>NW_024080933.1:0-600000 GCF_003009895.1 Hyaena hyaena | reverse complement strand
ACTCTGGTTTCTAAGTTTAACTTTACTATTGTTTTAAAATATAAAAATAGAAAACTGAATTTGAAAAAAAAATGCATAGTTAGCAACTTAAATCACAACTTTGTGTTCTGTTTTGTTTCTATTTTTGTTGCTTTTTATTTTAATTCCAGTATAGTTAGCATATGGTGTTCTATTACTTTCAGGTGGACAATATAGTAATTCAACAGTTCTTTACGTTATTCAGTATTCATCACAAGTACACTCCTTAAACCCATTACTTATTTCATCCATCCCCCCATCCACCTCCTCTCTGGTAACCATCAGTTTATTCTCTATAGTTAAAAATCAGAAAGCACAATTTCCTTTGGTTGCAATTCTAGGGAAAGTTTTCTAGAGGTATGAACATAATAACAACATCATTCCAAGACAGTTTAACAACATAGAATCAATTAAGATTTATTCCTGAATGTGTACCAAGCACCTAAAATGTGCCAAGCACTGAGTTCAATTCTAGATTTATTAAAAATTGCCTGTAAAAGACTCATGGTTTTACAGGGGATAGACCAAAATAAGTCATTGTAATTCAGAATGACACAGGGTATATGCTAGATATGTACTTGGATCTCAAAGTCCTGCCACTCTGCGTACTAAGCATTACCTCACCTGCCCAGTGCTGTGTGTCCCCTGCTCTCCTGCCCACAGCATCTTAAACAGTTTCCACCTATCCTCTGACTTTCCCCACTGCGAGCTTTCTAAACTGTGGATCTTTACAGTCTACTCTGCATATATTTAATCTCTTTCTTGGTCCTTAACACAGCATCTGAACTGTAACTCAGAGGCCATTCTGGTATCTCAGTCTCCCACAACCCATTTCATTTCTCCCATCCTTCTTGCCTTTCAAACCACCATTCCCCATTTGTCCCAAATCTTTATAACTCCTCTTTTCCTGGAAACCTCTTCTTTAACTCTCTGGCTGAATTCCTACTTATCCTTTAGATTTATCCCTATTATAATTTTCTAGGGAGTTTTACTGTAACCCATTAGGGTCCTCCATATATTTTTTCTTTACAAAATTTTTAACATTTATTCATTTTTGAGAGACAGAGAGAGACAGAGCATGAGCGGGGAAGGGGCAGAGAGAGACACACACAGAATGTGAAACAGGCTCCAGGCTCTGAGCTGTCAGCACAGAGGCAAACATGGGGCTTGAACCCATGAACTGTGAGACCATGACCTGAGCTGAAGTTGGATGCTTAACTGACTAAGCCACCCAGGTGCCTGACATATTTTTTTCTTAGAAGATATTCTTGTTTTCTCTATAAATCTGCAAGCCATAGAAAGACAGGGATCATTTCTTTCTTTATCACCATCCCCAGTGCCAAATACTGTACCCAGCATAAAACAGGTTCAACATTGGCTGAAGGAATGGAATGATTAATTAAATAATTAGGCTGAAAATCCTATGGGCCCACTAAGAAGTAAAGTCCACTGGAGCCTGGAGGATACTTTCTCTAAAGCCTGTGTCTTGAAGATGACAAAAAGACAAAGGCAATGCAGAGACAGACTTCTGATATTTAACCAGGTGGTTATAAAATCTGTGTTCACTTAAAAATAAAGAATATCTTGGCCAATGAGAAGAGCTGACTTTTAAGAGAGCTGCTACCATGATGATGCATAAGCCATAAATGCTATTTACTCCATAAAAGATCCCAGACTACCCTAGGTGACCACTGCAAAAAGGTTTGGCTTTCCTTTTTCTGCATGTGGAGACAGAGACCACAATTCAGATTCCTCATCAAGATGATCAAATTATTTCTGCAGACTATTGACCTGGAACAAAAATCTGAGCTGCTTATAATATTACGGGGTATCAATTTCTAATAACCCATTTCAGGAAATCAGTCCAAGAAATTAGTTTCTAAGGTTTCCCTATTAAATTACCCTTCCTAAAATAAAATCTTACATTTAGCATCAATAATGAAAATTGGCTAAGAGTTAAATTATGAATATATATACTGAAATTAATTGTCATTACATAACCCTTTAAATAAGTCTAATTACTCCTAATCTAAACTGAATAAGAATAATGCACATATTTGCAAAAGTAGTATATTTATAGTGCTTGCTGATAACATACACATTCATAGCTGGATTCCTGAATTGAGAAAATGCTTTTATTATAACAGCCAGAGCTTTGAAATCTAATGAATTACCTATTTTATTTTTATCACTTGAATTTCACCATATGAATGTGGAAAAATAAGTATCTTATAGCAATGCAGTTTAACATGTTATTAATACTATTTTTTTCTAGGTAGATCTTGAAGACTGTATAAGTAGATAACAGGGTAAATCATATTTTAAACTTAGAGAGAAGTCAGAAAGTCTATAGGAAATAGTCCTGTGGCAGCTGATATGAAATTATAGGTACTTCATCAAAACCCAACCAGTCACAGCTACCTCATAACTCATGCTCAGAGCTTCATAATGTGATTAGGTTTTCAAGAGGGTGCATTTGTGTTTTGGTTTTCTTTTAATCACTTTATGTTCAGCTTGGCTTCCAACTGACTACTGATTGACTACAGTCATCATGGAGAGAATAAAGAGATTGTCAACTTTGCTGAAGAAAAGTTATTAAATTTTAGTTTTCCTAAAGGGAAACATTCCCTGCAACAGTAATTGAAAAAAATAAAATCTTTATTGACATTCTTTGAGGGAAAATACAATATTCAACATTTAGGCTGAAGCTAGATAGGTAAAGGAAATACAGATTTGAAGCAATTATACAGACAAAGTCAGGCAAGAAAATTGGCTGTGAGAGAAGGTGTCTTGTCTGCTGTTATCCTGGTCTGATTGGCAGCAAGGATTTCTACTTTTTTAACTTTAACTTAGTCACTCACATCCTCACTCCACAGATATTTAAGGAATGTTAAAACTATGAGTCACCTTTTCCCTCAAATCAGATGCAGGCTAATGTGCGGTGGGATGTAGAACCAAAGATTACTAAACAAATAAATGGATGTCAAGGTGGCAAATAATATAACAGGAATACAGACTGTGGGAACAAAGACAAAAAGAAAAGAATGACACCGAACGTAGAACCTTCTTATTAGCTATTTTTACCAATCTCCAGAACTATACTATTGCCATCGAAGTGAAAAAGGCTCTGCATTGAGTGTGTAGGAATCCTTTTGTATAGATTACTTTGAGATGCAGGACTTATCTGCTGTATGTGATAACAATAAGTGTTTCCTATATGGCTTTTTAAAGTAAAATACCTTTACCTGATTAAATATATAACACGTGTTCCTTGCAGAGAATTGATAAAATACAAAAAATTACAAAGATGAAAGAAATAGAGAACTCACCAGTGATGACACTGTTTTTCGATGGTCATAATTTTATTTCATATATTTCTAATCTTTTTCTGTGTGTATATGTTTCAGTTATGTGTGGGTATTGAAAGCTATTCTTGCCTGCAACATGAACAGCCCTAAATAGACAATTTTGTTGTGTGCCATTTTAAATTTGATAACATATTGCAAATACTATGCGATATTTTAAAATGTTGCTCAGGAGGCAACACAATCCCAGACTTTAGCCTCTACTAAAAAGCTGTCATCATCAAGACAGTATGGTATTGGCACAAAAACAGACATAGACCAATGGAATAGAATAGAGAACTCAGAACTGGACCCACAAATGTATGGCCAACTAATCTTGGACAAAACGGGAAAGATTTTCCAATGGAAAAAAGACAGCCTCTTTAACAGATGGTGCTGGGAGAACTGGACACCAACATGCAGAAGAATGAAACTAGATTATTTTCTCACACCATACACAAAAATAAACTCAAAATGGATAAAGGACCTCAACGTGAGGCAGGAAACCATCAAAACCCTACAGGATAAAGCAAGTAACAACCTCCTTGACCTCAACCGCAGCAACTTCTTACTTGACACATCCCCAAAGGCAAGGGAATCAAGAGCAAAAATGAACTATTGGGACATCATCAAGATAAAAAGCTTCTGCACGGCAAAGGAAACAATCAATAAAACTAATAGGCAACCGATGGAATGGGAGAAGATACTTGCAAATGACATACCAGATAAAGGTATCCAAAATCTATAAGGAACTCACCAAGCTCCACACCCTAAAAACAAATAATCCAGTAAAGAAATGGGCAGAAGACATGAATAGACACTTCTCTATAGAGGATATCCAGATAGCCATCAGACACATGAAATGATGCTCAGTGTCCCACATCATCAGGGAAATACACATCAAAACCACACTGAGATACCACCTCACGCCGGTCAGAGTGGCTAAAATGAGCAAATCAGAGGACTCTAGATGCTGGCGAGGGTGTGGAGAAACGGGCACCCTCCTATTACTGTTGGTGGGAATGTTAACTGGTGCAGCCCCTCTGGAAAACAGTGTGGAGGTTCCTCAAAAAATTAACAATTGAACTCCCCTATGACCCAGCAATAGCACTGCTAGGAATTTACCCAAGGGATACAGGAATGCTGATGCATAGGGGCACATGTACCTCAATGTTCATAGCAGCACTTTCAACAATAGCTAAATCATGGAAAGAGCGTAAGTGTCCATCAACTGACGAATGGATCAAGACAATGTGGTTTATGGGGCACCTGGGTGGTTCAGTCAGTTAAGTGTCCAACTTTGGCTCAGGTCATGATCTGAATGCACACTTTGTGGGTTCCTCATATCGGGCTCTGTGCTGACAGCTTGCTCAGAGCCCAAAGCCTGTTTCAGATTCTGTGTCTCCCTCTCCCTCTGACTCTCCTCTGCTCATGCTGTCTCTCTCTCTCTCAGAAATAAATAAAAGATTAAAAAAGAAAAAATTTAAAAAAAGAAGATGTGGTTTATCTACACAATGGAATACTACATGACAATGAAAAAGAATGAAATCTGGCCATTTGTAGCAACACGGATGGAACTTGAGGGTGTTATGCTGAGCAAAATAAGTCAGGCAGAGAAAGACAGATACTATATGTTTTCACTTATAAGTGGATCAGGAGAAACTTAACAGAGGACCACGGGGGAGGAGAAGGGGAAAAAATAGTTGGGGAGAGGGATGGAGGAAAACCATGAGAGACTCTTGAATACTGAGAACAAACTGAGTGCTTATGGGGGTGGGGGAGAGGGGAAGAGGGGTGATGGGAATGGAGGAGGGCACTTGTTGGGATGAGCACTGGATGTTATATGGAAACCAACTTGAAAATAAACTATGAAAGAAAAAAAAGGTTAAAAAAATAAAATGTTCTACATCATGATTTTAATAGGCATATATTATTTTATTACATGAGTACATCAATTTGTTGAACCAACTGCCTACTGATGAACATACAGTCTATTTCCTGTTCTACATTATAAACAAAGTAGTAGCTTAGATAAGTTAAATTTGAGGAACATAGGTTAATCATTTTAACCATATTTTGTTCAAGTTTATCTTAAAATCTCTGATATTATTAATAAATAGATTTACAATGTTTTCTTTAATCACTATTATATTTTAAACCATATTTTGTAACTGTATGGTCCAAAAACACCTGACACTTTCTATAGGCTTTATGTCAAATAGTAAATTTTTTAAAATGATATTTAAAATTTTTTTAATGTTTTATTTATTTCTGAGAGAGAGAAAGCGAGAGAGAAAGAGAGAGAGAGAGACAGCGTGAGCAGGGGAGGGTCAGAGAGAGAGGGAGACACAGAATCTGAAGTAGTCTCCAGGCTCTGAGCTAGCTATCAGCACAGAGATCGATGCCGGGCTTGCACCCATGACCCGTGAGATCATGACCTGAGCCTAAGTCGAATGCTTAACTGACTGTGCCACTAATGAGCCACAAAATGATGATGCTTTTTGGGTTGTAAATGAGAGTTGAAAAATGTGAAGAAAAGAGGGATAAGGTTAGTACATAGAATATTTGCCATAAATATTTATAGATTTTGCTGGAGGGAGTAAAAGTTTAGGTCTGATTTGTCTATCAACCAATAGAAGCAGAAACATACTATCAGTCCTGAAAATAACAATTATTTAATAATTATTTATCTATTCCAGTACTAAATCATGAGAAATGTGTTCTTGCAGAAATTCATAAAGATCTGTGTGATGTAACAAATGATATCCTCAATAACATAGTCAAAGTAAATGTAATTTTTGTTTTTGTAAAACTAATTTTTTGTAAAATTTTACTTTTAAGAATGATTAAAATAAACTATTTTGAGGGATTCTTCATATATCATATTCATATATCTTGAGATAACTGGAAACACTGGAATATTGTTAAATATTGTTACACTAGAAGCTGAATAAGAGGTTTGATGACATTTCTTTGTCCTCCACATGTTGAAAGGCAAGTGGAAGAGTCTGAAAACAGAGCACAGAGGGAAAGGCCACTGACTGCCTGGTGCCCTTACTGTACAACATGCATACATTTAGTTGAGAGAATTACCTACAGACATCAGCTGACACTAAGAGGTCATTTTCAGGTACTCTGTTCTCACATAGTTTAATTAGTTTGACTTTTTCTTGATGACAAAAACATTAGATTCATAAAAAGGCCTGGTATAATCTCAACTCTTTCCAGGGCATTTCAGGAGTGAGGAAAATGTTTTTTAATTCCATTGAAGCATTGTTGCAGCAAAGGATAATCCAATATGGTGAATTACTGAAAATATATTATTTATGGGATATGAATGCAGAACAAAGCTATAAGAAGCAGTCACTTTGCATAAAATTTGTCCTCTCAAAGTTCCCTTTTGCCATATTTGCAGGAAGACTTCCCTGACTGATATTTCTCAACCATATACTGGGCAGACATGAATACATGTATTTTATATGTGACAGAAAAATTTTATACTTACTATATTGCTTTGTACACTTTCTCAAGTTCACTTAGCTTGTCAAAGTACTCCTGAGTACCAACTATTAGAATTAAGTATAAAGTGCAGGTATGCTGTTTTCCTTTTTAACCTACACTTCTATTCCTAAATAAACCAGGAGCCATGTTTGCCAATTTTTTTTTTTTGAGGGCTGATTTATAGGGTAATGAGATTAGCATTGTGCAGAGAAGAATAACTAAAGAAGGGTGTTAGTGAATGAATAAAGATGCTTAATTTCAAAGGAAAAACATCTAGATTAAAAAGAAAAAGGCTTAAGTTTGAACTGAAGATAGGTGGAAAAAAATATAACTAAAGATTCACAGAATAAGCCTGTCACTAAAATGGTAATACTTCTAACATTCACATTCTGGAAAAATTGACCATGTGTAGAAAAAAAATGTGACATTTAAATAGATATCACAAGTTGTTTCCATGATATAGGGCTTAGATGAGAGGAATTTTTTCAAAACTAGCCTCTTGAATGTGCTGGAGACTTCACATTGCTTATTCCAGGTTATTGCCAAGTACCATGAGGTCAGTAAATACTGACCTCTGGCGTTTATATATTACCTAGTTGACCTAAGAAGTACACACCCACTGGGATGATGTGGAAACATAAAGGGAAGAAAAGCTTCTTGGGTAAGTATTGATTTGGATATAACAATATTTGTCTTGTACTTTCTATAGGAGAATGTGACTTTTTGACTTAATATAACAACTGTCACTGCTTAACGAATATTGAGCATGGGCTTGATCTGATTTGCTCCCTTTGAACTAGGTACCAGTATGTTTTCCAATTATATCAATAGAAGTAAGCACTCTCTGAAGAATAATCAAATTCTAGGAAGAAGAACTGGGATTCTCACTCCCTTAACAACTATATATGGGAGGCTAGACTGTCACATAAAGTCCTTAAACTATGGTCAAGAAAGCACCCTAAGATTCTGTTAACATGAATCATCTCCAACCCCAGGGATGCCATGATAAAACTGAGGCAATCCTAGTGACACTCAGACATAGCAGTGGCATGTCATGGAACATTCAGGCCTGTGTCTCCAAGGTACAGATCAACCACATGGTGCAAAAGATGTGCTGTGGATGTACATATGAGTTCAAAACCAAAATTATTAATGGAAAGATAGGACCATTGTTGTCTGAACATTCCTTTCTCTCTTTCTGTGAACCTCATGTGGCAATTTACTGTCAAATTCTACCTCCTAAGGTTTATTTAAATATCAGCAGGTATGCAAAAGTCTTTGTGTGTCACACCAAACAACAGGAAACAAGATACTTTATCTTCCTATTTCAAAAGAAGCACAGGCCATTAATAAACCATGCCAATCTTGTTAGACTACAACACTGCTTTAAAAAAACTCATTATATCATATTGGCATTGGGCTTACTTGATATTTTCAGAGCGCTTACATATTACTGGGGTGATGTGTTTCTTTCTTTCCACCATTCATTGGACAGCATGTCAGTTTGACAGAATGGGTGTTCTAAGTTGAGGATTTACTTTCTCGTATTTGTTTTTTGAGACAGCGAAATACAGAATGCAAATGTGGGGAATGCAAATTTGGAGCTGTCTGGGGCTAGAGCTTAAACAGAGCTCAACAACATAAAGATTGCAGTGTTTTGATAGGGAGACATTTATAAAAGCTGCAGTGCTGACAATATGACCAGCTAGTACATAAACACAATCTAAATTCTTGGTTTAGGAAGATTAGATTTCTGTTAACTGATGCTCCTCTGATAAAAGTCTAGATACAATTACTCCTGCAGCTGCGTTGATCAATGCTACTACCACCTCCTGAGTACTTACTAAGAGTTTTACATATTTATCTCACTTGATCTATCCCTAGAGAGAGATTCTATTAATGCCCCCACTCTACAGGTAAGGAAGTTGAGTCATACAGAGATGATACACTTTGCCACAGGTCACATGGCTAATAAGCAGCAGAAAGTTTGTCTCATATGTTTAGTGTCTTGCCTTTTTTTCCCCCTTGACTTCAATTCTGCTTTTCAAATAAACGTTTTTGGACTGTCTCTTTTGGGTATCTGCCTCCATGGGGAAGAGTTTTGAATGTGTTATAGGCATCAATTGGGGGTCTCTGTCTGCATATGTACTTTCATAGGAATAAACATTGTGGAACACCAGACCAAAGGTGAAGACCTACAGAATAAATGTTCAAAGATGCCAAGGTAGAACAAAGGTGATGGCACAACTGAATAATCAGTTTTTGACCTCCGGTGACCTGACCTGCATAATCCTGGAAATTCATTTGTCTCCATCAAAAGGGCAGCTGAGTTGACTAAACTGCATGCAGGAAGGTCAGATGGCTTCAGTAGAGTGACTGGAAGCAGAGATATTCAATGTCAATATTCACATACAACCACACACCCTGGAGTTTATTCCTCTGTTAAACAGAATGTAATACAGAAATTCTACTCAGCAATAAGTTAGCTTTTTCAGGAGTCTAATGACATCATTATAGAACATTCTAACTTTGCTCTGTGGATACAATGTCATTAGTGTCCCTGGGGTTTAGACCATGCTATCTCAGTTTTTCTACACAGCTTCTCTCCATGTTATATCCTCTCCCATATGTTGAAAAAATGAGTTTTTATAGACACAAAAGTGTCTGCAGTAGCCTCAAAAACACTCAATATTATTTTATTCATTAGCTGTCAAGTGCCTGCAGGGTTCAAAGAGACAGGTCAATGGAAGGGTGTATGTTATATGAATTGTTCTACATTAAAAAAAAAAAAAATAAGGTATTTGCAGGAAGGTGTCTCTAGGGGCCAAATTTAATGAAAGCTGCAGATTCAATTGGAGTCTCAACTGTAGTGCTTTTCTGAGACCACCAACCTGGAAGTCAGTATTTGAACTATGATTTGAATTTTCCTTTCAATGATGGAATATTACATTCTAATGTGTCCACAAGCATCTTATCATGCTAAAAGCTGAAGCATGACCATCACATTCTTACCAGCATTCTCAAGTACTTAAAATACAGTGTACCTAGTGGGTGCTCAATACATCTTAGATGAAGGAATAAATGTCAGGGGGTCTTGGTGGAGATTATATATGTTTTGGAGAGATTCCCCAGTGGGCTACCAAGAGGACCAGCATCCCTCTCAATCAAGAGTGAGCAAACTTGTTTTGTCATGGGGGTGGGGCAAGTAAAAGTGTCAATGAGAACCATATATTATTCTAAAATTAGCATAACTTCATTTCTCCCTTACTATTAAAGCAGTATACACACATTGCAAAATTGAAACAATACTGAAAAATAAAATACAGACATTTTCCATTACCCAAAATATACAAGAGATTAAAAAAATACAATTTAGTTATTTTATTGAGTTCTACCTGTGGGTACAGGCATAGAAATGGCCATATGATGAATGGCATCTATACAATGGTTACATTGCTATACAGTGAGTCATAACAGATATGATTGTTAATGCTTTTTATACCAAGTCTTACAGATAGTATATAATATCTTTGAGAATTCTATGCATTGGACATTGAGGGAATGGGGAAGGAGACTTGGCATCTCTTGAGAAACCTGTATAACTCTTCTGATGATAACAGGCAAATGATCAAATCTTTCTGGTTTTTTTTTTTTCTGTCATGCTATTATCCTTATTATATATATTCTTGCACACTTGGGTCAATAGTTTATCTGAAGTCCTTTCCTGGGAGAAATAGCTGCCTGAATATATATCTATATTCATACCTATAAAGATACTTCATTAAGGAATCAAACATACTAGCTCCTAGTTTAATTTTCAGATCATAGGAGATTTACTCTCAGTGACTAAGAACATATTACCATGCTAAGACTTCTTCAGACAGCACTGCCTAAGATTATTTGACTCCAAGCTTCTACTGAAACCCTTGCTGAGAGAAATGATGGGTCCTAAAGCTCATCTGTGGGATTAGTGTTCCATTCACTTCTCCAGTACTTGAAGTTAGAACACCAGAAGTTCATGTACTTGAACCTTAGTTTTTCATCAAGGGTAATGAATCTACACAGAATTGTAGATTGTAATTGTAATTGTAATGCTGTGGCATTGGCTTTTATCAAAGGACATTATAAGATATGCACATGTAAAGTCCACTTGAGTCTTGGTTATCAAGAAAAGCCATGGGAAAACATTGTCTATGCCATTGATTCATATCCCTGATTAAAAACAAAACAAAAAAACAAAGCTGGACATGAAAAATGATCCTGAAATTTGATAGCTGGAAGATTTTTGTCTTCTTGAGAAATTTCTGTTTCTCTAACCCCTACACCCATTTTGATAAAAACAAAAACAAACAAAAAACTATATAAGTACCATGACCTAATATACTGAAAGATTTAGACTTTAACAGTGAAGTTCAATATAAGCAGTTATGTTGAATCTCCTGGTTGATATATTCATAGTCTATTTTTCCCATCTTGTTTTCTATTCTCTATCTCATTACTTTGATGAATATACCTTATAGTGTAGCTATTTCAGATATTTTTATGCAAAGGGGGTAAGAAAAATTAATGCTGCTTGTTGTGTTTTTGTCATTGATTTTACGTTCTCTCATTTCTTTTTATTTTTTTATTAGAGAATTTATAAATGATAGATGGTATAGACATGCACACAACATACAGAGACACATGCATGTGATTCCTGGAAATTCAGCATATAGGACAAAGATTTTATTTTACTGCATGGCAGATAATTTATTTCATAATTCACACATATACACATGAACACAGAGATATTCTTTATCTTATGAAGAAATCTTAATTTTTAAGTTCTGTAAATGGGCTATTTTGATTTTATCATCTATTTTTCTAAAGGGACATTCTAAATATAATAGTTACTATTAATCAAACACTAATTCAGTGCTCAGTGCCATCTATATATTTAAATATAATAATTTTTTTCTTTATCTAGGCAACGTTATTATCCCCATTTTATATCAGGAAGATGAAATCAGAAAAATAACCAAATTACTAAGAAAGTAGAATTAGGATATGAACTCAAGTTTTCCTGAATCCAAAGCTCATGTTTTAGGGGTGTCAGGGTGGCTCAGTTGGTTAAGCATCCAACTCTTGATTTTGGCTCAAGTCATGATTCTCACCATTTGTGAGATGGAGTCCCATGTTGGGTTCTGCAGCGAGAGCTGGGAGCTGGCTTGTGATTCTCTCTCCCCGCCCCCCTGCCCCTTACCCATGCATGTACTCTCTGAATAAATAAATAAACAAAGAAACATTACAAAACAACAACAACAAAGCTCATATTCTAATCCACCAATCCATCTTGTCTGAATTTAGGCAGGTCCAGGTATAGAGCCTGATCTTTAGTAATAATAAGTAATGTCAATAATACCAAATCATAGTATTATTCCTGCAGGAAAGAGTACTATCAGCTTTATTACTTAGACCTGAAAATGTACATCTGTTTCTTAGCAGCGGAGTGCTACAGACACTGGAATCACAGTTGAGAGAAACAAGTAAAGCAAAGATTTTTCCATGCCTAATTCATAAGATCCTTTCCTGGGCTTCAGTCATTACATATTTAATGTAGAGTTAGTGACACCTTCCCAAAGAGTTTCAAGAAAGCCATAGTGAATATGAAATAAGGGAAACACTGAGGGAAACATATGATCAAGTGAAAAATCCCAGTAGAGATAAAAGTAAGGTAGAATAAGAGCAAGAGTCTCTATAACTGTGTTAAAAATATATCTCCTTTAATTTCTACATAACTGCCTAATGGAAAACACAACTGCATGTCCCTGTGTTTGCTAAAGATTACATTCTTCCTAAGTGAGTCTTTCCTATATGTGTCCTCAGTGCCAGAAATATGGGGCAGGGAAAAGAAGGGCAGGATGAGTGAAACACCACCTTTCAAAGAATGTCTTGCACCCATGGATTAAAATTTTCCCATCTGTAAGATGTTGCCCATGCTAGAATAGTGTAATCTTTTACAATAAGTGTTTCATTGTTACATATCAGTTGATAGACCATTGGCAAATAAGAGTGTAATGCCAGTACAATTTAGAATTTCATTGGTTAATACACAATTTCCCCCAGAACCTTAATGTTTTATGTTACAAATAACAGCAGAGAAACAGAAACATGGTTGGATGCAACAAGTCAGAGTACAGTGAAGTAGCAACTCCATGACTTCCACTTACCCCACATTTTTACTTTGGTTCATTTTGTCTATATTCTGTCTTGGAAAGATTTATTATATGGTTCTCCCTGTTGTGTGTGTATTTTGCTCTTATTTCCAGAGCTCAGCAGTCTTTACCTTTCATACACTTTAATCAATTTACCTTTCACTTTTTTATTAAAGCTAAATTAAAGGTACACACACACACACACACACATATACACATGTATACATGTACACACATAAATTAGAAATTTAATAATATCCTACTTGTGTTGTAGTTTTTAGGATTGCCATTCTTTTGTTGAGGTTACTAAGTTGTATAAGCTTACACTAAGTTGTATACTAAGTTGTATAAGCATTAAGCTTTGAATGGTTGGCCTAAACCTAGATTTACTGTAAATCACATTATTATTTTTTATTACCTTTTTAGTGCTTGATTTTGCACTAAACAAGAATTTTAAAGAATGTATGTATTGCATTAGAGCAAAAATGTAAGCACAGGTGTCACAAGTTTGTTGTGAGGATTAAATGAGATAATGGATAAAAAACACTTATCTCAGCACACGGTGCATAGAGTGAGCTCAATAAAAATAATTATCATGACTTTTGACATGTTTGTATCTCAGTAAGGGAGTTTGTAACTTCTATATTATAGGCAGAGTGAATCATCTGAGAATTATGAATCATTTTTAGGGAAATATTTGTGACCATTCTGCCTATAATATTTCTGGGAATATATATCTATAGGTATAGATTTGATTTATATATAATATATATTATAGATGTTGTAAAGGAATTTAATATGATATGATCGTGGATATTTATAAATGTAATGGAGATGTACACACACAGTGTTCATACAGACATACACGCAAGTCTCAATATAAATTACAACACGTTCCTGGTTGTTAAATCTGGCTGGATGTCAGAATCATTTGTGGAACTTTAAGATGATATACCAACTGAAGCATCATCCAGCTTGTTGATGAGAAGACTTGGGATGGCAACCAGTCTGTGTGGCTCTATAAAGTTCTCCATATGACTCTGAGTTAAGCTGGGCTTGAAAAAAATGTCAAAATATTAGTTATGAAATTCTTTGTTTATAAAATGATAGAGTGATGCCTAATTCCTAATCAGTTTTATCACTATGCTTAATAAATATAAGCTTACTCTTTGGCTGAGGGACTCTTAAATGCTTCTCCAATTATTTCAAAGCTATTATAAAATAATAAAATAATCTCAAAATAAATTTCCTTTTAGCTCACACTATCTTTACAAAGCAAATGTCTACCAGTCACCACTACAGGGCTATGGGTGGGGTATGTGTGTGAAACCAAATCCTGGTAGTGATGTCTTGCATCTATACTCCCTATATTTTGATAATGGAGGACAAAGGCTTAATTCAAAAGATAGAAGAAAAGAAAAGATGTTAAAGATTTCATACATATTGGCATATTTAGATTAGAGTTGATAGACAAATGAGAGTCCCATTACTTAATTTGGTGACAGAGGGCTTCCTAAACGTTCATGCTCAAGACAGTGCTAGGCATCACAGTCTCTTCTATCCAAACAGAAACTAAGTTTCTGAGTGAAAGTAATGATTTGGGAGGCAGAAGTGTGGTTAGGGATAAACACAAAGAGAAATGTGGAAACGAAGGATGGCAAAATGGACTGCCCATGGGTCTTCTTTAGAATGTGATAGAGTTGCCCAGCAGGCTGTTGAGAATAGCACATGTAGCCTAGAGGTGGCTGACAGAAGAAAATCTGAAAGAACACACCCTCAAGGAGGAAATGGAAGTGTGGAGACAGAAACTAGAAGGCAGCCTCCCTCTGAATGTGCATGTCATAGGAGCTAATAAAAAATGTTAAGTATTAACTGTGTTAGTTTGTCTGAAGAACATACCTGCCTGGTAATATACACTATAATTTGAATAGTCATATCTATGAATCATATTTCTTGAGTGTCCTAGAGGTCTTTTAGCATAGAGAAAATCATGGTGACAATGAATGAGGGGAGAAAAGGGAATGGAGACAGGTGAGAGGAGAGAGAGAGAGGAAATAAATATATCTGGCCAAAGAGAATGAAATTAATAAAATGACATGGAAAGTACACAGGATGTGGATACACTGTCATTGACATTGGATCACATTGCCCTTTATAATGTGTATGTGTTTAATAAAATTGCACCACTTCCTTTGTCCTTATCTCTGGCTACCTTGGGAGTTTTGATCCTTAAAATTACAAAGAGTACAGAGAAGGATCACAAAGTACTCCCTTTTGGATGCATTGGCATCCATCTTTTTGATGTGAAACATATAAAACCAAATTCTCAAAAATAATTTTCCACTGAGCATTTATTCAGAGCTCTGTTTCTCTGGTGATTCTTAACAAAGGTTTTGTTGCCAGTGCCCAGAGGAAAGACTAATTTAAATGTAGAAAGAGACACTTAAAAAATAATGTCATCTGTTGGCAAAATCTCGGAGGGTATTACCTTCCTTTCACACATGCAGGGAGCTAAACCTGATTGCATTTAGGGTTATCTTTAGCAGCTATACTCAGAATCAAAACATTCTCATGAGGACTATTGTTCTAACTAATCTACTTATTAAGCTTTTATTCAGTTTTAATAGTCTTTTATTAAAAAAAAGCTCAAAGGGGACCACAATAGATTTTGCAATTATTAGCAAGGAAAGCACAGCCTATGACCTACAACCACTGGTTTGTCTAAGAATGTTTCTCTTTTGAAAGCTATAGTTTAAACCAGTGTGCTTAATTACAGGTGCTCACTCCCCCATCTGCCACACTGCCCCTGATCCTCAACAAACTACAAATAGTGAGAAGCTGACTTTCCAACAATTTGGAGTCAGAGGTGAAAAAGCTTGGCAGATGTGATGCTTGACTGTGGTTTAAAGGAATAGGATGAAGTAGCTGATAGTGGTATATCAGAAAAAAATGATACTAGAGAACATTCGTGAGTAGGATGTTCAAAGCTTTGTTTAAAACAATTCTTTGTGCCACCTAATACAAACTTGTATCTTTCATTTTCTTTATGCTTCCTCTACCTCACTGTCTTCAGGAGATAGAACAAACCAGGTTATGTGGTTTTTGTCTTGGGCGAGTGATGTTCACATATTTCTTTGGATTCTTTGGACTGAAAGCTATATTCACCAAACCAATTAAATGAAGATTTTGTAATTTCTTACTTCTTATTAAGGACTTTTCCCACAACCTAAAAACAGTGTAATTTTAAAGTAGATAACTCTTTTTTTTTCATATTCAAACTACCCACCATGCATCTGAACACAGATAGAAACCACAAATAGCTACAGAAATGTATAGAGCAATGCACCACAGGATTCACAGAAATGTTGAGAACCGTGGCAGGTAGAATCCTATCAAAATCATACTGGATTTCCTGGAAAGACTCCCATTACTTTTATTTCTTAAATTCAGTCTGGGAATTCCAAAAGGAAGGAGCAGTCTATGGCTATGTTAAATGTATGCTCAATTTAAATGCAAATCAAATATTTTATACATTAGGACTTTGCTACTCAAAGTCACTGTTTTTCAGATCATTCTCACTCGAGGTCTCTCAGAAAGATTTAAGAATGATCTAAAAACAAAAAGGAAAATTAAACCTTACTCTGCATGGGCATTTTTTTTCATTTCTAAGAAGCCACACAATGCCCAAGGGATCTACGCCCCCATTAGAGCACATGGATGATGCTCAAAGTCGTATTAATGCAAGTGGGGAATGACCTAAGGAGTAATAGCATTTAACATTTGTGGAACATTTCTAAAATGTATTAAACACCATAATCATTAGTTAATGAAACCTTATAACACCCTAATAAGAGACATAAGGGGTGTAAATGAAACAACAAACCTTGACAGCACAAGGCAAGTCTCAATAAACAAGGGTTTAACCACTTATAGAAGAGCTAAAATTCTATTTTTTCATAAATGGGTCTTGGTGGAGCTAAGGAAGACTTGCTTTAGTGACCTTGAACTCTCATATTTAGCCTCAAGAAGGGAGGGAAATGTAAACATTCAGCTCACATAGAGGAAGTGATCCAGGTTTTTGAGAAAGATTTTCAAAGGTGAAAAATCCAGATCATATTTTCTGTGTCGGGGACTTTGCCATGAGAACTGGTACATCGAAGTTCCAATGAAAGACTTTCTCCTGAGAAGCAAGATCAATATCTTATTTGATTTGCAGGCAAGAAATAAACTTCAGAATGGAGAGTTCCTTACTGTGTTTTGCTTGCTTAGACTCTTCCAGTTTAGAAGGCTCTTGGCCATAGCTTAAATGACAGAGAAACTGAGATGTTTATAAGTTTCATGTGAATTCTCTGGGCCTTATAATCTACACCACCATTAGATGGTGGTACATCTGCCATATTCCTGTTATACTCAGTACCTTGGAAATCAGAAGCAAGAAGCCCTCATATCAGTGGGATAACGGCTGATTAAAGAAAAAATGTGGGTATTAGAGGCATATCAGACATAGACTGCCTCCTCTTCCCAGCCCATGCCAAATATCATCAATTGTCTACTCTATAGCCATCAGTTGTCTCTCCAATTTCCCTCCTTCTTTCCTAACCCAATCCCAGTTTTGTTTATGCTGAATGGTGCTCAGAGAAAGCTGGCCTCCCTTAGCCCTCCTGATGGACTATACTTTGTCTAACTGTCTAGTAATTCCATGTACTTGTTTGATTCTGATAGATTGATAGGTGAGCAGACAACCCAGCTATGTCTAAGGAAACAGGCTGTGGTGGATCCGGAAAATAATTTTACTCTGTGAAGATAAAAGATAAATCCTTGAGGTAGTCCTGAACCCATGTTTGCCCTTCCTGGTTTGGATAAAGTCATGGGAGAGCAAGATGCTTGAAAACGAAGCTGAATGTGACTCTGAAGGCAAATATGGCCAACACCAACACAGAAATTCTCCAGTCCTCAAAGACACTGTTGAACTACTGAACCAGTGTAGAAACCATTTACCTTCAACTTGAAGATCTTTTATTTTAAGCCAGTTTTAGTCTGGCATTGAGTTATTTTTGAAGCTGAAAATGGCTGTAAGGATATGTGCCTCCCCTTGTTGCCCCTTCCTCAGCATTTTCTCCATCAAGCGTTTTGTAAATTTATACAAGACCTATGTATTGTTTAAAAACTCATCAGATTTGAGTGCCTTACAGTTTTTAGTAGGAGCTATAACATATAAGATGGTTAAATTATCCACTTTGCCTGGGAGTATCCTGTTGTTCAAACTAAAAATGCCACATTCCAGAAATTCCTTCAGTCTCAGTCAAACCTGAATTGTTCACCACCTTAAATGTATAAAAGAAAATACAACATAGAGAATTTATTCTCTCTTAAATTGAGAAATTATCTAAATAATTCAAAGATTTTTTTTCTTCAAACATCTGGGCATATCAAGTGCAAGTAGATTTACACTGAATTTAAAGTAATGTCTTCAGTTGACTACTTTGCTTTCCAAATCTCAGGCCATTTGTGGAAATAATCTAGTATAGGTTAACATTAAGATTAATATTACAAATACATACATGTACATATATGAAAAGTTCCAGACATTTGAAGTGACATACTTGAACTATTTCATTTAACTTGCAAATATATCTAAAAAATTAATATTAATTCCCATTTTACAGATGAGGCAAGTGAGGCTTACAGAACTTAAATGACCTGCTGAAGTTCACTCAGATGGTACATGTTTAAAAAACAATTCCCAATACCTGGGAGCAAACCCAAGTAGACTTAGTTTAGAATTCAAAGTATCTCAAAACACAGTCAATAATTAAGTGAACTGAGTTAGAACATCCTAAATGCTCACCGCCATTTCTTAAAAGTTCCACTTCAATTCCTTCTAACCTACATGTTTGAGCACAAGCCCCTGGAGAAAATGAAAAACTTGTGCCTGGGAAAGTCCCTGCTGGTACAGGGTCCAGTTGGTACAAGTCAGCCTCAGGGACCTACAGATTCACAGTGTCTCTGCACCCAGCTGGAGGAAAGTCCAATTAAAGGCAAATGTCACGTCTTGCATCTTTGCTGATGGGAATCACCTGTTTTACACGAATATCTCTGACTCTGGTCCAATGGAAAAGCACACAGAGCATTTCAAGTAGTGGAATCAGAGGTTACCGAAGCAGAAGTTATCAGCTAGACCCTGTCCTATATTATCTGCTTGCAGGAGAGGAATGAGAATGATGTTGGTGATTTTTGATCTGATTGTATTTAGAAGATAATGTCAATGAAAATTGAGTGTTGTTACTAGTGCAAAGTAAATGTCGGGGCAGACTGAGACATTTAAGAAAGAGTGGAGAGGCCATTTTCCAGGGTAAACCATTCAATTTTATTAACATTAGAGCTATTACATACCACATGCTTTTTGTTTTGTTTTATTTGGGGCAAAAAAAGGTAATAATAAGATAACTGAGGGAACTCAATGACCAAATATCAGAGTCAATTTATATACAAGTAAAATCCAGGATGGAAATGCAAGTGACCTTATTTATTTTGTTAGTTTATATCTCTCTTTTTCAAAATACAGGACTCCCATAAAAGCTCATCCAAACATATTTTAATGATTGTTTTCTGAAAGGTCAGTGATTTATTTATGGGTGCACGCTGGCACCCATGAAAATCTAAATGGTTAGAAAGTTTGTGTTAACTTTATCCTGCTCGTATCTTATTATGCCCCTCACCATACAGATATTTGTTTTTAAAATTATGAAATGGGATCCTTGTATTTTTGGAGACATTTGTGACCATGATAAAGATATTCACCCACTAACAATAATAAAAAAATATCAATGTTACTATTAAGAATAGTTTGATTTGACCATTTATTATAAGCCTTAAATATGTAAGTTTATATGCAGTTACCTTACTCAATTTTCACAGTAACCCTATGATAACTTTAGAATTATTGCCCGTGTTCAGAAAGGAAACAGAGGTTCAGAATAGGAAAAGATGTCCCCCAAGGTCACACAGCTGGGATACAAGGAGAAAGTCTGTATTTGAACAGAGCTGGTTTGACTTCGGAGTCTGAGCTTTACATCACTGTACTATACGTCTCCACTTCCAGAGTTCACTTATAAAACAAGATTTATGATACTTAAAAACATATTTTAAAAGGACCTCAGGGTTATTTAGTCCATGTCCTGACTAGTATAGGATCAGTTTCATATAGAGCCATGCCTTAAGGTTGTACAAACCAAAAATATAATGAGAGTTCAAGAAGGGTTTAGAGAAATTCTTGGATGATAGATCTTTCCCAGTTAGGGATGCCCCCTTTGAGGACAATATCACGAAGGGCAACTATCATCATGTCACACCAGTGTCCCTTGGTGCTACTATAAAAGACAAAATACTGAAAAATGTGGACTATAAGTCTTATCCCATATGACT
Organism: Hyaena hyaena; assembly: GCF_003009895.1. Classification (NCBI taxonomy): domain Eukaryota; kingdom Metazoa; phylum Chordata; class Mammalia; order Carnivora; family Hyaenidae; genus Hyaena; species Hyaena hyaena. The sequence continues at coordinate 579,518 of NW_024080933.1, read as the reverse complement.
TTTTTATGTTCTTATGATTCTTAAAATATATCTAAGTAACCTATTTCTACAATTCATCAAACTTAACCATGAGGAATAACTGAATCTTGCTGTTACTTGTCCAACTGGAGGCAAAGGTGAAGCCCTTCTTATTAGAAGAAGGCATTACTATTTTTGTAGCTTGTTTCATTGGAGAGAAAATGATTGGACTATGAGAAGATCTGGGTTCTTTTTTCATGTTTGCCTCCCAGGTGCTGTGTGACCCTGAGCAAGTCGCACTCTGAGCTTCACTTTATTCATTAAGAGGATGAATGACTTGAAACTGGGGTGCTTCCCCCTCAGGAAAGTGTGGAAAAGAATTCACCAGTCAGCAAAGAAAAAGACAATGGAATTTGTTTACCTAATGCTGAATTCTAGATGAAAAATAAATACCTTCTGAAAAATTCATCACCACAGGCCTCTCCTCAGGCAAATTTGGGATTCAAAATGTACATAACCAGCATGTATCAGGAAACCCCAAGACACAAATTCAAAGTGGTCATGACTTGGCTGTATTTTATAGAACCTGGCAGAAAGCCAACACACATTTCTCTAAAAGGATAGAATGTCTCTACAAAGATGGAAGTCACCTTCAACTCAGGCCTCACAAAACATCCACAGATTATTTTATTTTTTTTTATTTCTGAGAGAGAGAGACAGCGTGAGCAGGGAAGGGTCAGAGAGAGAGGAAGTTGCAGAATCCGAAGCAGGCTCCAGGCTCTGAGCTGTCAGCACAGAGCCCGACGCGGGGCTTGAACCCACGAACTGTGAGATCATGACCTGAGCCGAAGTCAGACACTTAACTGACTGAGCCACCCAGGCGCCCCATAAAACATCCACAGATTAATTCCAGATAATACAAGTTCACTCTAAAACTAAAAACAAACAAGGAAACGTGGGTCCATGAGCAGTATTCAGCAGGAACAACAGGAAAAGATTTAGATATAAGATTCAGATTGCAACATAACTGTGTTTACATATTTTTTAAGTAATTGATATAATGAGCAAGTGAAAGATAAGACAGACAAATCAGATTATAAAAAGACTTCTAGAAATGAAATATTCTAAATAGGAATTCAAAAAGTGGAAAACTAAAAGCATCAAAATAAAAACTCAGTGAATATGTTCAATAGCATATTAGAACTGGAAGACATAAAGAATTTATTCAGAATGTTGGGAAGACAGACAAGGAGATTAAAATATGGGAGCACCAGAGACATATAGGAAGATAAAATGAAAATGCTTTGCATAAGGCTAACTTACTTTCCAGAAAAAAGAAAATGAATAGAATATGGCACAATGGTATGGCTAAGAATTTTTCAAAAATGATGAACAATGTGAATCCTCAGATTAAGAAAACACAATAAATCTTAAATGTAACAATAAGTAAGAAATACGCAAGTAGCTACAATGGGTGAATTTGCACACTATCAAAGACAATGAGAAGATCTTAATAGCAACCAGAAATTAAAAACTCAAATTGCCTACAAAGGAAAAAAAAAGTTTATTCTCAATGGGTTTCCCAGAAACATCAATTGAAGCCAGAAAAGAGTAAAAATCCTTTAAATCTTTAAATCACCAAAGGAAATAAATGTCAATCAAGGAACACATAACTGGCTAAACTATTATTCAATAATGAATAATATGTATTTTTCAAACAAACAAACAAACAAACAAAAATGAGTCTGTCATCAATTGACCTTGAATAAAGCACCCCTTAGAGCAGTGGCCGCAGGCTCAAAGATTCTAATTTCGTTGGCCCTAGGGTCTACAAATCTCTATTTCTAAATGTAGACTGATACTCAGGTTTTTAAGTAACTTAGGAGATTCTAATGGGCAGCCAGTGTAGAAAATCATTGTCCTTAAATAAGGTTTTTCTTACTTTAATGTGTATAAAAATCATCTGGAGATCTTATTAAACTACAGAATCTGATTCAGTGAGCCCCAGATTCTACATTTTAACAAGCTCCAAGGTAATGTTGATGATGCTGGCCCATGGACCATATTTTGAGTAGCAAGGTTCCAAAGGAATAGTTCAGGAAGATGAAAATTTATCAGGAGAAAGAATGGGACTCAAGAAGCAATAATGAAAATAGAATTTGTCAAATGTGGGTAACTCTGCATAATTATTAATTGTATTAATTTATAATATTAAAGTTTGGTTTTACACAAGAAACAAATAAAGTGAAAGAGAATAGTCAAACTATTCCAAGATCTTCATATTATTCAGATGAAACATAGAGATGTTTATAAAAATGAATGCCTTGGTGCAGATCAAGAGTTTTACAACTGTGTTCAATGTAGAATAATAGATCTCAGAAACTCCCCAAGATTTAGCAATGCTAAATTTTATCAAGCAAAGAACAGTTTCCTCAGTAAAAGGGGGTGCTATTAATAATTACACTGGACAACAGGCACAAAGCAGGATCATCCCAGGAAAATCAGCACAGATGGTCAGCTTTCCTCAAGAGCTGTGAGGTGTGGATGAATGAGCAGGTCTCTGAGCCCTTTCCCTACCATCTAATGAGAAATTCCCTCTTTTTATTTTATACTTTTTCTATTTAAATATTTATTTGAAAGTAATATAATGGGCACCTGTTGACTTTGCCTGTCGAGCATCAATTCCCCCTTCTTTTGGTAGTTACACCTCAATATCCTTTGGGGAAAACCCCACCTGTCTCACTCTCTACCATTGATTATTGGTCTGTGCCAATGGCAGGAATAGAAACCTCCCAAGCCTGGTCAGTCAGATCATTCTACTCTCTTGATCACTATGACTGGTTGCAGCATAAGCAAATGAGTCAGGACAGCCCACTGGGAGTCCATTATGAGAATCACTAAAAAGAGATGGCTCTTCCTGTTGCATTTTCTTTTTTTTTTTTTTTTAGAAAGATTTTTTTTTTTAATGTTTTATTTATTTCTAGGAGAGAGAGAGAGACAGCACAAGCAGGGGAGGGTCAGAGAGAGAGGGAGTCACAGACTGAAACAGGCTCCAGGCTCTGAGCTGGCAGTCAGCACAGAGCCCGACGCGGGGCCTGAACCCACGAACCGCGAGATCATGACCTAAGCGAAAGTTGGACGCTTAACCGACTAAGCCATCCAGGCGCCCCCCTGTTGCATTTTCTAGTTGTAAGGCTTTTGTAAGCCTGTAGCTGCTGAGAATTAGCAGGTGGAGGGGAGTGTCTGAGACCTATGCCAAAACAGGGGGAGAGAGAGACACACACACACACGAGATCCTGATGACATGGTCTGTACCACTGAATCTAGCAAATTATACCCCTGCACCTCTGAGGTAAAGCAAGATAATATCTCCTAAACCATCCTTTGGTATTTATTTACTCATTTTATTATTGTTGTTTTCTTATTTACTTAAGCCAGTTTGAACTGGCTTTGTCTACCAGCAAATGAAAGGAATAATTAAGAAGATGTATAGTTTGTGAAAAACCCTTGACCAAATCAACTCGGCAGTCTCTTTCATCTCTGAAGTGACAGGACTGAAGTGGCACCAGATACATAAGAATGTGACTCAGAATTATTATTTTCCGTGTGCTATTATTCAAATCTATGCCCTGAAGCTGCTATGAACTTTTGAAATGCTTACTATTTCTAAAAATAGATTTTCTAACCCAACTCACCTCTATAATCAGAAAAAATGGACCAGGTTTGTGCAATTCTCCATTCACATTTTAAGATAGGCAGCTTATATAATTTTGTTTATGATCTGATTTTCAAAACATTTGATGGAACTGGTTTATATCATAGAAATTCAGCCAAAGCAAGAGGCTAGAATTAATGCTTTTGAATTTCTTTGCTTCTGATTCTAAGTCTCCTAACTATGAGTTATTTAAATGACTCATTGTCAGTATTCCAGGGAGAGTTACAACAATAAATAGGTACCTCCTCAGTTCAAGGTGCCCTAAAGACATATAAATAAAAATATCTATTGTTTTGGATTTTTCTGAACACTTAAGATTCTAAAATAGTTTAAATTTGATATATTGTAATACTTTGACTTTAAATATAATTTATTTATATTAGCAACTGTAATCATATATTTTGAAAACAAAATTAAAATATACTACTGAACTGTTGTGTTCCCACCCAATAATCCCTGACACAGAGAGGTTCATCAAATATTTACTGAATAAATGACAAGTAAATAAACATGCTTAAAATATATATCAAGAGACATGTGTTGGGGACTATAAAAAGCATAATAAAAACAGAAGAATGAACTTACTGAAAATTACTAGATACTATGTAAACCAGGGTTTTGGAAGAACGTGTATAATGCCAGGTATTAGATTTAAAAAATTATCTGAACAGTTTGGAAAAACAAAGCTTCATACATGTCTTTTCTGTAGAATTTCCCAGAAACTTTAATATGCCAGTATGCCTTTAAATATCCAAGAACAGAAATAAGCAAAGCAGTGGTTCTTAGACATAATTCTCCTAATTTAAAGACCACATTTAATTTACTTATTAAGAGTGACCTTCAGACCCCATTTTCGAGGGATTCTCCCAGATTCTCACAGCCAATATCCAGAAAAGGGCTTGACAATGTTTTCTGTGAGAAACATACTACTAAGCATAGAAAAATCAGAGAAACTTTTATCGTAAGTTCAGATTCATTACCATAATTAATTGCTGGCATTAAACTATTGTTATTTTGTATCATGTTTATTTATAAAAATGAGTGTGATTTTTAAAATAGTAGTTTAAATAATCAGAGAATTGTTATGTGAGTTAGTAACTTGGGAGAAAGAAGTGACATTTTCTCATTCTTCTGGGTTTCATTATAGCAAATACATCATATGAGGAGGCAGATGTGTTTCTTGCATAGATAGAGGAACCCAACATCCACTTATTAGGGTGTACAATTAAACTCTACAAAGAGATTTTTTCCCTTAGATCCCAACAAAACAGAGAGTTTAGAGGAGCAGAAAGAATTACGCTGGATGTAGAACTGATCTGCATGAATTCATCAAAGAATCATGCTGTGGATACACAGATTATTTGAAAGAGGAAACGTGAGTATCAAGTCATTCTTTAAAAGAAGGCCTGAAATAAAAAGGATAGTGTTTTAAAACTCAAATGTAGTTCCGTAATTCTTATATATCAATAAAATGTGGATAAATATGTCAAAGAGAGTATGAGTATTTCATTTGCTCCTTGTATTCGACCACGTTTTGGGTTATTCCTTATTGATTTATGATTTTATTAAAGCCCTAGGGATGTGTTTTCCTGCATATTTCCAGCTGATGATTGAATGTGTATCTGATGTTTTGTAAAGAACACGTGGAATGCTTTCTTGCAAAGCTTCAACCTCTTTTAAAGCAATACTTATAATAGGAGTTCAATACGACAACAAATAAGCATCATTTGTTTCCCTCTTTATCTTATCTTTGTTCCACAGGAATTTAAATGCAAATGTGAAATAGAATGAACACCAACAAATGCATCAACTGCTCCCGCAATATAATCATTGCAATCTATAAAGCATAACAGGCTCTCTGGTGCTGTCTGCTTACTGTCACAGTATTTTGTGGTTGGAAATACATTCTGTGGGTGTTATTTTGCAACCAAATTTGAAAAGGAACACTCTGAGGAATCATCCCAGTGTTTATGTGAAAAGAATGTAATGTTTGCCTGTGCATGTATGGAACAGCTTTATTCTTTATTTAACTTATTTTCACAAAACAATTAAGGGAAATGTATTTTTAGCATCAATAATTAAAACCAGGCAACTCAAAGGGAGGGCTGATCTTCTCAGCCTTATCTAAGGCTTTCTCCCTTGCTACTAACAATATGCTCTTCCGTACACTCTTTTAGCATAACCATTCCAACTGATTGGCCACTTCTTATAACTGCCTCTTGCCCTTACCTGAATGCAGAACATCCCAACATTTAGTCCTTCCACCCTGAGAAGTCACCCCATGTGCTGCTGCAGGTCAATTAGTTGCATTTTTCAGTACTTTGATCCAAGGGGAATGGGCTGGGTTTCTAGAACAGTGGCTCTTAACTTAATCTTGCACATAATTCTCTAGGGCAACTTGTGGAATGGAGACTCTCAGGCTTCAAACCCAGAGATTGAGGCTCAGAGTGTTGGGTGGAGGATATGAGAATCTGAGGACCATGGGGGAGAAGAAGGGGGGAGATGGTGGGGGAGAGGGAGGGAGACAAACCATGAGAGACTCTTGAATGCTGAGAAACAAACTGAGGACTGATGGATGTGGGGGGGAGGGGGGATGGGCATGGAAGAGGGCACTTGTGGGGATGAGCACTGGGTGTTATATGGAAACCAATTTGACAATAAACTATTTGTAAAAAGAAAAAAAAAAAAGAATCTGTGTTTTTAACAGGTGTCCTATTTGATATAGATGCAAATGGTCCCACGTTCAGGGATTGATAAACTAAGGCTGATGGGCCATATCTGGTCTGCCGTCTGTTCTTCTAAATGAAAATTTGTTGGAACACAGAACCTTTATTTACGTATTGCCTATGACTATTTTTGTACTATAGTGGGAGTTAAATAGGTGTGACAAAGACCATACGGTCTACAAAGCCTGTAATATTTACTATCTGGCCCTTTACAGAGATATTTGCCCATTTCTACCCTAAACCATATTTTATCATTTTGTGCTTCAAACTTAAATTAATGTATCAAAATATTATGGTATTATAATATGTATATCGTTTCAGTATAGCCTTCAACCACTTAAAACTTTTCAGTGGTTTCCCATCACATTTAATTTCCTACCCTGGCCAATAGGCTCTTACTTGTCATCATCCCTGTGTCCCTCACAAACTTTGGTTCTTCTTTCTTACCCATAAGCCTTTGCTCACTGTGTCATAGGTATACTGGCCCTTCTTTCTGGTCCTTAGACATGCCACATTTGTTCATACCACAGAGTTTTGCACTTGATGCTATTTTGAAAACAAGGCAGATACTCTCACACTTTTTTTTTGTAAATTCAATTTATATTTATGAGACATTTACTATATTCTTAGGGATCATGCTAAATGCTTGGTATACACTAGAGGATAAGGGAAGTTTGGCTCTTTCCCTTAAGAAGCTTACAATTTAATATAGGAAAGAAACATCAAATAACTAAATACACAAAATCTGCAATAAAATATTTCAAAAATGCTATAATGTTAAACAACAGATGCCCTTAGAGAGGATAACAAGAGAGACGTGATTTGGTTTGAAAAAACAAGGAAGGCCTCTCTTAGCAAATGACATTTATACCGAGATCTAAATATGAGTTTGTTTTATTCAACAATTTTGTTTTATTATTTTTATTCAACTTTCTGCAATGGGAATATGTGGAAGGATTTTCAGCAGATAAAGAACATGTTCCAATAGCCGACTTTAACAGAACACCACCCTCCTAGGTGGTCTAGCATTCCGTACTTATCCATATTCTACATCAACCTTCAATGACTGATATAAAGCCATATTTTCTTGAAACTATCCAAATGCTCTGCTTCATGTAACAAATGGTTGAATAAATTAAGAGCAAGTTTATTTTATAAAAAATATAAAAGCCATCTCCTCCAGGAGTTAATATTCACTCTTGAAGAACAATTATGTATCTATATATTTATAGATCTCTGTACCTCTATCAGTCTATCTATGTAAAATTGAGATATAATTGACATGTAACATTATATTAGTTTTAGGTGCACAACATAATTTGATATTTGTATATGTTGTAAAATGATCACTACATTAAGTCTAGTTGACATCCGTCACCACACAAATGTTTTTTTCTCATGATGAGAACTTTTAAGATCTACATTCTTAGCAACTGTTGGATGTACAATATAGTATTATTAACTATTGTACCTTCTGTACATTTCTATGACTTATTTATTTTTTAGTAGAAAGTTTGTACCTTTTGACAACCTTGACTCATTTCTCTCACCCCTTACCTATCAAATTAATTTTATGTTCCAGAAAAGTGAACATGTCTTGGATAAATCAATATGCTTAAGGTCAAGTTACAAAGAATGCAGGAAGAGCACATATTCTAGTTGGTGGGGATGTTATGGATCTTCTTTATCATTTTTGTTTGTCTCCTACCTTTGCTGTTCTTCCTAAAGAGAAATCATGTTGAGTATGGATTGCAGAAATTCTAGGATTTTGTACCTGTCTACAGTATGAAGAGATGACATTTGTTTCAAGAGATTCAAAGTTGTAGCATCTTCTGGCTTAGATGTTCCCACTTACAAGCTATTCTTTCTTTGTTTCTGTCCTGCTCGGGATTAGATATATAGAATGTAAGGCCCAGTGCAAAATGAAAAAGCAGGCCTTTGTTCAAGTTGTTAATAACTTCAAGAGAATAGCTTTATGCTAAACCAAGTGTAGGGTCTTTCTGAGCACAGGGCAACTTCATAGGTCACAAACCCATGATGAGAGGAACCCTTTGTTCCTCTCTTTAAAGGTGGGTATTTCAGAGGGTCTTAGATGCAGCTATCATGGGGGTAGCTCTGAATCATTGCAAAGGGCCTCAATCAGGCAACCTGGGGCAGCTAAACTCTAAGCATTGGGGCCAAATCTTATGCTCTCTTCTTTTTCTTTTGCCTCTGTTATCTTCTGACTGGGACGGATGGGACCTGTTTTGGACTTTTCTTGAATTTGAGACTAAGATCAGGTTTGTAATTTCAGAAAAGTAGAAAAACATAACTTTCAGCTTGCATTAGTTTTAAGCTACTTAGCCCTAATAAACCCAGACAAACAGGCTTCTCCAATGATCTAGCCCACCTCATTGGAGTTCCACATTGGTAACTGGAATCAATGCTCCCATTAATAATAAAGTGTCCCTAATACTCCAAGGGTAAAAGGACTGGTTTAGAACAGAATTTGGGGTTTAAAAATCTGTGTCTTGAACATTCTCATTCCTCATGTCTATTGGCAAAACCATTCCAACACAACTCAAAGACAGATTAGTACAATTCATTTGGTAATACATGGCAGTATATGCCTTGTGTAGCCAAATAGTTGAACAAAAATGCACCAACACTAGATCTTTTTTTTTCTATCAAATTCACCCTTATGCCTAAAAACACAGCTTCGCGCTTCCAAAATTTGAGCAAATGTGATGTGACTACTACAGGAAAGCGTCATGATAAAGTGATTTTGCTTATGTTAAACACAAATTGGCAATTGGCCCAGAATGTGTGTGAAGTAGGATAGTGAAGGTTTTCAGATTCTGACTTACCAAAGTAATGGACATCTGTTGTTTGTGTACAGTATGGGTGGAACTTTTCAAGAGAATGCCTTGCCCTCTCTTGGTCAAGGAGTAGACACATGATTACAAACAGGAAAAGAACTCACTGTCCTAGAGATTAGTCTTGCGCAGAATAACGCAAAACAAAAACTGAGTGGAGTCATTTGAGGAAAACTGTTAGTGTAGATTTATCCTATTTGCCACTTGAGACTACAGCTATATGTTGTTATTTGGTTCTCCAGCCTATTCCAATGCCTTTCTTTTAAATCTGTTTATGTGTTTGAACTGATATTCCTTTCTCAAACATTTTCTTAATTTGGAATCAGATTCTGTTGCTTCTAACCAATGAACTAACACCAGCAGAAACAGAAAGTGACTACTGATCTTCCACAATTTTAAACAACTAACATTTTATATAAAATGAAGATGCCATGTTTATAGCCTATTGGGCTTATCATGTAGGCTTTGTTGATTTAATTGTTTCTCTAATTTATTTATTTAACACTTTTATTAATAATAGGTGCCAGCCTGGAAGCAACTGCACCACTGAGAATTCTAGTGCAAAAGTCGCACATCTGTGTGGGCATGGTGGCTCACTAGATTGACCTAAATAATGAGTTGTAAAATTCTGCCTCTACAACAGTTACTGAACTATGAAAATATAAGCAAATGAGTGAAAATTCAACCCTTTACCCCCATATTCCATGTTATTTCTGAATGTATTGCTTAGTTGGGTTATTACTTCATCTCCCTGCTGGGAAATGTGATTTAGAGGTATTTAGAGTCATGCCACCAACAAATCTTCCCTATAATCATTATATATTGATGAATGACTTGGAGATGAAGAGGCACAGGTTAAAAAAAACTGGAGCAGATATGTCATATGAACATAATGCTAAAGAAAATAACCCACCTCCAGAACAAGAGCTGGATTAATGACTCGGAAGGGATAGAACCAGGCAAAGTTCACATGGCGGAGGCAACAAAGAAAGCTTCAATGAATATGTCTTTAAGCATGGATCAGATATTGACTATTAAAGACAAGGACATCCTGAGAAGATGGAGCATAAGGAAAGAAAAGTAGGCAGAAAAATACTTGGCAGTATTCATAATTAAGTTATCCAATTTAGGTCAAGCATAAGATATACTTGTTACTTAAATGCATAAAGATACTTCTCTATTATTTTATTTTTGTTGTACTCTTTATTTCTTTTGTATCACTTACATATATGTAGGGGGGGCTTTGTTTTCCATCAGAATTAAAATTTTACACTTAAATTGTTCAATGTTGAATTGCTGGGATATTGCATATTTTTGGACCTCAATATTTATTGAAAAAATAAAGGAATGAGTAAATAGAATAATGGATGAAAGCAGGATACTAGCCTAGAAAAGTAGTAGAGGACTTTGAAGTTTGGTCTAAAGAGTTTAGACTTTGTTATATGGCTAATAAATGTTTGGGAACATAGACATCAAATGACCAGAGCTGTATTCCATAAAATAAATCAATCTTACAGCTTTATAACCTAAAAAGGGAAAGGGAAAAAGAAGAGGGGGGTGTTGGATGACCTGTTGGGATGTTCACTATTTCACATTCTAAGGACCTGACTGGAGAGACAATAATGGCAGTAAGAAAGAGAAAGTACAAATAAAGCTATAAATAGAGAAGTTGGTAAGCAATTAAAGAGAAAGAAGGTTGGCTCCTCTCCAAAAGGAATGAGATTATGAATATGGTTGCCTGCTAATGGCAAAGATACCATTAACAGAAGTCTGAGCCATAGTTTCCTAGTGGTTTGGGGAAGGATATGATGAATTACAATGTGGACATGCTGACCAGAATTCAGGTGGCAAATGTTCTATTAGCTATTAGAAATGTAAGCATGGACTCAGCACAGATGTGGGGCTAGAGACTTCTTCTGGAGGAGGAAGTTGTGGAAGAAGATATAAATGGTAAGGAGAAAGAGAAAGGAAGGAAGGATTCCAAGGTCAAAAATTACTGTTAAATATGGGGAAGAGTTTAGATTTCATTCCAAATATAGTACACTGAGAAACCATGGATAGTTTTTAAACAGAGAGATGATATGTCTTGATTTAAATTCTCTTTTTAAAGAGAAGATTCTGGATGCTATATAGAGAGTAGAATTAAGGTCAAGTCATTGCCAGTCTCAGAGATAGATTCATATCCTCTACTCCTCACTTTCAATCCAGGCTGGTTGGTTAAAGTCCTCCTTATAGTCCTTCTTCTAGGCTTTTAAAACAAAACAAAACACATCAGAACAAAGCTCTACTGTTAAATACTGAAAGGAGGAGGAAAAGACAGCAAGGGAAGAGGAAAAGATTAGTGAACTAGAATCTGTAGTCCATGTTGCAGCTATATAATCGAGGCTGAGATAATTAAGTAGCTGGGGAGAGGTAGCAATGATGACACCCAAATGCAACATCTGCAGCCTCTGCTCTTAACTCTATGCTATACTGGCTCTTCCTAAGTACAGGCTACATTTTCAAGGTGTTGGATTGACCAGGATATTTTTGTTTAATGCTTGTGTAGATAAAAATTTGGAAGGTAAGTGCTTCCAATTTCAGAACAGAAAGGCTTCATTGTTTGACTTATCCTGGAACAAAGAGCTTAGATAATTTGCCCAAGATCCCACAGGTACTTAGGGGGAGAGATGGGCACGGCAAACAGGCCTCCTGAGTCCCTTGGGGGAAACCAATTTTCTCACTTGGTCATTTGACCTCTTTTCTATACTGATCCTTAGCTGGATCTTGAGAGTTATAGGTTGTGGTTGTAAACTGAGAACTTTACAATAGGAGGTCATGAGTTTAGAAGCTACACTGACCTAGAAGGTAACTTAAATGGTAAAGGGTGAAACAGGCCAGGAGTAAAAGAAATACTTTATTTTTTGAGGCTGAGCATCACTTATTATTAATCATCATATACTCAGCCTCATACTTTGTTCTTAAAGTTTTTGCTTGGCCTCTGACATCCATGTGAATGATCTCACTCAAATAAAGATACTGATGATCCAAGGAAACCAGTGTGAGAGGGGGTTCTTACTTGGAGGCTGCTGAGGAGTATCCTGGTTTTTGTTTGTTTGTTTGTTTGTTTGTTTTTGTTGTTGTTTTCTTTTCTTTTTCTGATTCAAATTTCAAGTAGAGTTAGTGACACAGATTTCTTATGAAATAGGATGACCTTTTGTCAATATACAATATCAATGCCAGTTGTCCTTACGAACATGTTGTTTTGTATCCATAATAATAAGTAACATTGCCCTCGCTGTATGAATATATTGGGGCACCATGATTTAGTTTTTACTTCGAGACTAATGGTTAGCAAGAAAAAAAACTGTTTGGATGCTTTTGTTTATACTTGCTTGCCTTCCCGAACAGTGAGTAGTTGAACCATAGGCTATCAATTTTCCTATCTCTAGCAAGTCACAGGGAATCTGGGTGACAAACCCTTACAACCCATACCTGATCCATTCTACTTATACATTCACAGTAAAAATATTAGCCATTAATCTTCCATGTCACCTCTGCTTCTCGGGTGTCAATTCAATGCTCTTTTCCTCCCAGCATCATCTGGTTCTACTTTTTGCAGTTGTTGTTCCTGATTTTCTAAATAGCTTTCATGTTGCAAAAGAAATGGCTTCATTTTGTTTGAGCAGCTATTATAAATAAAACCAACTGTATTATAACCAGTCTTAAAGCCATAGTTAGCACGCTTCTAACAACCTTTCAAAGGTGGATCAGCATTAAAGATGTATTACCAAGATCTCATAAAAGTTAAATATATTTCCCAGGAACCTTAGCTGAATTAGGGGCAAAGCCAGAAAAAAGAATTATTACCTCAACTTTAGCCTTTAGGCCATGTTATAAGAACAGACACCCCATCAAACAACTTCATAAATGTGAAGAACCTAATTAGAAAATTAATTCCCAATTATGCATATAGAACGAAGTCTGCTAAATAAGGAAAGGACCACAGAGGGTAAAGTCAAAGCAATGTGGAAATTCTTTCAGTTGGGAAACCTGCTCCTTGCAGAAGGGTATAGAAATTGAGACCTAGGGAACACAATTTATTTTATAGAAAAGACCCTATGGCTTCACTTCTCTGGCCTTGGGGATTTTCATTATTACTTACAGAAGGTCAGGAAGTCCTAAAATTCTGAAGTTTGGACCACTGCCCATAGTGGGGGTGAGAGTAAAGAACAGAGAAACAAAACCTTTCAACCATTCTTTTAAATGAGTATGTCTAGAATTTCAATGTATGCATGTTTTATCTATATGGCTTAATTTCCATCTGAAAAACTAGAAAATGCTCATGCACAGTAATGCATATATTATCTTTGAAGTATGAACAATACTCTGTTGCTTGAGATACTTTGAGATGAATCTATTACTTATATAAGGTGAGGGATTCATTTATAAGAGGATCAAATATATTACATTTACTTAGATAGCCAATACAACGTTAGCGCCCGTAAGATATGGTGGTGACAGCCTAAGAAGCTAGTGGGCTTCTCTAAAACACACCCATATCACTCCTGTCTGTGTTTTCCAAGGAAATAGTCACATCACACCACCTCTTTAAATGGGTTTCACATGCAATTAAAATGAAAATGCCATAATGGGCCATGACATAAGAACAAAACATGCTCTTAGAAGATTTCCTCATGTTTTTTTTCCCCCTGAACACTGAAAATTATCTCTTTGTCAGCCCTGTGGCATGGTCATAATGCAAGGCCTCAGATGAGAGAAATGTGTTCATTAGGAGAATTGGATTACTAGGCAGGGTGCCAGGTTATATTGCCTTATTTGGAGGAGAAAGGAGAGCTGAGTTCTCCAGCACCACCTGTCCGTCAAACCCCTGAGTGTTTTCAGCCTTTCAGGTGAACTTTGAAAATGTTACCTTGCATCAACAAAGGATAGGGCAGGAAATGGACTCTACACCTATTAATTTAATATACTGTCTTACAAATGAAGATTACGTTGCAAGAGGTATTCATGGTAGCATTAACTAGGAGTTATATAGAAAAGAGGGATGGGACTTTCAAATTAAGATCTAAGGAGAGAATTACCATGTATGCTGTCTGCAGTGTGAAAGATACTCACAATCTGATTCTAAAAGTCATTATTTTACTATCAGTGAAACCACAAGGGCTTTGAAGGAGAAGTCGTTTGCTAAATAAGAATGGTACCATGATAGAACAAGAGGATCAAAATCGGGGCCACTGCTGGGGAGGGGCCATGGATTGAACCCTTCTCATTTGCCTGAAATGCCCTGGAAAGCTGCCCTAAAGTTTCTCAGATCAAAGTACATGTAGTTTGAGAACAGAGCCTTCAAACTGTTTCCTAGTCCCTCAAACCAGTTTCAACTAGTAATTAACTGATTCCCAACATCAAAAGGTGAGATATCCCAGGAGAAGTTAAGGAAGATCAAAGCCTGTGGTGAGGGGTCCCCCTGCACCCCATCCACTCTCCATCCTCTTTCCCAGACAGACATCCATCCGATTGCAGCAAGTGAACAGTCGCATTGCTTCTCACCAGAGACCAACATCAAACAGACTTCCAAATAACTTGCTGGAGTTTTCAAGCTCTGTTAGAAGAAAATGAGGAAGGCACAGGTATGCAACCATATGGTCCAAATTTTCTAGTATGGTCTAGGTTTGTAATATTCAGTCCAGTTGTCCCCATTGCTGGGAGAGAACCTGAAACAAGGTCACCGAAGAATACCTGGGTAGTGCCTCGCACACATTATATGATAAGCAAATGTTAACTCCTATCTTCTGCATACCACCAAATAGTAGAATGCTGAATTATTGTAATTCATCAAATATTGTGTGTGTGTGTGTGTGTGTGTGTGTGTACTTTTATAATATAAAAGAAAAGAGCATTGCACATTGGCTTCCAATAATTTGTCTAAGCCAGATGCTGGATACAACCCTGTCAGAGCTGGTCAGTCTCTGTGCAGAATGGGCCATTTTCTGTAACCCACTTACTGAGGCATTTTTCTATGACATTCTGAAATGTGCTTGATTAGTCCAGATCCCTTTGCTCTAATTCATACCTCTCATTAGTTTCCATGGCTTTCTACCAAGGTGTGCACAAATACAGATGCACCCAAGCAAATCCGCGAGACTGCTGTTCAGGCAAAAAAATCTGTAGTCTAAGCTTTTACAGATTTTGTTTTCTAGTGGATTCTTTGAAACAAAATTTTAGGGTGACCTACAGTCAAAACGTACCTAAGGGTTGAACATAGGAGAGCAATGAGAGAGAAAGTCGGGATAGGGCTCTAGTTTCTAAAGTGGGAAGTGTTCTGTCAGTATCTTAAACTCAAAATCTCTACAACCGGACCTACCATCACCTCGTATAGGTGGGGGTCATACAACAGGGCACCTCCAGGGAAGACACACATTGCTCATTTCTCCTGTTCCTGTGAACAGGAGACATTGGGAATGTCTGCCCATGTGAAATAGTTCACCACATGCCAGCTGGACTCAGCATTTGGCCTTTTGAAACATACTCCTTTTCTTACTTTCTCAAAAAATTTATTTTCAGAGAGAGAGTAAAAGAGCAAGCACAAATGAGGGGAGGGACCATTAGGGGACTCAACCACAGGAATCACAAAATCATGACCTGAACCAAAATCAAGAGTCCAATGCTCAACCGACTGAGATACCTAGGCACCTCAAAACATGCTCCTTTTCTTACGGTACTATGTTATCAGTGGAACAAACCTCTTTCTTGAAAGTCTCCACCAACATCTATATCTAATTGGATCTTTATCCCCTCCTGGATCCATCAACTCCACTAATGTCCCATCTGTCTGGTAGTTTCCAATGCTACTATGCTGATTTCAGTCCTTATGACTTCTGTAGACTGTAATGCCTCAGGTCTGGTTTCCTTACTAGAAACCACTGAACACAGCACTGATGGATTAACTTGCAAATGTTACATTTTTATATCATCACACGCCAAAGCCTGGGACTCTGAGAGTTCCACACTGCCTACAAGAGGTAAATAAATTAGAGAAAGATTAGAGAAATTGTCCTGTATCTCCAAATCCTATCCAAGTATTAAAGGCCTTCCTGATTCTCTCCCTTCAGCTGCATTCAACCTTTATCCTCCTCTGGATTTTTGACCCACATTTTCAAAAAGATAGAAGGAACAATTGGCTTGAGTGGAATTACAGCTGCGTCCCTATTATGAACCATCTGGCTTGCCATAGTCTGTCTACTCCCAATTATATGTCCAACACTGGGGTTGAATGTCTATTACTTCTTAACTTTGCACTTGTACAATTATTTTTCTTATCACAACGTGAGGGGAAATATGGAATGTTCTTATTGCTCGCAGGTCTCTGTCACCAATCACCCTGGGGGAACTCATATATGTTAACTGCCTAGCTTCAGTATACTTGAGTTTGTGTCTCCTGCCCCATAGCTTTTGTGTAACTGAATTGGAACTTGTTAACCCCTAAGGAGAAGTTAGCCACAACGCAAAGTTTTAGCACCAAAATTGTCTCATTTTCTAAGGTTCAGCTTAGTTTCCTCAGAATTACCTTTTGCATTTTCACATTTCTCCTTTCTTTGGCATTTTAATGGAAATAACCATACCTCCACAACATTTAATAACATCTTCCAGAAATAAGCCAGCCCTTTGATAATGACCCACTACACAGATACCATCAGAACATAATACCCAATGAGAATAACACAAACCTTTTGCAGAAAGAATAGCTACAAGGTGAAACCCATTACTTGGAATGAATACAGAAAAGGATTTGTTGTTATTGTTACATATTCTTTTTTGTTTTTCTTTTTACATATAGCTCCCTCAGGAATAACTTTTATGAAAAGATAAAGGTATCAAACTGTAACTTTTTGACCTTTCTTTCTCTAAACTAACACTGATGACATACAGTGAAACTCTTATTCACTGGATAATATACACTGAAGGACTTATGAAAGCATTCTTTAAAAGCTGTATTGTCTACTTCCTTTTAATCATTCCTTGTTTACTTAAAAAAAATTATGCTTTCTAAATGACACATCCCTGACAAAAGGAGAAGAATAGCCAAGTTCGTTCTGTGAAGAACATCAAAGAAGACTCAGACATGGAAGAAGAGTTTCTGCTCAGTTTCTAAGCTTGATTTGATTGGTACTTGTTGAGACTCCCTGTGGCAAGGGCTAGTGACGGCCCTAGTGCCTCCTATGGGTGGCCACCATTGGCTTTCCTTGCTCACCCTTCCTCTGTGTTTACATATTGCTGCAATCTCTTTCCATCCCAACGGGCAGTTTATACTGATTCTTTCTTCACCCCAGCCATGAGTCAGTCATCTTAAGAGATTAGGGAAATGAAAATTTGCTTCTGCTCAAGCAGAGAGACCTGGTTTAGAATGAAACTCTCATCCTTTAGATTAATAAACTGAGACCTTAGAGGTCATTTGACTTGTTAATATAGTTGAAGAGCCAGCGGGGGTGGGGAGGGACAGGTCTCCTGCCTGCTGTTTTGAGAGCAAGTTTAGCATAATTGTTAAGAACATGGGCTTTAATGTGGGAATTCTAGACAGAGTTCAGAGTCAAGTTCTCGCTCTGACACTTACTTTTTTTAGTGATTTTGGCAAAGTTACTTGACCTCTTTGAGCCTCAGTTTCTTCTTTTGTCTAATGGAATAATGAGAGAAGCTACATTTTTAAGGCATTTATCTTATTGAAGTCTCCTGGTGTCTACAGCACAGTGTGTGATATATAATAGCAGCCACCATTTCTTGAGTGCATAATTCTACCCTTATTATTACTGTTTAGTCACCACAAACCCACCTACTGACCCTTTTTACAATCCTCTGGAATTGTGTGAGTCTTTAAATCCATACTATCTCCCACTCTAAGGAAAAGAAGAGAGTGTTTGCCCCATATAAAAAAAGAAATGGGGAAAACAGAAAAATGCACATGCTATTTGAGAAAAACATGAGCTCAAACCTCAGGTTGCAAAGTACATTTATGCTACTTTAGGAATTTCATGTGAACCCCACATTACCAAGCTGGCTTAATTTGTTTAGTTAATAAACTTTATATGACCTGCTTTTATTTAGCATGTGTACTGGCAGCTTTTTTATATAATTTCTGAGTCCACAGTGGCATGCTTTCCCTGAACATTTATGATGTTCCACAACTCAACTTCCAAAGAAACCCATTATGAAATTAAATGGATCCAGGTGGATAATTTGAGAGGGTAACTATATTGCATGAAGCAAAGACAATATGTAAATATTGCAGCAATCTCTCTGACACGGTATTAGAATATGAAAGAAAATGAAATCAACAAAACTATGAGATACTGAATTAATTTACTTTCAAATATTAAAAGTAATGAATCTTCTACTTATTTTCAGATTCCTATGACTCATCTTAATGCTATGATAATTCTTAACTCCATTACATTAGTTAACACATTGTCATCACAGCCCTCTCCACATGAATGCCTAGCAAATTTTTTCAACCATGGTTTGCCAGAAATTGTGTTTATATTGTTACCATTCTGGGTTTGAATCAACTATTGTGAAATTTTAGAAAGTGCAACAGGATGGTCGTCTCTTGATTTGATGTTTTCTTTACAAGACAAACAAATAAATGAGAAAGAAGTTATAACCAGCCACAGCCATTACGTGAGATACGGAGAACAATACTCACAATACTCTATTCTGAATCTGAATCTATCTTGTTCTTCACTGGAAATGTGTCTTCCCTTCAGTTTTTGTATACATATAATTAAATAAATATAAGACTTGAAAAGTTTACAGAAGCTGTTGGCTTAATAATTCAGAAATAAAAGGAGTGAACTACTGACACAGTCTACATTGTGGACGGACCTCAAAAAAATCATGCCAAGTAAAACAAGTCAGACACAAGAAAGCATAGATTTTATGACCGCATTGACAGAAAAATATCCAAAAAGGGCAAATTTATAGAGACAGAAAGTAAACTAGTGGTCACCTGGGGCTGGGGGTTGGAATGGGGATTATACTGTAAATGGGCATGAGCATTTTATTGGAGGGACAAAAATGTTCTAAAACTTATATATGATGATGGTATCTCAGTAAAGTTACTAAAATCATTGAATTGTATACTCAAAGACACGATTTTATGATATGTAAACTAGTCAAAAAGCTGTTAAAAAACCCAATAATCTGGAAGCTGTAATTAATACATACCTGATTTAAAACTAATCACATGGCAGGCTGTTTGATAGAGAAAATTTTTGCCACAGTGTAGTCAAAAAGTCATATTCCACTTTGCAGTATACATAGGGACATAGTGCACTGAGCACTGTGGCATTCATGAGTCATATATGAAGTCATGTGGTTTACTTATAGAGGCAGTTTCTAAAACCCTCCTGCACAGAAGACCGTGTCCCTCCTACTGCTTTACTTTCTCACATGTGACATCCAAACAGTGTGTCAGAGGTGCACTTAATTTCTACATGCAATGTGTGAACTCAGATGATGTCAAGATTAGTCCTTGATCCCTTTTTTGAATTCAACCAGTTTTGCTAAGCATTGTATTTCTTCCATTCAACAACGCTGTATGGGCAATCCTTTTACAATTCTATCATATCTTTTTTTTCTTCCTGTCTTAAATATTTTGCTTTTATGCCATACTATGATACTTGTACTATACTTAATAGGGATGATCATAAATTATAGCTCTATGTCACATACAAGCTCACAGTAGACTCAATTTGGTGTGCAAGAGCATGTGTATGGGTGAAGAAATACATATATGTAAACACTTGTATGTACAGAACAGGGTTAGTGGAAGTAAAAACAAATATAATACATTTTTGAAATAGCTACTTAAGTCTTTCTGTTAGTTGTGTATAGTCATCTTAGCAGAAAAAAAGCTCATTGTGTAAATAGCATCTACATTGACAAGTTGCTGTATTTTGAGATTATGTCTCTCCTCATATTCACTGTCTCCTCGTTTCTTCAATACCTGATATCTTAGAAATCTGGGGTGTAGCCAAAGGGAAAGAGATGCAGACCCTGAAAAGACAGATTGATTACTTTCTGGCTAAGGGAGCAGGGAAAAGGGAAGCCACCACTGAATGAGAGTCACTTTTGTGTCCATCTCGGTGGTATGCTGATGGGTCCTCTCTATTATTTTATTCAATCCTTGCAACAGCTCTCTAAAGCAGGTTTTATCATTTTTTTTTCCCTGATGAGGAAGTCTGGAGATAGCTAACTAACTAGCCCAGGTTCACTGAGCTAGTAAGTGAAGCAGACAGATTTGACTTGAATCCCTATTTGTTTCATGATTAAAATGGATTCTGATGTCCACGAGCTTTTACTATCTTAGGAAGATTTAGTAAACTTACAGCAATGTGTCCTCCGGTCCTGTCACCTCCAAAAGGACTGTTTGAGAGATGAAGCAGCAAGAATTATGGGAGGCAAAAAGAGTGACCATCTTTTTGGGAAAGCCAAATGTATTTGTTGATTTGTTTTCTGAACCATCCTAATTGATTGCTTATTTCCTCAATGAGCTGCCTAATTGGAAGGCATATTTTCATGACTACTATGAAGTCTTTCTGCAATCAGCCATGATAGATAGGTGATCAATTACTGGCCCCCCCATTTCATTATGGGTAACCACTCTTCATGGTTTATTTGGTTCTGTGAGCCATTCTGGAAATAAGTAGGTGACATACTTGAATGTAAATATGACTTTTAGGTTTTACAATTAACTTCAGTGAACAAATATATTAGGTCTCATAATTCTGAGAGTTATCATCATGTTCACCTTATTAAATCATTTATAGTAAAAGTTCTCAAACTTGAGTGTGGGTCAAAATTCCCTGGAGGGCTTGGTAAAACACAGATTGTCTGGTCAGTTCCCATGTTTTCTACTTCCGTAGGTCTCAGGTCTGCCAGAGATTTTGCAATTCAAATAAGTTTTCAGATGATGTTGATATGCTGATTTGGGGACCCCTTTTTGAGAATCACTACCCAAAGAAAAGAAGAAAGGCCTATGTATCTAGGTATCTATTTATCTTTTCTACAGCTTAGAATGCATTTTATAATTTCTCTCGAATTTCAGTATCCAAACCAATTTAAAAGTATACACACTAAGAGTTTGACTCTGTCTTATATTACATTACTAAGTGGCATCTGGGTCCTGATGATTAACATTTCAAAGCACATTTTTCTCATTTACGAAATAATTCTACAATTTTTTTTTGTTGTTGTTTGGTTCTCATAACCACTTGACTGACTGGGCATGACTAGTTTATTACTACTCTCCTTATGTTATAAATGAGATAGCCAAAGCCTAGGGCAGTTATGTGACTTGCCCATATAGTTAGAAAGGATTGAAAAAAAATGAGAAGTATCATAATAACAGTGCATTGGGCCAGGAATTTAAAAGTTGGGACCTAGCTTCCTAGGTCTGCTCTAGCAGGCTCTATCTTCTTGGTGACAAATCGTAGATACAAATATTTCAGTTTACTCATCTATAAAATGAAGAATAGACCAGATAGCCAATATTCCTTCCAGCTTCATCTCATTCATTTCTCTAATTGTTCACTGACATAAGTATTCATTAAGATTTTACTATGCACCAGGTAATGTTTTAAGACCTGAAGATAAAGAAATGAGTGAGATACCTGAGACATTCTCTCATGTCCTGAAGCTTACATACTACATGCAAGACTGAGGAGTAAATCCACAAACCAGCTCATTTAAAATAGTGATGATACTTAATAATAAAATAAAATTGGGTTAGATGATAGAAAATGACAGGCTAAAATGCTACCAAATCTTAGTGTTAAGGTTCTCCCTGAAGAAGTGATATGTTAATGGTCCCTTGGATGACAAAAGTGAACCAGGCAGTAATGTGATAGGGAAAGCATATTCTGGGCAGGGCTATATTAAAGGCAAAGATCCCGAGATAGAAGTCAACTTGGCTTCTGTGAGAAAGAGGAAGAGGACCAGTATTTTGATACTGGGTGAATAAGCAAATGATAAGAGACAAAGTTTGGAATGGTAGGTAGAGCCAGATCATTTAGAGTCTTAAAGGCCATGATAAGGACATAGAGGTCTTAAAGCAGGGGAAGACATGACCTGATTCAAATTAAGATGACTAACTGTTTCCACTGGGATTGAAGAAGTGTACAGTGAGCATACACTACATAAAAACCAGTTTTAAAAATTCTGACCTTCAAATAGATGTTTTCTCCTATTTATTTAGCATATGAAAGAGAATATACAAATTAATACATGAGCCAAAACTGTGACTTCACCATTGATACTTTAAGGATATTCCTAAGTATTATAAACATGGGCAACTCAAGTAATAATTAGGGGGAAAATCATATGGAAATTGCTAACAAACTCATTAGAGTGTGTTTAATTACTGCAGTGAAGGGTTAGCAAGGGGATTGGAGCTTACCGAATAAATCTGTTTGCACATGGATTGATATGCTTGTATCATAATTACTCACAGCTGTTGGACTTCTGAAGTTTATTAGAAACTTAATTCCAAAACTTTCATGCTGAAAAGATTTTTTAAGAGGAAAGTGTTACCCCAGTGCCAGTAACGTGAGCAAGGAAAATTTTTCTAGCAATTCTTTTCGGCGATTACTTACAGAGTAACTACAGATCTCCTCATTATACATAATGAAGTGGACCTGCTCATTTTTGATTTTCACACACTTTGCAGAAAGAGTAAAGCCTCATGATTGAAACTGCTTGAGTTCTGTGATGAGACGTTGCACGTAATATGTATTCCAATTACAAAACGATCTCAGAAAACAGGCTTGATGCCTGATGTATTCATTTGAAAGCAATTCTTGGCTAAATTGATCTTTAAATAATCTATCTATACGCTTGTTAATTTAATA
Source organism: Hyaena hyaena (assembly GCF_003009895.1). Taxonomy (NCBI): domain Eukaryota; kingdom Metazoa; phylum Chordata; class Mammalia; order Carnivora; family Hyaenidae; genus Hyaena; species Hyaena hyaena. Next base: position 556,366 of record NW_024080933.1, on the reverse strand, counting down.
GATCAACTGACATCAGGAGAAGACAGGAGTGCTTCATCCTTTACACTCTATCTTAAAGCTGACAACTAATTCTCCTTTCTTGCAGATTCATTTATTATACTTTATAAATTAGAAGGAATGTACAAGGTCCCTGAAATACAGCTGAGGCTATTCCCAAAAGCTTCTTCTTACTTATCATAAATCAGAAAATTAATATTGTGCCTGGGCTAGCAATTCTGATCTCAGTTTAATTTTTGGTCTATTTAACTGATGGCTGCTGTCCTGACTTACAGTGGTACTGAGCATAAATGAAGTGATTGATTATTTGCACCAAAGTGATTTCCTTTCTTTCTAAGGCTCCTTTTCAGATCAGCCTTTGATAAGTGTTAAGATTAACTAATGAGGACAATTTTAAAAGAAAATAATAACTTGAGAACCAAGTGTTATCAGTCAGTGATTTTCCCAGTGTGTATGCATGTACGGACATATACGCATTCTGCCTATGAAGAATAAATCATAGTATTAAAGACCTTTTATAACCTGGCCTTTTAAGCTTTGTTATCCTGTGTCTTGCCTTCCAGACTCTCAAATTACTAATTTTTCTTCAAACTTTTGTTGGATTGTCATACATCTATACCTACATCCATTTCATCATTTTATCTGAAATGTTCTTTCTTACTTGAATTGGGATCCCAACCTTTCAGGACCAAATCAACATCTCTTCCTATGAAAAGTTTTGCCTCACTCTATCCTAGAAAAAATCAATATGTACATAAACTCTGTGTTTAATACTGTTATTTTTCATCAACTACAATGCAAATAGCAATAGCAACAATCATAGTGACAGCAAACTCTTAACTTGTTCTAGGTTCTTTGTTCACTGTTCTAAGTTCTTTGCATATTATAATCTCATTTAATTTTTACAATAGCTCACCTACATAGATGATTTTATTTTCCTCATTTGGCATATGAGCAACAAAGGCAATGAGAGATAAAATAACTTTTTATGAATCACTCAGATGTTATGAGGGCAGAGCCAGATTTTGGACTCAATCAATGTGACTTCAGAGTCTAATTTCTGAACTCCTATATTGTGCCACAATGCCAACTTTGCAGGGAAGTTAAAAGCATTAGAATAAATCTAAAGTGCCTGACATAGTATCTTAAATATAATTCAAGAAGTGGTGATTATCTTATTATCATATGCAATAAAAATATTATACAAGAAATTATATGTAATAATAAGTCTGATATAATATATCTAATGTTTTTTTCTTATGCCAAATGTCAGCCTATTGTTTTAGGTTGATGCTTTACAATTTAGTAATCACAACTTTTATGCATGAATTTCAACTCACATACATGGCTGTGGTGCAGAATTAGCATTCAATAAACATTAAGTAAGTGAATAAGTGAATGGAATGAATGAACAAACTAATCCAAGAAGCTTTGGGATGGGCTTTTCCTTTTCCTCCATGTTTCCCTGAGGCACAGTGCTAAATCCCTCAAAATCAGATGAATATTAAGCCACTGAAGCATGGATTAAATCAACTTTTTCCTTCCATTTCAATGAGTTATTATTTAAAATAAAACCTACAAAGCAATATTTTTAAAAGTCTACATCCTGAAGTAAAACATGGAAATTATCTGATTAATGCAGATAGCCACTCACCAATTTATATTCTTGAACTCAAGAGAATCATTTAGCTAATTGTATAGGTGATTATTATGCTTTTCACAGAAGTGTGTATCATGCATTTAGAATTTTTAAATTGCAACTCCAAGAGAATCCTCTTAAATCTAATTATTGTATACTTAGAATTTTCTATAATCAGCTAAAAGATTTATTTATTTCTTTAAAGAAAAAGAAAGCTTTTAAATACATGGAAGTTCTCTTGTAAGAAAGTGAATTAAACATTTTTTAAAAATAATTAAGTGGGCTTTTTAAAAAGTGAATTGAAACATACATTAAAGTAACCAGTCAATGAAAAAAATCCTCTTTTTCATATATTTCTTACCAAGTATTTGAAGTTGATAATATAATTTAAAAACCTGTATCAATAATTCAATAATAGAATTCTTACACTTAGGGAAATTCTCTGATGTTTCAGAAAATATTTTGAGATAAAGTGCTGATGAAACTATTGGGTTAAGAAAATGGCTGAAATTCTTTGAACTACCTATGTGACTAGTGATTGGTTCAACTTCAAAGGTGCTGCTTCCTTGAATCTGGTCTACTGAGAATACAGATATGCACTTAGAGAACATGCTTAGAAAAAGATAAAAGGAAGGGAGGAAGGAAGGAAGGTAGGAAAGGAGGGAAGGAGGGAGGGAGGGAGAAAGGAAGGGAGGAAGGAAAGGGAGGAGACACTCAATGTGGTGGTCTGTTTCTATCAGTAGCCTTGTATAGAAGCAACAGAAGAGCTAGTTTTCAGAACTGTCGATGGTCTGAATTCTCATTTTAATCAGGGTTTCATCTCATTTTTTTTAAGGCACAAATCTATACTACTTGTATACTTAATTGTAAGCTGTATAATTCTGCATTATATCATTATACTACATGTTATTAAATGTCTGGAACATATACAAGGATGTGATAAAATACATGAGAAGATATTCAATAGCTCTTTTGTGTGCTACATTTGAGAAACATGGCTCTAGACAGTAGCAATATCAGCATTTTAAAATATAGGATTTCCCATTTGGGACTTCAACTTGTCAGTAACCTGCAACATTTTGATTTGACAAAAAGTTAACCCTGGGCCCATCAAGTAAAATTAATCCTTAAATCTTTTAGTTAATTCTATTAAAACATCTCTTTTTGATGCTCATCTCTTTGTAGCCTAAAAAAATTTGTTTCAAGGACAAATGAATGCTTTGGGGAGGCTTTCGAGGTACTGAAGGTTTGCTTAATAGTTCCTCCCCAGCTAGGTTGGGGAACTTAAGGGATTCAGGTGGGATTGCTGAAAGTTAAATACATGGTGAAAGAACTTTATTTACGGAGCCATCAATTTTTTTTATGAAGCTGGGACTACAGGAAGAACATTGGACTATGAATCAAAAGACGTGGGTGCTAACACCATAGGTGACTCTGCAACTAAGTAATTGGATGACCTTGATGAAATCATTTAACTTGTCTGCATCTCCCTTAAAAAAAAATCAGCCAAACTCCTGGGACATTTACAGAGTCTTTTCTATATGCTTGGTATAATAAGAAATAATAACATGAATAATTTTAACGTTGACACTTCTAAGCACCTGTTAGGACTCCAAAAAGAATTTCTAACTTTTCTAGACATTTTTTCTAACTTGGTGGGATTTTAAGATTTAAGTCATTTGCAAAGTCTGTGCCAAATATCAGCTGAATGCCTTGCTTATAACAGCAGCCTGGATATGCTTCCTTGGGCTATATGGGAATGCAGTTATTGGCCAAATATTCATTATGAACTGTAAGTATCTTACCAACAGAAACAGATGCCAAGGTTTTCAAACTCCATGTTTTCAAATTTCTTGGATCATCAGAATCACTTGTTGAGCTTTTCTGAATCCCATGTCCCAACCTTGGCATTTACGATTCTGTATGTCTGAGCCACAAATTTGTTCCAAAGCCTGAATTTTCTAGCAACCAACTCAAAGAGGAAGCCCAAGCAGTTATATAACACCCATGGTGTTCATAATACAGAAACAAACCAGTTGCTCAGGAAAAGCCCAAGCATTCCTTATAACAGGAGGAAATTTCTCTCTTGGGATTGAATCAATGAACCAAAACAGAACTGCTGTTGGTAATAAAAAATACTGCCTTCACATTGGGACTACAAAATGATTTATTATGTTCTTTGAGATATATTTCCAGGGATGGATTTCCATTGATTAATCAAACCTCTCTTTTGAAGAATTGTACCTATAGGAGGGTACAGTACCTGAACCATGTAAGGTTGTTAGTATTTATATAAAGATGGAGTAAAGAGGAAAATAAGGAAGAAAAGGAGGGAGAGAAGGAGGGAAAGAACAGGAATCAACTAAGTCTGTATTCCAAGATCCAAGTTAAACTACACAATGGTTAGGTTGATTGGCACCACCAATTCAGTTCTGCTTTAGGAAGATCCCTGAAGCTAATACTTAGAGAGCTTCAGATGAAACTCTACCTGATATTCTGAAGTAGATTTGCTTGGATTAAATCCAGCATTTGCCATGTATTTTCAAGAATATTTTGACTGATTTACTCTAATTTTCTCTGAATATCTTCTAAGAACTTTCCTTTCTAAATTCCACTCATTTTTTAAGAGCCAGTTCAAGTCTTGCCCTTTTCTCTCTCTCTCTCTTTTCCTGGAAGCTTGTGTTAACAGTTATAGCCCTAAACATTTCTTCTCAAAACTTTGTGAACCGGTGTAAGTGTTGACAAATAGTGTATCTTGCCAACCTGATAGGGGTATAAATTCTTTGAGCAGGGGATCACACACCAGATAAATCTACATACCTCCTAATCACTTAGAGAACCTACTCAGGTTCTGCGTTATCATCTTTTCTATGGCTGTAGTTACTAAATGCTGCTGGATCCCAAATACTGAGCTCTAGCTTAAACTTCTTACCTGAGCCACACTGCCTTCACACACATGTAACACTATTATCTCAAACTTATAGATCCAAAATTAAACTTTCAGTTTCTCATAGACAAGTTCTTTCAGTGATGTTCTTTATTACAAAACCCAGAAACCTTGCAAGTATACTCAATTTCTCCCTCTACTAGCTCCCTACTTGGAATGTATAAACTCAGTCAATTTTACCTCAGAAAATGATACAGGATAATGGCGGAAAAATCATACCTCAACACAATAAAACGCTTGTCAAGCCATATCAAATCCTGTTTGTTTTGTTGTCAACGTGGTCAAGAGTAAGGCATTTTCCTTCATGGAGTATTTTTAAAAAATACTTTGGATAAGGGGTACCTGGGTGGCTCAGTCAGTTGAGCATTCAACTTCAGCTCAGGTCATGATCTCACCATTCATGAATTTGAGCCCCACATCAGGCTCTGTGCTGATAGCTCAGAGCTTGGAGCCTGCTTCAGATTCTGTATCTCCCTCTCTCTCTGCCCCTCCCCCACTTGCACTCTGTTTCTGTCTCTTGAAAATAAATAAACATTAAAATTTGTTTTCATAAAAAGATATATTGAATAAAAATAGACTGATATAGTGCCTACTTTGTGCTGGGTACTATGATGGATACTTTACCTTGCACACACATACACGTACTTATACTAGTCACATATACTGGGTCCAAGGTAAAGGGACTGCTTTGCAAGGAAAGGGTGAAAAGCTTAATCATGTCAGGACTCATACTTGATTTATTTCTCTTAACTGGGTAGATTTAAATATGGCTCCAATTGGTGGCTTCCTTACAAATGTGTTAAAAGCTGATTCAACATGCAGTGCTGAGTAGACTTATTGATTTTCTAATCCAGTATCACCTTGGCATTTTATTACATTTACATGTATTCACATATTTTGTAACAGGCCAATTTATTCACAAAGAATACAGACCAATTTTCTCTAGGAGCATTTTCTATCTTGTAGAGTTACCTGGTATATTTGGATCCAGGATGCTGTGCCTCCCAGATCAGTAGGAGTAAGACTGCATGCAGGGCAAAGACTTTCCACTTTACTTTCCTCCACATGGAGCTTCTAGAGCTCTTTCAACGGTGCCCCACTGAGGGCTGAAAGGATGGGTAAGGCAACACCCATAGGGTCTGTTTAAAACCACCACTTTACCACTGAAAAGCAAGATAGCAGAATTAGACCCATTTGCAGGCATTTCTCCAGCATTGAACACATTGCTAGGATCAACAACATACTGCTAGGCATTGAGGTATGTGCTAAGGGTCCAACTTGAGCAAAATTGACCCATTTCTTAACATCACAGTGCACATTAAAATGGGCAGATAAACAATCAGATGGATAAGTGATTATAATCTACAATTTGGTTATGAAAGGTAAGTCCACAATGTTCATGAGTGGGAGTGTGTGACAGGCCTCCCAACCTAGTCTGGGGTGGTGGGGAATCAAGGGGGCTTCTCTGAGGAAGCTGGGTTTGAAACAAAATCTAAAGGAAGAATAGAAGTTAGCAGGCAAAGGATAAGGGGGTGGGATGTAGAACAGCATTTTTAGCAAGGTAAGATGAGACTAAATTGGGAAGAAGCAATGTCAATCAAAAGAGAAGTTCCCTGGGTAGGAGTTCAGAGAAGACGAAGATGAGGCTTATGAGGAGTGAAGAGCGAGGACTTTTCATGCCACGTTAAGCAATTTGGCCTGTATTTAATGACAATGGAAGTCCTTCCTGAGTTATTTAAGAAGGTACAATACAGATACCATGATCCAGTTTCTACTTTAGAATGATTGATCTAGTTGTAAGATAGAACAGTAATTGGCAGGGCTCTGTGGACTTGGGGAGAACACCTGGTCCTCCAATAAGCATCCAGGTGAGAGCTGATGGTCACTTGACTAGGGAGAGGCGAGGAGGTACTCAGAGAATAAATTCATCAGAACTCGTGGTGGGTAGAATATAGAAATGATGGGGAAGAAAATAAAATACATGCCTAGAAATTAATTTGTCCTTTGTAGAATAAAAAATATTCTTCTCATTTTCATTTTAAACTTTGCCTTTAGTCATTTATTCCTTTGCTCTCATGACTGGCCTCCTGTTTTCAAAAATATCAATACACAAGTGAGTTGGAGCCTAATTGGTACTTGCTTCTTTTGGATTAGAATATAAGTATCATGGATTTGGTAATTAGCTAGGAGAAGAAGGCATGGTGGAAACACACAGGCTAAGGTAGTCAGACCTGTGTTCAGTTTCCAGGTCTTAATTATTATCCTTGGGCAATCATTTCATCCCTCTGCATTGTACTTGTCCCATCTGTAAAATGGCATTTGAATACACACTTCACAGGTTAGTTGTGAGGATAAAATAAAGAGTGTAAAGTTTAGATATATGGTAAATGCTCAGTAAAGGTTAGTTCATTTCTAACTTCAGGGATTCCACGTCATGGAGTCAGTAATAAAGTCTGTCAAGTTCCATGCTAGAGCCTAGAAAATCATATATAATCTGGCACCAGCTTCTACTATATGCTCTTTAATCTCTACAACTTAGCCATGTAAAACTGCTTTCTATTTCTGGACTACCCAGCTCAGTCCTATTTTAGGACCTTGCTGTAGCTATTCCTCTGCCTGGAATACTCTAGATCTTTCCGTAGCTGGCACCTCCTCATTGTTTAAGCTTCATCTCAAGTGGCAAACTCTCAATCTGGCCTTCCCTGACCACACTCTATGAAGTAGCCCCTTTTCTTGTTATCTTCCATTCCACTGTTTCATTATATTTTTTCACACTCCAAATCACAAGCTAAAGTTATTGTGTTTATTTCCTTTCAAGCTTACTGATTGTCTTTTCCAACTATAATGCAAGCAACAAAAGGGCAGGATCTCATCTATCTTATATCCCTAACTGCTGCAATAGTATATGACATGCAGTAGGCACTCAATAAATAACTGATGAATGAGTGAATAAATTAATAATAACTGTAAGTACTATGAAAGAGGAGTAATCTATGCCAGTGATCCAAAACGCTGTTATGGTTACACAAGAGCTGGGATCACTTTCCTATCTATCATCTCCATCTTCTTCATCACTTTGTCTTAGGGGATGATTTCCCATGCTGGCATTTTCCCAATGGAGAAAAGATACAGCTCCAAGTAGTTCTGCACTGCTAATTTCCTGTCTGAGTGGTGACACTCTTAGAACTGCATTCCTAGAACACTGGTCCTGGTTGCCTTTAAATATACTAGAAAAGGTGATTCCGTTTTAAATAAGAAATCTGTAGGAAAGTGTGAGAAGCTTAATTTGAGATTTTTTTCAAGACCAACTGTTTCTGAAATTGTCACAAATTTCCTGGACCTTCTAAGTCACTCAAGGGTAGACATGGACTTCCCACAGCATTGTCCCAGTTCTTTAAAAAAAAAAAAACAAAACACAAAACTTTCTACACAGAGACTGAATCACAACAAGATATAACAAGCAGTCCATTTGTGGGTGATTATAACACACCCTGGGTGGTGTCATAGGCACAAGAAGTACAGTAATTTCTCCAAATCCCAGAGAGTTTTATTGCCTTAATAGAGTTGACTCTCTATATAATGATGAGAAAACCAGATGTGTGTATTTACTGGACACTGCAAAGGTGAGCACGGAATGTTATTATCACTCCATCAGTAAGCCTTGAAGATGTTCAGAATCTGAAAAACACCATCCTGGTTTATGTTCTAGGGTGAAGTCAATTCATATACCTGCTCAGGCCTGGATTTTCCAAGACTTATTTCAACTCTTTTGGTCCAGAGAGACTGTGGTACGATACCAGTCAATTGAAAAATTTGTACCAAACAAAGCACATGAATAAGATTTAAGCGTACACACTTATAGAGCCTTAAGTACATGCCATAGTTTTAATGTGGGTTATCTTATTTAACCTCACAAGCACTGTTGTTGGTTCGGACTATTAATGTTCTCATTTTACAGATGAAGAGACTGAGGCTTGCAGAGGTTAGGAAATTCACTCAAGGGCATTCATCTAGAAAGTGGTACACCAGAATTTAAATTTAGGTCTCTCTCTCTCTCTCTCTCTTTCATTCTTCCAGAAGTGAAAACTTTAACACTAAACCATCTAGCCTGGTTCAACATCTTGTTCTACCCCTTTTATGTTCTAGGACCTTGAATGTCTAAGCTCAACTTTTCTAACATAGAAAGTGGTGATGATAATAGCATTTACTTCATTGGTTGTTTTCAGAGTTAATTTAAGACTCGACTTGTGCTAAGTGCTTAATAAATATGATAATTATCCACATCAGGACTTTATGCAAAGGTCTATGCTTGACTGCTGTGAAGATCCAATGGCACAAGCTTCTTTTAGATGATTACCAATGTATTTGGAACACAACACAAGCAATGCCCAGCTAAAAAGTCAATGAGGAATACCAGGCTGTAAGAGTAAATGGCCAACTGCAGAATACTAGCAACAGTAACACTGAGCAAAAAGCTTTTTCTCTCCTTATTTAACTCCTAGCATGTTCCTAAAAGGTAGGTATTACTACCTCCCATTTACAAATGAAACTCAGGCCAGAGAGGTTATTTGCTTCAAGATCATATAATCAGCAAGCAGCAGAGGCAAAATTTAAGCTGAGGTCAGTTCATTCTAAAGCTTCCATTTTTTATGACATACTGCTTCCTACTGACATAGAAACCCAGGGATGGAAGGGATCAGCTTGTATGAGAAGGACAAGAATGTTGTAGAAAGGAGTAGGTGTTGCCTGGGACCTATAGCATATTTTCAGGAGGTAGAACACCATTGTAGTAGGAAAAATGTCAGGCCATGAGCAAGGAAGAAAGAACATATAAGGCATAACATTACGAGAGAAGACAATGAACTCCAACATCAAAAATGTAAGGAAAAATAGACCAAGAAGTACCTTAAATGTTCAACTCCAGCTCTTGGGTCACCTCTATAACTAATGGAAACAACTGAGCTTTTTCAGGGGGGCACTGAAAAGAAGACAACAATGTCTTTGGAAATAATCCATTTGACAGGAATATACAATACAAAGAAGTCATTTCAGAACTTGCTGATGAAAATAACAACAAAAAGAGGAATGAAGACCAGAATACAGCAGTAGAAGTCAGAACTGAAAGATAAATACAGGTGAGTTACTGAAAGTCAGGTTCCAAGTTGGCTAGGGCAGCCTTACGAGGGCTAGAGCTGTGTGTTAAACTTTTTCTAATGCCTGGGCAGAGAAACTTGATAGTAACACTACTTTTCAACTGCAAAGATCTCTAGAAATATAAGACATTCTTGTGAGCATCCGTATTTTGTGTAACACCTATAGACACTTTATTTTTGTCAGCTTATTCAAAATAATGTGACTTTCTCTAGATATAACTAGTATAGTTTAAGGTAACAGGGGCGGAGTTGGAGCAAGGATGAGTTTCTCGACTTGAGGAATCAAAGCCTTATAATAAGAGCTTACTGGGACATACCAATATACATCCTGAGGATATTGAGGTTGTTAGGAAAATGGTTGTTAGAATCATTGTTTTTTTCCATAGCATAATACCAACAAGTGAACTCCAGCATTTGGTCTCTACTTTGATAATAGGACTGCACAATCTCCTTTTCAAAGGAAACTCATATACTGAATTATCAGAGTCCAGATGAAATTCAGTTAATAGCTAAAATTGTTGTTTTCTTTAGTGTGTTACCTTATCTCTTTTTAACAAGCCTTACTTACTAGGGTAATTGCACTGAATTCAATCTAGTATCTATGGATTAATTCATTAGAGTGGTTTAAACTTTGGGGAGTGGATGGGTTTTAACAGCCCTCCCCTCAATTCCACAAATTGACACTGTAAAACAAGCCTGTGCCATTTTTATGGAGGCTCCAATTCATGAAATAAAAATCAATGAAGACATTTCCTTTCCAAGCCCTCATGTCATTGTTATGCTCCCTTGGTTGCATGGAAAGCCTTTGGGTAAAAGGAGGACAACTCTAATCAGAAAGAGAGTCATTGTCTTCAGAAAGCGTGAACAATGCATTTCTGGGCCAGTGCCCTTACCACTGCGACGGCCCCTTGTGTTACTGCCTTGGGCAACAAAGCTACAGAACCAGATAGTCATTGTCAGTCAGGGGGCTGGTATGGGAAAAGTACCTAGAAACCAAGACTAAGCTTTGTCTGGAAGCAAAAAAAGGTTGATTATCATGAGAGTGTCCATGATTTTCCTTTTTCTTGATGTGGTCCTTTGCAAGTGATTTTAGTTGGTGAAAGATTTGGTTAAGTATGGCAGTGGCTCCCAAACACTGTTCTTACAGGATATCTCGGAGTCACCTAGAGCTTTAAAAAACAATAACAATTCTCAGGGCTCTATGAGAAAGAACCTATGATTTAGTAGATCTGGGCTCATGGCCAAAAACCTTTATTTTTAAAAAGCTTCAGGTGAGTCATATATGCAAAATCTATGTTTATAAACCACTGACCTAGTCATGCTTCTGTTTTCTATTTTAAAAAAAACAGCCACTTAGCCAAATTGGTAGGGAAGACTGTAATTGTTTTATATATGACATCAATAAATAGTTTTAGTTTTATTAAACATATCAACCAATCTGAGAAGCCATGCCAGAAACACACAGCATAAAAACCACATAATATTGTCCAACCTGAGACCATTTTGTGTACTTGGAAGAAAATTGTGTCCCACACTGGACTTCTGATCACATTTTGAGACCAATAAAGAAAAAATACTGACAATATACCAATTTGTAGTATATATTATAAAAGTTAAAAACTGCACGAATGTGATGCGATAGTTTCAAAATATACTCACAGGGGCTCCCGGTGGCTCAGTTGGTTAGGCGTCTGACTCTTGACTTTGGCTCAGGTCATGATCTCACGGTTTATGGGATTGAGCCCTGTATTGGGCTCCACACTGAGAGTACTGAGCCTGCTTGGGATTCTTTCTGCCTCTCTCTGCCCCTCCCTAACTCATGTTTTCTCTCTCTCTCTCCCTCTCTTTGTCTTTCTCTCAAAACAAGTAAAGAAACTTAAAAAAATAAAATATGTTCACAAACTCTTTGACACTTCTCTCTTCCAAAGGCAGAGCCTAATCTTTCTCCTTTGACTGTGGGCTAGATTTAGTGATTCCCTTCCAATAAAGAGAATGTGGCAGAAATAATACTGAGTCCCAACGATGGGTCATAAAGACATTTTTTTTTTTTTTTTTTTTTCTCTCTTTTGAATCTCCTAGTTTGGGGGAAACAAGCTGCCATGTTATGAGAACGTTCAAGCAACCTGTGGAGGAACCCCAGCAGGAAAGAACTTGGGCCTCCTATGAACCTTGTAAATAAGCTACCTAGGAAACAGATCCTCTGGCTCCAGAAAGCCCTTCAGATGCTACAGTTGGTGCACACATCTCGACTGTAACCTATGAGAAGTCTTGAGTCAGGACTGCCTTATTAATCCACTCCCAAATTTCTGATCCACAAAACTATGAGCATTATTCAATACTTAATATTGTTTAAAGTCATTAAGTGTTGGGATAATTCATTACACAGCAATAGATAACTGATACACCTGTGAAGACTTCCCTTGTGTAACTTACATTTGTTTTTACCTCCGCCCTTATGTGTTCCTCTTCTAAGATACACAGACACATAAAAAATTTTCACATACACACCAGTAAATATTTCATAGTTCATAAGCATTGTTGTAAGTATAGTCCCCCCCCCAAAATTCATAAGCAATAATTAAATAATACAATTTTGTATGGTTTCAGCAAGGTGGTATTTGATAATTAAACATTTAAGGTAAACATGAGCTAAAAGATAAATCTGAGTACTGGGCGGAGATTTTAATCAGGAAATGGTTCTTACAATTTACAAAGCCACATCATAACACATTAAACATTGGGAACAGCAGGCAACTACAGTAGACAGTGTGAAAGATCTTAGTTCTAGCTTTGCAAATATTCTGCAAAGAGAAAATTAGGAAGAGCAGAGGCTAGGATTAGAACACAGGTATGGAGGATGAGTGCTGAAATTTAGAACCCGTACTCACTGCCAGAAGGTAATGTGAGAATTCTTTGTTTTTGGTAAACCAGCAATGAATCAAAGTAGTGATTTGCTAAATGAGGCTGCAAGGAATGGAACACTGACAATCAGCAGTTAAGAGGGGAACAGTTCCTTGGTGAAGCAGGATGAGTTTAAATGCAAGAAGCAACCTTGTTTATAGCTCTCCATATTATGTAATGTATTTGCAGATAAACACTTCAGCTAAGTGTTTGGTAACAAAATTAGAGAATATATTTTGTCATTCCCATCAAATTTTCTCATAATGAAGTTATGAGAAGTCCTTGTTAAAGGAAGTTTCCCGAATCTCAAAGTCTCAATGGACAGGGTCAAATATGTGAGACCAAGAATAGTCTTTTTAACTGGATGAGTAAGTTGTTACATCAGGATTTTGTCTTTGGAGAGTTTAAGAAGTAGTACCTAAGTTAAATAGTAAATATTGGCAAATAAAACAGAAAATCACAAAAATCACCTAACTTTTAAATAATTATTGAAATCTCCCAAAGGAGATGGACTTTATTTGGCTGTAATTGGGGGAAAAAAAGAAAGAGACAAAAATGAAACAATCAGCTGCTCCCCTAGTACCCCCACTTAACAACACACACACACACACACACACACACACACACACATATACACACACACACACACCAACACCACATACAACCAAAGCATGAATAACCAACATACATCTGTTGTACCCAATTCATAGATGCACACACAACCAGTACACACACCATTGACACATATTAACACAATCAACACACACACACACACACACACACACACACACACACACACACACAAACACTCTCCCCAAAACCTAGCAGCTGCACAAGCAGAAAAAAAGATGGAGGTGGGAGAAAAAGATCAAGGCTTGAGTCAGTCTTGCCAGGATTCCTTCAGAAGCCAATGCCTAAAGCAGCCAGGGGTGAGGCAATTGTGAATGGTGGGGAGTGTGCTCATCTAAAGGCATTCAAATTCAATTAAAAAAAAAAATCACTGTGCTGGCTAAACAAAATCCTGTTGGCCACAATGTAGCCCGCAGACTGCCAGATTGCAATAATGTCAGGTTTGGTGGCAAACACAGGGTTAAGGAGGAAATTAAAATTGCATTGGCTGAATGGACTGGAGGTGCTGGAAGCAAATCTGAATGAGGGTAAAAAGAAAGTTCTCATGTTTTTTTGAAATGATAAAGAGACAAGAGAAGCTGGGAAAAGGGGATTCAATCATTCTTAGTAATTTTGTATAGAAATCTCATCATTGAATGAAACAAGACAACAAACATAATAATAGGTGGAACTTGATCCTAGAAAGTGAAAGAAATACAGTCCCCTATTTTTTCAGGGGAGGACGAGAGGACTTGACTAAATAATCTGCATTCAAAGCATTTGGCTCAGAAACAAGAAATGGAAGCCCTACTTCTTGAGCTAGGAGCCTCAAAGCAAATTTCACCCTTCTGCCATCTTGTGCAGTGCCTTACAGTGTCATTTTATTTTACTTTATTTTTTGGACAAGATTTTAAGAGAATTCTGTTTAAAAATGATCTGCCTTTTTTTTGGTTTGTTTCCCCTGCCACAAGTACAAACAATGGTATATTTTGTTAGGAAACAGCAGCAAGAGAAATGGATTGATGACATGTGCAACTTTGACAAGACAGTGAAAGAGTGGAATATCATCAAAGAGCAAACAAAACAAAAACCCTAAAGATGAAATGAAGGAATTTCCATCCTCCCGACCTCCCTTTTGACTGTTTGGAATGGAATACACATAGAGCAAGAAGAGCTCTGAAGCCATGTCCCTCCTCCTGGCTGAGGGTCTGTCATGTTCATCCTTGGAAACACTACTTTTAGCAATTGCCATGTCTCCAGTGTTTGAAAGATTTTCAAAAACACAATGTACTTGGAGCAGGAACAATTCCTTCTCACTTGGACCGTGTGGTATGGCTTAATCTTAGTGCTGAATCTTTCCCTCTGCTTTCCTTCTAACAACTGAATAAGGGAAAGTGAGGAGCCTACATCTTCGCCAACATGTGGACAGAACTCAAAGGTAGAAGTTTACTGTGAATCATGACCTACTGTTTCATTGTGTTATCCAATCTGTTTTCTCTTAAACATTAGTTCATTAAGGCAATATGCGTTTTTAACACATGGCTTTCTTTATGTCACTCTGTTTTCAGGCAGAGTTTTGAGTTCTCATCTCTTGAATTTTACACGTTGGCTGGCACAGACTGCCCAAAGGGGTTGTTTCTTGTCACATGTCTTTCTCAGCCAAGCTTAAGTTTGCTTTTTGATAATAAAAACCAAGTAAATGAAATAGAACAGAGGTAGAAATAGAATTAATTTCCCAATTTCACTCATTTTGCTTGAATTAATAAAGATAAATTGTAAGTATGTTAAAAATTGACACACTTATGTAATCTTATTAAGCTCCAGTATATAAAATAGTGTCAACACATGCAGCTGTCAGCAGGAATCTCTCATAAATATACACACATATTAGCCTAAATATTTTTGCCTCTGAGAATTTTACAATATAGTAGGAACATCTTGGAAAAATGAAGAGAAGGTCAATTTTCAAATTTCCTCTGCATTATAATTGCTTGAGAGCTTATTGAAAATGCAGCATAAGAATTCCATTCCCAGAAAGCCTGAATGCAGAAGCCTGGAGTGAGGCCTTGGAATCTTCATTTAAACACACCTCTCTATATGACTTTGGTGGAGGTGGGCCATGGCCACACTTTGACAACATTCCAGCTCAATTATTCAAAAATATTTGTCCCATGCTAGGTGTCTAGGGATTCAAAAAAAAAAAAAAAACACGGCACAGCCTTTACTCCATGAGTTCAGTGTAGCGGTGGTAATGGCATGCATCTACTTGTGTTTATATGACTACTCCATTTCTACACTCAATCAAGGGGAATGATACTAGTGAAATTCTTATTCTCTTAGGAAGATTACAGGCAGTGAAGCAATGGCTCTGAGTTAATACCCTTACGACGGTGTAGAAGGTCTGAAATAATCTGACCCCTGTTTACCTTTCCCCATATCCCCTACCATTGTCTCCACTCCACTGGTCTTCTCACCTTGGTATTTTTGAATGTGGGTGACTCTCCCCAGAACCCTCC
The DNA here is from genome assembly GCF_003009895.1 of Hyaena hyaena. Taxonomy (NCBI): domain Eukaryota; kingdom Metazoa; phylum Chordata; class Mammalia; order Carnivora; family Hyaenidae; genus Hyaena; species Hyaena hyaena. Next base: position 540,604 of record NW_024080933.1, on the reverse strand, counting down.
AGTGCTTTCTTTCAGTCAGTAATGTCTCAGTTCAAATGTCACCACCCCTACATAGCATTCTCTGACAACCCAATCTAAAGCAACAATAGATGACATCCTCTGAAGACACCATCCTGTTTTATTTTCTTCACAGAAAGTATTATTGAAAATGATTTTTCTCATTCATTTAAGTAATTACTGCTAGGGTCTCCCAATAAAGTGCACTGAGATCTTGTATTTTTTTTTCTACACTGCAGACATTTCTCCTAGAACAATATGTAGCACACATAGTACTTAATATTTGTTGAGTCAACGAGTGCAAGACTAAATGAACATCCCCAGTCTTTTCTTATTTCTTCGTATATCGTATTGATATGAAGATCAGCAAAAAAACGGATGTATAAGGGACTTGAAAATCAAAAGCAGTCATAAATGCAAAGCATTCTCACACTGCTATTTTTATTAATTATTCAGAGCTAGTTGTGAATTGAAACATTATCTTCTTGATGAGAAGCCAAGGAATTCTTTTCTGTTAACTAAGGGCCAGGAAATGCAGGGAGTGGGGAAGACAGAAAAACAACTTGGGGCATGGAAGTAGACCAGACCTCTAAATTCCTTTCAAAATCAGAGTTGAATAAAAACATTCTTCTCTCAAGATTGCTTCTCTTAAGGACTGAAAGAGGAGAGAAGGATTGCAAGTGTAGCATGGCAGCCCTCTCATTTACAAATATCAACATTTCAAGTGAAGCAAAGCTGAATTAATATATGTCCTCAAAAGGCATGGCTTTTTCATAGCACAATCTGAGCTCAGTTGTTAAGAAAAAAACAAAATACACAAAGTTTGTATCAAACATGATTTGAGATAGATTATGTAAATTCACAGCAGCATTATTAAAAAGGAAGATGCACAATCTCAACCTATTCACAAGTTGAAAAAAATAATGGACTGTGAACAAGTCTTTGGCCCAAGAGTCACATGCTTATTTAAAAAATGTCTTTCAGTAAATTATGATTCAAGAGGGAATTGAAAGCTACCTCAGATATACTGAAAGGGGCTAGCTTGAGGCTTGCTTCTCAGGAACACATGAATTGTTCTGATTTCTCTCTCCAAGTGCACCCCACAGCTGTGCCCTGTCCTCTTGGTTTAAACCAATTATCATTATTACAGAGACACTCTCCTAATTGCACGTACCATCATCAGATCTAATAGCAGGTCTGAATTAGGCTACAGCTGCTTAGGCTGCCCCGCATAACCAGCCACCCGGCTGACTGTTGACCTCTGAGAAGGTTAACAGGCATTTATTGACTCTTCACATTTAACACAACCCTACTCTTAAAATACATACATATATTCATTATTAATCACACTTTACTTCTAATCATCCCAAAGAGATTTCCTCTGGTTCTACAAGCATAACCTCCCGACCAGTAAGTTACATGACTTGGAGTTTTGTCCATCACCACGAAGCTGTCATTCTGCTAATTTTTGAGGAAAACAGAAATCATAGGAAAAGGCCATGGAGTGTCCATGGAAGGAGTAGCAAAGGAGAAGCGAGCAGGTTTAACAAATGTTTGAGTCCAACAAAAGCAATGAAACAACAACAACAAAAAAAATAAGCAATGACTTGCTTGATTTTATTCTATTGAAAACATTTCACTCATTAAATATATCTTCATATTACTAGGGCCTATGCTTTACTGCTAAGTACTTCATACACACAATTTAATTGAATCCACAGGACAACTGTGAGAGTCCCTATTTTATGTCTCCATTTAATAGATCAGAAAACATAGGCTCTGAATGCTAAATAACTCATCTAAAATCATGAAGCTTGTAAGTAGTAACAGGAAGGTCCCATCTACACCAGCTTTTTAGAGCCAGTACCTTTAATGCTCCCTCTAATGGTATAATATCCATCTTATGGTTCAATTTCATAGGTGATGAAATATGTCTTGTCTAAAGAAATTATATGTCTTGTCGAAAGAAAGAAGGGAAGGTTTAGGCAAAGATTAGAAGTCACTTGGTAGTGAGGAAAGATAAATTATTTATTTCCAAATGCAAAAAGGTAGCAGACTAAGGCAGCTAGGTGCTTTGAGCTATACACATGTTCTTTGGGGCTGTTATTGGTGACACAATGCTGACTTGTAGGGCATCGAAAAGAAACACATGGAATCACCAGCCAAGTAATTTTACAATAAAAAAATAAAGCAAACCAAAAATTAGATTTCAAAGTCTCCTGAAAAGCCATAAGATCCAATATACTGGGCACATTCCTGGGTGGTTACCTCATGAGATCAGAGAAGTGAGAATACCTAGAAATGGGATGTATATTTCCCAGTTTGCTCTGGTGATAACAACCCCTGTCTTTTAAAAATGGGATATTCACTACTAAAAGACTATTTATTCACCTGATTGGCCTCGCTCCCCTAAACAGGTAAATTTTTAAGATCCCTGGTGTAGAAGCTCTTTTTCTTTCTTTTTGGCCCATGAATACCTTTATATAGGCAAAATACTATTAAAACAAACATCAGTGGCAAATGGGGGTTGGGGGGACAGTGGAGATGGAAAGCCTGTAGGGGAGAATATGAAAAGCAGGTTGCTAACAAAAGGTGGGAAATGTATTGCAAAGAAGATACACTGCCAGCTCCATCTCTCCAAAGGTAGGTGTTTAGGACAAGTACTATGCTTTGCTTTGATATGCCCAGACAAAATGAACTTATGAGGAGAATAATAAACAGCTTCCATTCTTTACAGACATTGAGTGAGTTCTGACATGCAGCAAAGCGAATGATGCTTACCATGGCTGCACATTACAGTCACCATGTATGTTAATAAAATGCCCACCCAGATAAATTAAATAAGCAGGTCCAGGAGGATGTTTTCGGGTGATTTTAATGCATCTCCAGGACTGATAACAACTCGCCATCTAAGCACAAGGGCACTAGTGTGAAAGGGTGACCATATAAGGTCCTCTGCCATCAGGCTTCCTGGGTTCAAATCCCAGCTCCGCTACTCACAAGCCAATTATGGGTTACTCTGGACAAGATATTTTACTAAACTCTGAGCTAGTAATGGCATAAAATTAAAGCAAGAGACTGCACATAAAATGCTCAGAATACTAATTACTCAATAAATGATAACCATTATCACCATCATATGTTGCTGATAGAATTGATTCCCATTTGAGGGACAGGTAATTAGTGATAAATTTTGTCACAATCCTCCTAAATTAGGTATCACTTCAAGACCTCCAATCCCAAACCTAGCACCTCAGTGAAGCAATGGCAATTAATGAGTGATCTCAGGATCTGAGCCCATCACAAAGAACTCCAAAGAGCAAATGGCTCAGCAGAAACTGAATCCTATCTTGCTAAGGTACAAAACTCACATATGAACAAAGTTAATTAACTAACTTATTCTTCATTCAAAGTATACACAGAGTGTTTACTGTTTGGCAAGCATTGTTTTAGCATGCAGCTCCTTACTAACTCAAGCATCATTCCAGGACCTATTTTGCCTTTAGAATATTCAACAAATACATTGGGAACATCGTGTTCAAAGCTACCTTTAGGCTCTGGGGCTAGAAAGACCATTTGGATGTGGACATATGGACCTTATGCTAAGGGATATTAAAGTTTAGTGGGGAGAATATACATGCAATGTACCCAGAGGTTGAAGAAGCGAATTATGAGTGTATAAAAGACAGGTGATACCTGAATGTTGGTGACTAAAACAAAATCAATTTGATACAGATCAAGTACAGATCAATATTTGTTGGTAGCAGTTTAGAAGTTGATAGACTAAAATTATGTTGATTTTTAAATACTTTTTATATTGAAATAATTTAAGACCCACTAGTAGCTGCAAGAATAGTACAGGAAATTCCTATGTAGCCTTCACCCAGATTTCTCCATCTTATATAACCAAAGTACATTATCAAAACTAGGAAAATGACCCTGGCACAATATTATTAAGTAAACCATAGACCTTATTCAAATTTTACCAGTTTTTACACATATTCATGTATGTGTGTATATGTGTGTGTGTGATACTATGAAATTTTATCATAAGCCTATACAGTAATTTTAAAATGCATAGAAAACATGTAATAAATAGCATCTCAAAGTGATACAGTTTAGAGGGAGGAAACCCAACAATTAATCAGAACTAGGGCAATTAAATTAAAATTAAATTGTACTGGAAAAACAAAAGGAAACACTATTGTTTTCAATACAGCAACTCTGTTCCAACTGAAGTTCAAAGCAATACTTGCATATTATTTATAACAGATTATACAAAAACCTTTAAAAGGAGAGGGCATATGTACGAGCACAAGGGGGAGAGGTACATATGCAAAATGCAAAACCAAGTAATCATCCTGGAAGGTTTCCCACAGAACAAATGCTCAGTCTAAGTCAGAAGGATGAGAAATCTACATTCTCAAATATCCCAGGTGTATAAGTAAACTAAAAAACAAAGCAAAACAAAACACCAAATGTACTTAGAGAAATTTTCAGCTCCTATGAGCATGTGTTATCCTTTTAATATTTGAGTCAACCAGAAGAAGAAGATAGCAGTTTTCCCATGTTTTTCATCATACCGAAAAGAAACACAGCTATCAAAACCTTCAGTTCCCTCCTTTCTTCCTTTCCTTATTTCTTCAGAAACGACTTTGAAAAAAGAATGAAGATATGATTTTTCTAATATCCTGCCAGCCTTTTAAATGAATGCATACATGCTCATAATTACAAGTAAGGCATTTGCTATTTTGCATCAGTGGAATTTAAGAAATTAAAAACCAAAAGGGGGTTTTCAGGAACACAGCAGAATTGCCTTTTTAATAATAGATTTGGCTCCTCTAATCCATTCTTAATCTAATTAAGACAATGAAAAGCATTGGGCTGCCATCTCAGAAAATGGCAAGGATGCTATAAACAGAGTGCAATAAAGTGATCAGTTCACACCCCATCAAATTTACTCACAGTCTGAATAACTGTTCTTATTTTCTGTGTTTCATTTTTACAAGTTAACAAATGTTTTCATTTGATTTCCACGGCTTCATCTTCCGATCAAGCACAGGCTGTGGGACTTCTAGTTCTGGGAAGCGTGTCATATCTGCTGAAGCAACACCCAGTATGTGATTATGGAACCCTACAAATTGGAGCTAACATATCCAATAAACAAAGATAATAATTAAGTGGTAAACCTTTGGCATTGAAAACAGCAACGGTGTTATTAATACCCAAATGGGCACAAAAACAAACAGTATTGATGGAATTAAATTAAATCATTTTATGATTGTGTGTTCTTTGTAAGCTCAGCTGATTACTCTGGTTATCTTAGATGAGCATTTAAATCTGAAAGCTAAAATTCTATCTAATGGCCTTTTGTTCAAATATTTCCTAGAAAAAAAAAGGTGATTTTTTTTTTAATCAAAAGTAAAAATCGAGTACTGGAGCTGGGTTTTGGTCTCTATTCCCACTGCCAGAATAAGAAATCTTAAGGCAATGAAGTTTTAGTCTAACTGGAGAGTTTTGCTTGGCTTTCTTTTGGTTCTTAAGTAATGAGCAACTCTGGGAGAAAATGGACTGTTTGCTGTTTCCCTTAATTATAATTAAGATAGTTGGACTGTTTATTCAACTGCATACTTTATGACACTAAAGATTTTTAAAAATCCTGCCATGACTCAAGTCTGAATTTCTCCTCCTACCACCATCCCAATCTGTGGATGTCAACTGGAGAATCTATCATATTCTGAAATTATAACACAACTGAAGAACTATCACTTGCTCTTTGGGTTTGCAGAAGCAAAATTACAATGAATAATGACAGATAGTGAAGCTCAAATGAGTCAAGGGGTCTCAATGTCAGGATCAAGGATGTCCAACTTGCTAATTACTTTGTTAAAAACAAAACAAAACAAAACCAATCAACCAACCTAGATTCCAAAAAATACTGACAGCCAATTACCCACTCAGTGAAGCTTCATAAGGGTAGGGTCACCTGATGATATTTACTATCCACTAGTCTTTAAAAAAGAGTCATAGAGAGAAGTAGATATTTCTAAACAGGACAAAAAAATTATCCCAACGCATATTATTTACAGCAACAGGGCAGTACACAATAGAAATACTGTAATAATAAAAGTCTTTTCTTAGGTGACAAAATGTATATTTTATTCTGAAATGAGATAAAGTTTTGTAGAATGTTTATGAGTATTGTCAGAAGCTCTGAGCAGTTCTTATAAATTGTAATTTTACCCTTAGATTCCCCATTTACATAAAATAACTCATATGAAGGATTCTGAACCCCCATAACAAGATAAAGGCAGCATTTTTTTCTGAAAGTCAGAGCCATCAATGACGATGATGCACACAGATAAGCAAGATCACTCTCTTGCATACTTTAGGAGGACTTTATGCTTATTCTATAGGAAAATAAAAGCAAAAAGGAGGATGAGGGATGAATGAGCTTTAAGAAGCAGACTGCTTTGGGGTATGGTTAGGATAAGCCATAAGTGGCTTGCCTTAATTCTCCCACCATTCCCCACTGCTCCTTGTTCATTCTTCCAGATCACTTTCCTTAGGGTGGACCACACTATCTTGTTGATCTTGATGTGTTTCTCTCTTCCTCATGCAATCAGAGAACCATAAGCTGGAAAAATCTTTTTAAAAATTTTTAAAATTTATTTATTTTTATTTTCCACAATCCTTAAATCCAATCTAGTGAATCGAACTTAAAAGTGAATCCTATGAATCTTGTGAAGTGAATCCTAGGAATCTGGCCTAAAAGTGTTTTCTGCTTCCCAAATATAAATGCTAAATAATATTTCCTCTATTGCATGAGTTAATAGACCACACAACTCTACCCTTGTATTATAATAAGCAAAAGAGGCAGAAAAATGTAGTAAAAGTAATAAAGTCATAGAACTGTGGAGGCCTGGGTTCCTGTCCTGTATTATTATCGCCTCAATGCATGATATTGAGGAAGTCAAAAAATAATCTTGACTTTCTCTCTAGGTGAAGGTTTCTGCATATGCAATAGGTAGATATCAGATCAAATCAACAAAATGGCCCACACTGGGCCAAAAATGGCCTGCTGGAAGATATTGTTTATCCGACCACAATTTCTATATATTTTTTGAATTAGTTAATGACATTCAGAAACTATGAACTTTCTCACAGAAGTTAGATATGGTGTTGTTGCTGTAGTTGTCTAATGATGGCATATCCTTAGATGTATCAGCTGGACTGAGCAGGGGCATATGCCTTCCTGGCCCACTCTGATTACATCATTTATTTGTCCAGACAGGAGTGAGTACATTTGATGAATTGGGAACCTGAGAACTCTGGACTGCTAACCTCTAAATGTTCCTAAAATTAAAAAAACAAAACAAAACAAAACAAAACACTAATTTATTACTGAGTTTTAATCTTTTTATGCTAAAGCTCAAGATAAATAAAAAGAAAACATAATAAAAATTCATAATTTTCTTTGTTCAGAACAATATAGGGTCTAACATCAGTGATTTCTAGGTAAAAATTTTTCCACAGTTGCATCATTAAGACACAGTTAGCAGGTTATCTACTTATTGATGTTTTCTTTAAAGCTGTGTTAAAAATATGACACTAACACTCATATATACACACAAAACTTGGCTTATTTTCTTCTTAAGAGAGAAAAAGGAGCAAATCTGAGGACATGTATGTGTTAAAAACTAACTTCCCAGTGTTAGCAGGGCGTGAACTTGATTTCTCTGTCTTGGTGCTTGGATTTATGTAGCTTATTTTTCTCAGTGAGTGACAGTGGGGTAACTCTTGATGTCACCACATCCAATACTGGTTGATGTAGGTCGGACCTTCAAGTTCAATTACCACCTTTTACAGATGAACAAACTGACCTGAAATTGTTGTCAGTTACTGGAGCCCCTCTTGTGTCACCTCCTAGATGGATAACTCTGGACACATCAGGCAAGTTCCCATTTTCTCATTTGTAACGTCTAGTAATACTAATAACATCCATCTCATAGTGTGGTTGGACAATTAACAGAATATGTGCAAAGTACCTCACAGAGTCCTCCTATATAATAATAACAGCTAACATTAACTGAACTCAGATTATCCTCAACATATCCTTTCTGTGAGATAAGTAATATAATTATCCTGGTATTATGAATTAGAAAATGAAAGCACCTAGATGTCAAGTGGCTTGCCCAAAGTCACAGAGTAAGTAGTGGTGACAGCATTTGGACTTCCACAGTCTGACATGAGAAGCCCATGACAGTCTGGGCTTTCAACCACTATGTTCTTTGTGTCATGCTCTTCATACATCACTTAAAAGTTGATAGCTGCTATTCATTTTAATAATGAAATTATTTTTATAACCAGACCTGACTATATCTCTACCTGCTAAGATCTGCCAAAAGGAAATTTTTATTCATGACCCTTCTGTCTTCGCTGTGGTCCAAATTTTGCAATTTTGCACCTAGAGCAAATGTATCTATTTTTGTTATTGGAAACTTTCCAGTGGACATTTCCATTTCTGAACAAGCATTTTGAAGATTTTCCAAATGCCACCATTTGGAAAAACCTTAGAGTTGAATGCTGCCACACTTGTCATTTGATGGTCTCATGTCATTTAGGAGGTCAGAGAGAAGTCATATATTAAAGTTCCCCTCCAAACATGCCGTATGTCAGGGATGTGCTACATAAGTGTAGCATGCTTGTAGTCAATGTATGATAACAGTTTGTCATATACAATTCACTGAGTCCAATTGAAATTAATGAAGGGTGTAAAAATGACAGCTATCTGACATATTTCAAATCTCAATTTGACATTTACAACCTTTTAAAGTTATTTTTAAATGCAGTAGTGTTTAAAATGTATTGAATATATCATGTGCCACTAAAGCCGCTGTTGGATGACTGGGTGTGTAGCCACGGAAATGAACACAGGGCCAAATTCCCTAGTCTTAAAAAAATCATGCAGTATATCTAGATGTAAAGGAAATAAGGCAAGGTATCTTATGAAAATTTAAAAAATGCCACCTTCTACCTATCTTTTTTTGGGGGTGTGTGTTCATTTCTATGGAAATGTGTGTCTTGATGGAAACTCTGATACAGGTGGAAATGTGCATGTATAAGCTTAGCAATGGAGGGAATACAAATAGAGAGCAATGGACGATGAAGACAGCTCTATTGAGGACAGCACAGTGCATCTGTGAGCGGTGTGGAAGGGATGCAAAAGAAATTAGCAAGGCTAGACTTTGAAAACTTGTGCTCCAGTCCTGGCTCCAACAATAACTCACGAATTCCAACCTTGGACATGACAGTGAGATTTCATTTTTTTATTTGTAAAATAAGCACTGGAATGAACTTGCTCAGAGTATCTAGAATATGATGCAAATGTATCATTCAATCTACACGTTAAATAGTCTCAAACTACAGCTTCATCAAGACTTTTCTGACAAAACTCTTCCTTACTCCCAGCAATCCCAATGCCACAGTGTGGCTTGAGGAGGCACATGTGAGAAGAGAAAGTGGGAGTCTCTGACATGGACAGACCCTTCTTCTGTGGGTTTACCTGCATGCAGCCCTAGACCAGGGTTTTCCCCTATCTTCTTCCAGCAGCAAAGTTCTTGGCAGACACCCAGCAGGCCAGAGTAAGTGGGAACCTCCCACCTATTCCAACTACGAATGCTCTTCTTTGATCTATTTTATATATTGCAGCATTAAAGAAAACCTGCTTGCTACCAAAGGAAAAATAAAGAGAGATATTGATACTGATACATTAAATGCCACTATGATCTAAGAACAAAGAATGATAGTTTAGGTAACAACTCTCTAACAATCAGAGTGAAGAAATGAATGGGATTTAGCACTGCAAAGCCATGGGATATTGTCAGAGGTAGTTATTGTGAAGGCAGATATTTTCGGAAGGCTTACAGACATTGGTGGGAATGCCCAAAGCAGGTGACCCTTTCTCCTTATAAAACAATCCATATTCAACCAGTGGGAGGCCCAGATTTCCCTTGGTATTCCCAGTGCTTAGTCCAGGCTAGGCACATAGTAAATGTATAATAAAATTAGATGAATTAATGCATTTAAGAAGGATTATCTCCTTAAGAATCTGACAGGGTTTAATACATTGACACCTCCTTGTTCAGGGCTCTAAGAAGATTGTAATGAAGAACTAGATATAGATTGTATAGTTTCCTGTGAAAAAGATATTGATAATAATTAACACATCCAAAAGAAATGAACCAGCAGAAGCATCCACAAACATTCATCTAAGACTTTTGGAATAAAACAAGAAAAGGAGTCACTTAACAAATGCTACTTTATTCAGTGTAGTCCATCTCAAGCTTATCACTCAAGCCTGTTCCATCACTGTAGAAGAGTGAATTCACAAGCCCCACACTGGCCTACATTAGATAGCAGAGCCTAGCACAGCATAGCTAGGGTTCTTAGATTCTTACACAACAATCCCATTTGTTTGCTGCTCCAGGAATTCACTCTACCAAAACACTGTTTAGAATAGCTGTTTCTAGGGCTGTCTGGGTGGCTTGGTCAGTTGGGTGACCTATTTCGGCTCAGGTCATGATCTTACAGTTTGTGGGTTTGAGTTCCGCGTCGGGCTCTGTGCAGACAGCTCAGAGCCTGGAGCCTGCTTCGGATTCGGTGTGTGTGTGTGTGTGTGTGTGTGTGTGTCTCTCTCCCCCTCCCTCCTCTCTCTTAAAAATAAATAATACATTAAAAAAGAATAGCTAATTCTCCCTTATAAAGTACAGTCAAATTAAAGTTTCCAACCAAGTCGCTTCCTTTTTTGTTTTTTGTTTTTTTTGCTTTTCTAATTGTCTTTAAAAAATTCTAGTTTTTTGCATCCTCAAAGAGGAGCAAATCAAGTTTAAACTGCCCAGTGTGAAAGGACTTGGGGAGAAGAGAAGGATGTGTAAGTGGGGTTATGAAGCAGCCAGGGGTGGCTGGCATAAAATCATCTCAACAAATTGAATATTCTTTACTGGATAACAAAAAAATCAATGAAATTGTGGGCTTGAGTCAACAGGCATGGATCAGAAATGTGACTCTACTCATGTAAGTCTGGGCAACAACCTTTCTGATTCTCAGTACTGTCATCTCTAAAGTGGGAACAATAATGCACAGTGGGCTGACTTCAAAAGGTTTTATGGCTAGGCTGTGAACAAAGCACACGAATATCACATGAAGCATCACACAAAGCATATAGTGAGGGACAAGATGATAGAAAAAAAGATGTTCATCCTCCATCTCCCTCAAATGATTTTCTAAAATTTTAAGACAGGCATAGAATGTTCACTCATGAACAACAAAGAATTGTTCCATTCATTATTATTTATACTAATTTAATTAAAGTTTACAGGGTATGTTTCCTCAACTGAAAAACTTATAATTGCCTGTTTGACCACAAAGAAATGATAGCAGTCACAAAACGGCAAAATCACTAAAAGAAAAAGAAAAAAAAAAAAGAAGAATCTACTTCCCCTTCCAAGAGAAGACATTTGGGTGGCCTATCTGACAAGCTTTCAAAAACCTCTCCCCAGCAAAGCACAAAAGCATTTTCAAGAAACACTGGACAACCCTCCAAAAAAAATAATGTTTTGTTTTTTTGCAAATCTGTAGGCTCCTGTGAGACACAAAGCAACAAGCTCTAGTCCATTAGTATGACAGGTAGCGCTCTTACTAACAACTGCTTTTTACTCCTTCTGACAAATGTGCTTGGTGCCATGGTTGACGTTTGTGTGGTAATCAGGAGTGATGGAGAGGGGACGTCAGCGCTGCCGAAAGTGCCCCCCGATTTAATGTGAACGATTTGTCAAACGTGCTGTGATAGCAATGCTGTCAGACCCGGGCAGGGAAGCACTCTGTCATCTTTGCGCCAACCAAGGTCACTTTGGCAGAGGGAGGAGGGCTCTCGCCAATGAAATTTTCATGTTTATCAGTGATGTGCATAGCCTACTTTCACAACTTGTTTTTCCTTCTATTAACAGATAACCATCTCAGGGTGTGGGAAACACTTCCCTGCAGAGAAGCCTGCTACAAGAAACAGTCCCCAGGGTGAGCCATTTGGCATCACTGAGAGCCAAAAATCCAGGTAGTGAGCAGAAAAGCCAGAGGCCCATGTGAACTAACAGCATCTGGGTGTCTTTGTTCCTGGCTGATATGTCTGTCACATGTTTTGCATTTTAAATGAAATATTGATGGTATTAGTCACTGGCACTGGATTGGGTGTTTTAGTTTCATAGTTTGATATCATATCTAGTTTGTATCATCACCTTCTGGGAATCAAATATCTCCTATGCATCAAAAGAACCAAAGTTTAGATATGGTCTCCACACAGTGGGCTCAATGCCTTGGACATTTCTTTGAAAGGTGGGTCAAAGGATGAACATTTTTCATTATTAATAAAACACCCAGAAATGATAGACTCTCTTGAAGAGGTTGGGTTAGATGTTTTCATTTCTTATTCCTGTCATTCTTTCAGGCAGACCTCACTCATTGCACTGGGCACAACTCCTAGACTAGACTAGAAGCAGGGGAGGGCAGGGAATGTGTCTCATGGGACTATGTATCATTATCATCCATCACAGTATCTGCTCAGTAAATATTGATAGCACAAATGAATATAATCTATGGAAATGAATGCCAGAAAACTAAGTGAAAGGAAACGAGGATCTGTGCCAGAGATTGCCAACTGGGTGCTGCATTTTGTTTGTAGATGAATAATATATGTAAAAAACAATGGCTTAGTGGATGGAAGAGAGGGAGTATATGGCCCAAAGGAATGGTCCTCAACTGGTAGTGTGCAGGCCAAATTGGGCACGTTGGCAAAATTCAGACTAAAATTACATTTTGTTTATACCAGGCAGTGTTATCCTGTGAAATGCTCACTGCGTGTGTGTGTGTGTTTTAATTAGTTACTAACATTTTAATATTGGGAGATTTTACCTAAAAGCATGGATTTAGGATCCTCTGGGAGTAAAATGTGTTGATTTGGCAGTGCTGAATAGAGTACAAATAGCCACCCCCTTCTGACAGCATTCATCCCAGCTTTCCTAGTCCTGAGAGACTAGTGCAAGCTGCCATTTGACACCATGTTTGCATTTATTTTCTAATAGTAGGGAGGCATTTCTATCTACTACATTTTAGTGAAAAGTGGCTCAGAACACTGAATGAGTCCCATTTCCTCTCTATTTACATGATCTGCCTTGGACCAGTGGGTAATGGAACTTGTAATGCCTGTACCGTGCTTTCTTGTGGCATTGCCTCCCTGACAGAATCAGAGTGGCAGCACCAGCAGGGCAGGGCTACGGGAAAACCTAGGTCTTACAGGCTCTGATATGCAATATTTACAATACTGATCAGAGGGGCTCCTGGGTGGCTCAGTTGGTTAAGCATCTGACTAACTATTGATTCTCTCTCTCCTTCCCTCTCCACCCCTCTCTCTCACTCATACTCTCTCTCTCTCCCAAAATAAATAAATAAACTTAAAAATAAAATGAAATAAAACCTGACTACATCTGAAGCTGCTCATCAAAGACAGTTAAAGCTAAAAATTATATTCGACAATACTTTAGAGGTAATCAATCCTTTTGGCATCTGTAATCTCATGGAATCTCTGGCATAGCTTGTGATAACATTCCCGTTTTGCAGATGAGAAAACTAAAGCTTTAAGTAAAGTTGTGCCACCAGCAGGATGAAGAATTAAGCCAGGCAAACATATTAAATCTGAATCTCATGGGCTAGGGCCAGAGTATCAGTATATTCCTAAGTGTTCCCAAGGGACTCTAATGTGCAGCCAGGGACATTCTCTCACTCTCTCTCTCCCTGCTCCTTCCCTCTCCCTATCTTGCTCTTTTGAGTTTCTTCCTTGTTCCTTCTACTGTGTGAGGCCACAACAAGAAGATAGCTGTCTATAATCCAAGAACCTAATCACACCAGCACTCTGATCTCAAGACATCCAGCCTACAAAGCTGTGAGAAGTAAATGTCTATTATTTAAACCAACCAGTCTAGGGTATTTTGCTATAGCTGCCCAAAGTGACTAATACATTTAGATCGCCATTTTCCTCCTGCTACCACCTATCCATGTTAAGTGATGCAAACACAAATGTCTTGGCTCAAGGTCTAAGGCAGCCTGGGTAGACCTAGAATGAAGTGCAGTAGCTAAGGTGCAGGGATTGGGCTTCTAGTCCTAGCCTTAACAATAGATGCCTTGGTTGTGTTGCAAGAGATAGCTGATTAGAATCCATGGCTTTTCAAGCAGGTAAATATGAGAATCTGCTGGGGGAGCTTTTACCACTATAAACTTCCCTACCCCTTATCTGGGGTTAGAGATTCAGATCATTTGAGTGGCACTCAAATCTGCATAAAAATTTTTTTTTTACTTTATTTACTTATTCTTGAGAGAGAGAATACGTGATTGCATGAGCAGGGGAGGGGGAGAGAGATGGAGAGAGAGAATCCCAAGTGGGCTCCACACTCAGTGCAGAACCCGATATGGGGCTCCAACCCATGAAACATAAGATCGTGATCTGAGCCAAAATCAAGAGTTGGATGCTTAACTGACTGAGCCACTCAAGCACCCCAAATATGCATTATTTAAAGAAAAAGTTCTTAGGAACTCAAGATTCCTCAGTAGTTTAAGACTTTGACTCCATTTCGGCTCAGATCATGATCTCACGGTTCATGAGTTCAAGCACCAGGAGCCCCATGTTGGGTTCTGCTCTGACAGTGCAGAGCTTGCTTGGGATTCTCTGTTTTCTCTCTCTCTCTTCCCCTCTTCTGCTTCCACTTGTGTGCTTTCTCTCTCTCAAAATAAATAAATAACCTTAAAAAAATTCATCTCATGATCCTGATGTGCACTCCTGGTTAAGAACCACTACATGAGGGTGTCTAGGTGGCTCAGTCAGTTAAGCGTCTGACTTAACTGTTCAGGTTATAATCTCACAGTTTGTGAGTTTGAGCCTCACATTGGGCTCTGTGCTGACAGCTCAGAGCCTGGGGCCTGCTTCAGATTCTGTGTCTCCCTATTTCTCTGCTCCTCTGCCACTTGCACTCTGTCTCTCTATCAAAAATAAATAAATATTAAAATTATTTTTAAAAGTATTAAAAAAAGAACCATCGCATGAGATGATGACAACCCTTCAGTGCTCATATTCTATGAGAAATGTGAAGAAAAAAATAATGTACCTCATACCTGAACAGGTACAGTTACAGTAAGAAGGTGTGGTTATAACAAACATTTACATACATGTCATTCAAAATTGACTTCCCAATAGAAAGTTACTCTAGATTTGATGTGGAAAATGACCACCATGTGATATCAATTCTTCCCAATGAAGAGAAGGACTTGTTCAACACATAATCCTCAAGTGCACATGTAGATGGCCTAATTATTCTCAGTGGCAATAAACTCAAGGGAAGACTTCTCAGTAGGGACATAGGGCTATATTTAAAGGGAGCACTTTGGGATGAACAGTTATTCACTGGCTCTTTTTGGATAATGTAGCTTATTTTAATCATTGCCTCTGAGAGTCACAGTGTGCACTACATTGAATATTTATTCATTGTTCATATTCCTATATCCACTGTATAGATAGACAAAAGTTAATTCATAGTAGGTTCTTAATATTGAGTGTCAAATAAATATTAAAAAATTAAAAAAAATTGACTACTGCTGTTTTCATACTCCTGTCTACCAAAATGGTCTTTAAAAAATAAAGATGGGGGCCCTTCGTTGGGTCAGTCAAAGTATCCAACTCTTGATTTTGGCTCAGGTCTTGATCTCACAGTTTGTGAGTTTGAGCCTGACATCAAGTTCTGTGCTAATAATAGTGCAGAGTTTACTATTTTTCTCTCTGTCTCTCCCTCTCTCACATGCTCACATGAACACACACTCTCTCTGAAATATAAATAAACATGAAAAAATATAAAGATGAACCTAGAATCATTACATTCTCCTGTTTAACTCTTTTTAATGATTCCCCAAGGCATATAACATTAAGAAGAAAGCATTAAGTATGTTCCAGGAGCATATGCACGATCTGGCCTGGACAACATCTTTGATTTCATATTTCACTGCACAAGGAAATACCCTGTCATTAATTGCAGTTCAAGGAACACACCTTACTGCATGCCTCCAAGTCTTTGATCCAACCTCTTCCCAAACGTCTTTGGATTATCATATTCCTGTTTGCTTTCCCCATACCTTTCAAGGTTCAGCTCTGTGAAATCTAAATCTGTCCAAGTTGAATTAATCATTCTTTCTCTTTTTGCATCACCTACAGACTTTATTCATGGTGTCTTAATCAACTTATACCACTTAATAGTTGTATGTCTTCTTTCCCTGAAGTCTATAAACTACTAGAAGCTTAGTTGTAAGTTTACTTATAGCCCTGCTCTCTGCTAAAAGACCTGGGTCATTGCAAGCACCCATCAAAAACAGTTTGTTTTAACACATGGATGTGTCGTACTTCCCATCTTGATGCCCTAGGTGTCAGCAACACACTCTAGAGGACTCACTCTTTTCAGACAGGGAAAACAGTAGGCAAGTTTTGAATGAGAAGCCTTATAGAAATCCAAACCCAACATAAGAAGCTACTCATAGACATGGACACCTACTGGATACTTAAATCACAAGAAAGCTACCACAAAAGATTAACAGAACCTAAATCACTTAAAACAAAAGCTTCTGGATGATGATCAAAACAACACTTATCTTCAATAGCAATTTGCAATACAAAGGAGACTGAAATAATGCCCAGCTACCCCATTTTGTCAATGAAATGGTAACTCACAATTTGAGTTGTAAGGCTAAAAATTAAGGTTTAATCTATTTTACCTGCTGCAGTTTTAATTGTGTACTCATTTCCTTCTAACATTCTTGATGAATATTTCTTGACCACCTACTATGTGCCAGACATTATTTTAGTAGCAAATGAGATTGATAGGTCCTGCTCTCATGGTTCATGTTTGTCTTTTCTTTTTCTTTTACTATCATCTACCATTTTAAGTTCTTTTTAAGTTCATTGCTTTAAGAAACCAGGGTAGTCTTTTTTTATTTCACTCTAACCAGGATTCAGAATTATGCAAATGGGAGGATTCATACCTTGCCCCTAAAACACACCAAAACTCACAGACATATGTTACACGAAACTCCAGATCATGAAAGGAGGTTGATAGAAAATACAGCACTTCTATAGTTTGCTTTCTATTTCACACTGTAATGTTCCCATTCCTTCTGCTAGCTTTTGCTTGCAAGTACTTTGTGTTTAGCAAGATTTGCAGATACAGATCATTTCAGCTTCCCCTATATCACCATTGATGAGCAACACACAATAGTGTAAGTTCAATTTCTATTTATCATATTGATTCTATGCTATTAAAGCATGCTTGTAAGTATCCTACAAGTATTTCTTAACCTAGACTTTCTTGCTTTTAATGCTTAGAAATGAACTGTGACACTGGGACACCAATATGAGGGTTCTCCCTAAAACAGATGACATTAATTTAAAAAACACCTCTGGATTAAGTTTCGACAATAAAACCTAAAATAAGATTATCACCTCACAGTGTCTACTAACATTCAAGAAGCCACATGGTCTGTTCATGGATTAGTAACCCATAACATGGGCACAGTAGCATCATGGTTGAGCATCTAATGATACTTCTATAAGCTCCCATCATATCACTCTTTCTCTTCCTCATACTGCATCAGCTCAGTAGATCTTTCTGTTCTTCTACACCTGTGAATCTGATATAGCAGAATCCTATCCATCTCAGGATCCTTGGCCTTGAAGTTTCTCTGAAAGCCTTATCCATGGCCCATCCCAGGGCAGGCTTCATCTACCATCCAGGTCTCACTGGAGACATCTTTGTTTCCAAGAGGGTTTCCATGACCATCTCCCCTTCAAGGAGCCCTCCTCATGGCCAGTTAATATCAGCCTTTGCATTTATTTATTTTATAGGTTTCATCTCTATGAAGTTTTATTTTGTCTCTTGTTTATGTATGTCTTTTCTTTCTCCTTCTAGGCCCTACCACTTGACAGAATGTAAGTTCCACTAATCAAAGTTTCCTGGTCTGTCTTCTCTCTCTCTCTCTCTCTCTCTCTCTCTCTCTCTCTCATCAGAATCTAGGAAAACAAGTGCCTAGAATGCATTGAATTCATATCAACTGAAAAAATATATATACATCTATATGAGTTTAAATGCATTCATGAGGTTATTTTTCCCCTTCAGTGGAGTTGAGCGAATAGTCTAAAATAGTCTCAACAATGTATACTCTTCCCCACCCCCTAAGCTTACTTGACCCAAATCATGACCCAGAACACTCAATCTTCAGCAGAAATTGATAGAGAAATATTTTTTCTTTGCTCTGCCCTCATCAATAAAAAATAAATACAGATGGTGAGACAATATGAAGACATGAACCCCAAGTGGAGAGGTGACACACACACGTCTTACAGATGGTCAGCAACGGGTTTCATATGAGGCAGTGAGTTAAAAGGTCCTGGATATCAATTGGAAAGGAGAAGGAGCAGAAAATTGTTTGGCTCATTTTTCCTTCTTTGGCGAGAAATAGAATGAGAAACAAACAAGAAGCAGCTGAGGAATGTAGGGTCCAAAAACACTTGATTATTCTTGATACCACAAAACTGCAGGAAAAAAGGTATCTGGAGAGTAATAAAAATGCTAGCAGGAAGAAATCTGATGGCATCTTTAATGATCATAAGTGTACTCACAACCAAAGGATTCCCACATTTCCTGGCAACGAAGGCTACCTTCTGTGGGTTGTTTTAATTCTACAACAGCCCTTTTCCCTTTCCTTCTCTCTCCACTTCCTTGCTCTTTCTCTTTGCATCCCTCTTCATCCCAGTTCCTTTCTCTCTTTCAATTCCTGCCATTAAGAAATCCATGCACACTAGAAAATGAGAAACTGGTCACAGTGGAACAGTACTGCGTGCAACTCTGGGTGAAGCTGTGTGCACTTTTTACTGAGTGGCAGCATAAACTAAAGGAGGATTTATGGTAATAAATCATACTGATCAACTAAATTAATATACACTCTCAGCAATTCATCGAGTAACAATAACAAACACAAAATTGGGGGTTGGAAAAAATCCTCACCAAGTACAGCATTAAGATATAAATTAAAGATTAATTTGTAATCTACTTGCAAGCTAAGATCAAGGAGATTATTTCATCATGTTTTATCAAATATGCAAAAACACAGTCATTCCCTCATGGATTCTCTTGGTCTCTGAAAGTATTCCTTATAGCTCATGGAATAAATGACAAATCAAACCCATGTATAACTTGTTCTGTTTTTATGCTGTACCAACTGTCATTTTCAAATGCAAAAGAAGATAATGTGTCTTAATAATGTGTAATAATATGATACAGTTTGCATCAACATTGTCCAATACGGTAGCCACATGTGGGTGCTTATATTTAAATACAAATTAATTAAAATTAAATAAAACTAAAAATTCTATTCAATAGACCAGCCACATTTTAAGTTCTCAATGGTTAAATGTGGCTAGACTCTATGTATTGGAAAATGCAAATGAACAATATTTCCATAGCTGTGGAAAGTTCTATTCAACACCCTTTCATGTCAAATATTTATTTTGCTAGGGGTAAAGAACAAGTTGCAAATACTATATGAATTACCTGGCTGCTTCTCACATTTTTGTGTTCATTAGATAACACTGGTACAATTATTCAATAATGTCTTTCTCCCCTAACGGATTGCCAATTTCACCAGGGCTGTTTTGATTTGCTCTCACTGTAACCTCAGAGTTTGGCCAAAGGCCTTATACAATGCTGGCACCCAAGTAAATATGTGTTGAGTGACTGAATGATGGAACAAATATCAAATGGTAGTGACAAATAATTACAATAAATAGATAGACAGAGAGAGAGACAAGGTCAAAGAGAGAGAGAAAGAGAGAGAGAGAGAGAGAGAGAGAGATTGCCTTTTAGTTATATATAAACACAAATAAGAGTCTATTTTTTTCCCTGTTTTATCTGCCTATAAAGAGCCCAGAAACCAATTCCACCCTTAACATATGGGGATCTTCTTGCCTAGATGAGCAAATGAACCCTAACCATATCAGTTGAGAAAACTGTGAAATTAATTGCGTTGACATCTATTTGGGCAGAAAACAGTTAACCCAGAGTGACAGGGTTATGATAGTGACTGAAAACTCCTTGGAGGCCCTCGAGAAAGAGTTGTTTTCATCTCATTATGTCTGCCTTGATAATTATAACCAACTCATCAGCTTTGAGTTGAACACCACATATAATCACTTTCCTGCATATTTTTTGAAGGAGGAAGCATAATAAGGTAAAATCTGCAGACTAATTTATGACATTTGTGGATCTATTTTCAGGAAAAGAAAAACTACTACTCAGTGGGGGATGTTAAAATTCTCTTTCATAGGGTGTAGGTTTTTCTTTTAGAACTGTATTTAAAATTAAGAAGAAAAAACATCTATACAAAAAAGAACAAGCATAACACTTAATATTTGTTCTATTAACGCAAAGCTTTCTAACTTGCTCCCAAAATCAATCTGCATTTTTAATTTCAAGAACATATTACTAGAAAAAAGAAAAAAGTAAAAACATATTACTAGTGAAACACATAGATGAAAACACTAAATACAGGAACCTACTCTTAACAAATACATATAAGGAAAAATTATTAGTTCAGACTGAGCATTAACATATTTGTGCAATAAAACAGCCTTGGGATTTTTTTCTTTTTTCTTTTCTTTTTTATGGATTCCATGTATCTATAAATGAAAACAAATAATGAAGTCCTTAATGCTATTCTCAGTTATCTCCCTGAGCTTTCATACACAGCAAGTTATTTGTCAGCTATCCTAAGGACATTTCAGTAATCAAAAACCAGTGAACAACTTAAAAAAAAATCACCAAACCTCTGTGCTAAACACAAAACAAAATCGGTCAAACAAACAAATAATAAAAACTCCAACAAAGCCATCTGGCTATTTCTATTTCAGGTCATAGCATCTAAAAATGACATTATGGAACATTACATAGTGACATGGTAACTGCTCTTAACTAG
Organism: Hyaena hyaena; assembly: GCF_003009895.1. Taxonomy (NCBI): domain Eukaryota; kingdom Metazoa; phylum Chordata; class Mammalia; order Carnivora; family Hyaenidae; genus Hyaena; species Hyaena hyaena. The sequence continues at coordinate 519,496 of NW_024080933.1, read as the reverse complement.
AAGAGTTTGAAACAGAACAAAGGGTTTTTAAGTTATGCCATGGAGCCCACCAAATTCTTTTTGCTGGCAGTTATTTTCCCTGATGGAATCCAACTGATCCAAAGAAAATTCTTAATTTCAAGTTGGTGATAATGTTCAGATATAATCAGATTTTAATTTTATGGGGGTGAGGCAGTACTGGAGAGTTATATGGTTTATTTTTAACTACGAAACATTAGGTGTAGGTGGTTTTGTAAAAATCAATTAAAATGCCCATCAGCAAATTGGGGATCTGCGTTTGTGTAAAGTTCCTAATTAAAAAGCATTGTTCCACCCTTCCTCATTCTCTGCCTTTGATAATTCAGTGCCCTAATAGAAGGACACACACTCACACAAAAAGCTCCAAGCCCCTCCCTAGCTGCCTTTCACTTTCTACTGCTAAGACTAAACACAATGTTATGCACGAAGATAACAATCACTAGCCGTCCACCGGTCTTGGTTCCTCTCCTATACATTTTTTGTCCTTTAATGTCTGCTTCCGTGTTCATTTATTCCAATATTCATTATAGAGCTCAAAAGGAATGCCTAAAAAAAATTTCCACTGTCTTCTGAAGTGAAACAAAACCCTTTAATCTTTGAGGCTTTTCTAGGAGAGCACAGTTGCTCAAATGAAGTTCAAAAGAACTCCTAATGTAAGAACTTTCCTGATGGGGGGAGTGTGTGATTAACCTACAGTCTGAATTATGCTTGTCTAACTTAATTTCCAGTTTAAGAAAATCACTTTTTTCCCCTTTACTTTGATAACTGCCAACATTTACATATATTACACAGTGCTTCCAACATTAAAATACTCTGACAATCATACCTTCAACTCTAAGGTAAAATGTTAACAACTCCAGGAAAAAGAATAGCTGTTTGTAGGAAGGTTGTGATTAGAAGTACTTTAGGATTCACAGTAGGGTTCTGAATTGCCATAAATACCCCACACATAACTTTTATGATGCTTTTCATCTTCTAACATGGGGTGACCCACCTAATAAAGAGCAATAATAACCTCCCTCTCTAGACATCATTTGCTATCCATATTTACCCAAGCTGGCAAAATATAGAAAGATGATTCGTTCCAGCCTTTTTAATTACCAAAATTCAACTTGCTTTTAAAATACCATAGTTTCCCTTGAGATTTCAGGAGAGCTGGAGATCACCATGGCAATAAGAAAATGGTGCCAGCATCATCTTGGCATCAACTCGTTACACATCTCAGGAGACTTTCGCATGGGCGAAAATTGAACTTGTGTAAAAAGCAGGCGCTCTCCCTTCACTTCTTTATTTTGGGAATAAAATGACAAATTTTATGTTACAGAAGGTAAATAAGAAAATGTTGTAACCATATGCCTTCCGCTAATATACACAATTAAAATGCAATATCAATCTGCTCTCCTAGTATGGAAAGTAAAAATGGAAAGTTAACAGACAGTAGCCCACATATGACGTCCATGTGCCAGTTTTACTTCAGTCCTTCATGCTTTACTGATCTCTCACGAACCAATCTCTCTGACTGCAAGAGGGGTTAATGCATCTAAACTCATGAAATGTGGGTGTAATCTTGTTGCATCCTGTCATTCACAGGTTTGTTCATTCATTCTTTCAGTCAACATTTCCTATCTACATAGAATAAACCAGGCAACAGAGAACTAGAGGTGGAAAGTGCAGAGTAATCTTATACAGAGGAGTGGATGTGTGTGTGTGTGTGTGTGTGTGTGTGTGTGTGTGTGACTATGAAAGAACACAGTACATATGGTGGGAAGCATCTGCACAGAATATTATAGAAATACCAAGATATAGGGGTTCCTGGGTGGATTAGTCAGTTCAGCATCCGATTTTGGCTTAGGTCATGATCTCATGTTTTTTCAGTTTGAGCCCCACATCAGGCTTTGCGCTAAGAGTGCAGAGCCCACTTGGGATTCTTTCTCTCCCTCTTCTGCCACTTCTCTCCTTATGCTCTTTCTCTCAAAAATAAACACTACAAAAAATTTAAAAAATAGAAATGCTGAAATACTGTATATAATCTTAAAAATAACACTAGAGCACTATAATGTTAAAGTAAATGTAAGAAACATTATGATGTAATAACATACTAGTACATATATATTAGTATCAGATATGACACCATGATTTCTAACTATGTCTACTGTCCTCTCACCCATTTCCCCCTCCTATGGTGTCAAATGCCTATTTTACTTGTTCTGTTTATGCAAACAATTCCTAGCATATCCCAAGGGACATTTTAAATGTGCATCTGATGCTCCAGCAATATCTCCCCAATTTCACTACTTTAGCCAGAAGAAACACTCATAATTCCAAGAGGGGGTAAACTGAAAAGTAGAGGATTAAGCCCATGGGGCTTTCCCTTAGGAAGCTAGATTAGGAAAAGCGGGGCTCTTTGCTGGTCTCTTTATGTGTTCTTGGAAGCTCTAGTGCTAGCATTATTTTGTGTCCTCCTAAGGTAAACTGATGGCTGGAGAAAACCTTGGACCTTTTTCTTTAAATTGAACTCAGAATTCCTAATGGAATTCAATGCCTCTGAATATTGTTTTCCACCATTAACACAGAGGATTTACTGATGGGACAATCAAGGGTGGTTCAATGAAATCAATGGGAATTGGCCTAACAGATTCTTGGAACTAAGGGTCTGTGGGGGTTTCCCTGGAGGGAATGGGGAAAATAGGAGTTTGGCAAAATAGAGTCAAATGTCCTGTTTCCTGGCTATCGGGTACCATAGAAACTACCTAGTCTTTCAGGCTCTCAGTTTTCTTCCCCGTCTAGAAAATAGGGATGATGTTTACTTTTGCTGCTAAAGTTTACTTGAGAAAAAGATGGTAAATGATTGGGCACATAATTAGCACTGAGTCAGTACTGCTGTATCTCTGTTGCCCTCAATAGTTGTTGAGTCATCTAGCTTGAACTTGGTATCATACTTAAAGAGGACTAGGGGGCACTGGGCAAGGTAGTGTTAAGGAATAACTCAAATCAAAAGAGGAAACCCAAATACAGATAGGGAGGTTTTACCTTCCATTAACAATATCCTTAGGTAGATGTGAACATTTACACACTGAAATTGCATTTAAACCAAACAGTCATTCTGACTTTCCAATAGTCCCAGTGTTTAGTGAGGGCAATGGAGTTTTTTCCCTTTATTTTTTAGGGGAAGGGTGGTGAGGGGAGAGATGGTGGAAAAGGGTTTATACAAGGCTGTTCTTGCTGCAGATTTAAACAAGCATCTATTTGTATATTACAAACGTTAAAGTACAAATACCCCTACCAACCCTGGCTCTAAAGTTCTATGCCTAAAATGGTAGTTAGCTTATATGTCATGTTCTGACATAAGAGGCTTCCTTCTCCAGACGCAAATAAGTCTGAAATTGCTCAAGGAATACTAAACAACTAAAGAAATCCAAATGGTTCTCTGTTTATTCTCCTTAATGAGAACAGCAATACGAGAAATATTTCACAAATGCTTCAGGGCTAGTAGTTTTTGAGAAAGTAATTGGTTTGAAAATTAACCTTTTGTTTCAGAATAGGTCTATTTACTGTGAATGTTGGTGACGTTAGATTTCATGTCATAAATCTTGATCAGGGACAAAAACCAGAGTGAGTTTTCATCACTGCCTAGTCCTAATTTACGGTGTAAGTAATTTCCATTCTATAGAAGGCCTCAGTTTCCCCATATTTCAAAGTTGGTTTTAGGCTAGATAATTCCTGGTCCTAGCGTTTCTGTGATTTTAAGTGACTAGCAAAAATGTAATTTTATTGCTTACAGTCTTTTGATTCAGTTTTACTAATTCCTCTTTTATCACTTAGTCTCCTGGTACCGTCTTTTCTTTCCATTTTTAATAAATGAGGGGGCTGTCTTGAGAGATAGTAGCTGCCCATGTAAAGGAAGATTTATCTGATAATAAGGTGAGATGATTATCTTAAATCCTTGAAATTGATGTTCTCTAAATGAAGGACTCAAAAAAGACCCGATTTTGCACTGATCGGTCCTGGCAGTTTCAAATAAGTAATTTCAGTTTCAGGACCATTCCACGGTTTGGAATCATTCTATTTTCATTTGAGCTGGGGTCAGAACAAACATAATGCATTTCAAACTGCCAGAGCCCATCAGTCTTTCACTTCCTAATCTGTATTTGTAAGTAAAATTGCAAGGGCTTTGGTGTATCAAAAATAGTGTGACATAGGTGAACTGATTAGAGTTTCTTTTCCATCATCTGGTATAGCATATGATCAAAGACAGACAATCACCATTTGAGGTTAGATCTTTCCATATGAAAAGAGGCTGACATACACAATGCTCTCTCTCTCCATTATTTGAACTTTTGACTCTATAAAAAATAAATACTGAATCCTGCCACAAAATTGCAATTACTTTAAGAGTATTCAATTCTGACTCCAAGCTTTAAAAATACTTTTTTATCTAGTATTTAAAACATTGTCTTCTCTCTGAAACAACACACACGGAATTATATATCTGTATAGAAGGAAGGGGTTGCAAACATTATTTCTAAATTGATTATTACCTTGATTGAAACTGACTTCTAATATCCAGAAGAAAGAGACTTATTTCATGACAACTCTGGTTTCTAGAAGCATATTCAGTTACTACACTCCTGTGCGGGTTAGACTAAGCATTATATTTTTATAGATTATGTATTTTAAAGATTAAAATAAAATCCATGTGCTTTCTCAAATTTACATTTCGCATATTGCATTTAGGTGCAAATTCTTATGTTCTGTATCAATGAGAAATACAACTCCTATACTGGCTGGCTAAACAACTTCTATACTGGCTGGCTAAAGACAGAAGGAAGCTGAAAGTTGGCGCCTGGCATTGTATGATACAATCTTAATGCAGTTTAATTTTAGTGGTAGATGCACTAAGCCAGATTTCTAATCTACTAGCAGATTTGAAGAATTTAAGTTCTTCTTAAGTACCGTATATTTTTAAATTGTTTCAATTTTATACAATATTCCTTTTTATCAGGCAGGGAATGTATCACTTAAAAGAATGTACATGGAAGTTTAGACATGCATGAGAAAAGATGCATTTCAGCAAAGAAAGGTACTCAGGTCACCTCTAAATCTACATTCGGTTGTCACCCATTGACATTTGCATGATATGATTAACATGGTGTGCTAACAACCTGGCTATTTTCCTGAGATGAGAGAGAAGACAGTAGCAAGCATTCTTGCTGTACAAAGACCCATTCCATAAATGCTTATTATAAGCACGCAAAGGCCTAATATGAAGATTTATCTCAAAACCCTAAAGGAAACAACTGTGACCAGGGCATCCTCTTCAATTTCAGGAGTGTTTCTATGAAAAGAGGAGTCAAATTTTAAGAAAATAATTATTAGTGAAAGGCAAATCCACAAATCGTGGAGTGAAGATGAGGAATAAATACTTACAGGTTTCATTCAACTGTTAATTCTCAGCCTGTCTTCCCAGAGAGGCAGAAGCCTACAACAATGGACACTGATCAGTCTCATGGCTAAATGGGATTTGGCAAAGAGCGTAGGGTCTATAACCCCCAAATGCAGTTCAAGTGAAGTCTTATTTTAAAGAGCCCAAACAGAGAGGCAGAATTTATGTCCATAAGAAGATAATCAAGTTAGCGACACATACTAGAAGACTTTCTAACAAAAGATAGCAGAACATAGAAAGCTTCTCCAAGGCGATACCCTTTTTATGAAACACAAGTATTCTTAGCACGAATGTACAGATAGGGCCAGATGAAATATTTCTAGTCATTCAATTAGGATCAAAAATCATAATAGCTCCAAAATGAAAGGAATTCTGGTTTCCAGCAGTAGAGGGTTAATTCCACAGGTACATGGACTGTGCCTGTGTTACCTGTTACTGTATATTCAGAGACTAGGGGAAGACCATGTAAAGGATGAGAACTTAATAAATATTTATTTAAGAAAAAAGTGCTTAAATGAAAAAAAATCACACATTTCATAAGATGAAAAATTGCACAATTATTAAAATAAGATTAAAGCATAGAAAAAGACCAGAATGACAACAATTTAAAAAGTAAGTTTCTAAATAAAAAGCATGATATAAATCTCATTTTATTAAACATTTTAGAGTATACACAGAAAAATATCTGAGCTCTTGTTTTTTAGACAATATTGAATAGTATGATTATATTCAAAGTTTTAAAAATTTCCATTTCCTAATCTATAAAAAAATATATATTTTGTTGAAGTAATAAAGAATTTCTGTTAAAAATATAATAAAAGCTAAATCTTGCCAACAGAACTAGGAATATATTCACCTCAAGCCCAAGGGACATATCAAAAGCTTCTAAATTTAAGTCTTTAGAAGTGACCAGAGTTTGGTGAAAGAAAAATCCATGAGACAGGCAGAATGAAACCACATCTCTGAGGCACCATTTGTGTGAGTAAAACAACGTCACAATCAATGTAAAGTTTTATGGGTAACCGATACGAGGATTGAATTGATGGTTCTAAATATGCTGAGGTGACAAAATGCCAGGAAGGATCTGGGCCGTCTTTTACCCTTAAGTTGCATCCTATAAATAACATAGTTTAGAAGACCCACAAATGGAGAATTACAGTAGTCTAGACGTAAAGTAATAAAGGGGTTTACCAACATTTCCACATTGTTCTTGCTGAGCTGGGGTTTCACTTCCAAGAGGATAAAACAATGCTCCAGTAGTGACGGCAGGATGCTTACTCATTGATGAATCAGATGTCAACACTACACAAAGGCACTCAAAACTTTGGGATGCTCTTAAAATCACATTCCATAGACGGGTTACTTGAAAAGAAACCCAACTCAGCAAGCAAGTACTTGGAGACTAAGAACTGAACTTTGATGTGATTTTGATTCAGTTGCATCAAACTGTGTTAACAGTCTTCAATGATGTTCAACCTGGGTAAAATCCTCATGTACAAATGATGGGTGCTCCTCCTCACTCTGGAATAGCATATACTATAGTGAATAAGTGCCCCCTGAGAACCACTATATTTGCTTGATTTCAGCTCCCTAACTGCATTTTCTTGTTCTTCTTTACTTGTTTGGATGCTCACCCTTTCAACAGTACACACCAAAATATATGTAAATTACAAAGCATTATGAAATTGTTACTTCTTATTGCACCACTGTTAGAGTGTATGAGAGCTGGGAATACATCTTATTCACTTTTCTCCTAGATGATTATTAAGTGTAATGCTAAGTATAATTTTATATGTGGCTACTCTGTGTAGAAATTGTATTAAGAGCTTTATATGCAGAACTGCTGCTGCTCAGGACCTCCTGTAGGATACTGTCCCCATTTTATAAACAAAAATTGATCTACAAAAGTTTAATTTCTTTTGCAAAGTAGCATAAAGCTACTATATATGATGAGTGTATAATATTGCCTACTGTGGCCACAACTCGTACTGATCATTAACTAAATGGTCCGTGAGCGAAATGCTTTGAGACCTGCCTCCAAAGATGTGAGTAGAACGATCTCATTCTAAACCTACAAGGGACAAGACTCACCAGAAATTGAAATTGGTTGGAAAAATGCCTGGATGATCTGAATACTCAGTGTAAGTTCGCTGACTAATAGGTATGACATTTACCCCACAACAAAACAAAAACCATCAAATCAAATAATCTCCCCCTTCTCCAAAAGAAAAAACAAAGTCTCTATGCTGTTGATTAAATCTTGGAGAAGTTGGGTTCAAATAAATCAAAGAAGTTTTTACTGTAGAACTTATTAGGGCTTTTAATATGTTAATAGTTATTATGAAGTACCAAGAAAAGGCTATGATATAAATTATTTCTCACGGTTATTCCAGCAAGGAACACTTTCTTAGTAGAGTTGCATATTGGATTGATTTTCTATGGATTATATATTACAAAATTCCACCTGGGGAAACTTTAGTGATCAGAACTCTTCAGATGGCTTAGTGCCTTTAATGTTGACACACCAGTGTATAGAGACCAACTATGTTAGATTAGCATTTTATTTTCTACAACTATGTTTCAGAAAATGTGATTTGGCCCTATGCATACTAATATAATGAGCACATTCTTTTTAAACAGACATACATTGTTTTCTCAAGAAGAACAGAAAATAATGTGAAAGAAATTTCTTGCCTCAATGTATGCAAATGCATAGGAATTTTTTTTCATGAAATTGTAGGAAAAAATTGCCTGATTAAGACACAAAAGTATTGGGTCAAAATACCAAGCCCATATACTCAGAGGTAAATAAATGTTTTATTGGAGAAAAAAAGAAAAAAATCTATCAAATTAAAGAGAAAAATGTTGCCAAATATAGTAGTGTTTTCCCATTTTCTATACACATATACAACTGAATAATCAAGATGAAAATGTAATAAAAATGAATTGAATACATGAATGGATGTTTAACAATTTAATATAATTATATGATTTATTTGGAATAATTAATAAGAATAAAAGACAAACTAAAGAAAAGAGAAGGAAGAGAGCCTTCCTCTGTTACATTAAACTTACTATGAACTTATAAACAGTACAAAAAACCAACCAAACAAACAAACCACACACACACACACACACACACACACACACACACACAAAGTGTATCTGATAGAACAAAATGCCCTGAATACACTTGAGTGCACAAGAGATTTAAGACAGAATACAGATGAAAATTCTAATAATTGATGAACTTTTTTGGGGGGAAAAATATCCTCATGTGACACATGCATAGATTTCTAGATGGATTAAAAAATTCAATGTTATTATATTATAAAGTTATTTCTTAAATTACTTAGAGAAAATAGAATATATTTATGGAAACTTATAAGGGGAATTCTTTTAAAGCTGAGGATCAATTCAAAGATTCCAAAATATTAAGAAGACCTTCCTGCATTTTAAAAAGCTTCATATGAAAAAACACAACAAAAAAGCTACTAAGGTAAAATGTTAATAATGAAGATAATAAGCAGAAGTTTACTACATCTTAAAAATGTTAAGAGTACTTATAAATTAAGAAAAATCTGGCATTGTTTTAGAAAAATGTAATCGAGCTGAAAATTCAGTGGAAAATGAATAGATCAAGATATCAAGTATACAACTTCAAGAGAAATAACTGATATATAAATGTTTTAAATAAATTACTATTGGTACTTATTACATAGACAAAATGATGAAAATTACAGATTAAATGATTGGCAGTATTGATCATTTTCTAAAATAATTTTACTTTTACTTCTTTATTTTTCCAAATTATTTTACAATAAACATATCAGAATTTTATAACTACAAAATTAATACATGTTCTTTTAAAGCCATGGTATATTTTAAGGCATACACTTTCGTAGGATACTAGCATGCTTTTGGGTGCTATTTGATTCATGGGAGAATTCTCAGAGTGTGACAATGAACGCATGAAATAAAATCCTGATTTTTAAAATATTCATTTGTCTTGATGGGTTTAAAAGACAGATTTGAGTGAAACTATTGGTGATTTTTATTATGTTTAATTTTCTTCTGAACTTTCCAAATTTCGTACAAATTAAATAAATAGAACATACATATTAAATAAAATGTTCTCATTGCTATTGCTATCTTAAACTTGGAGAGTTTATTGGAGAGTCCAAATGGAAAGTGTGCTTCCAAAAAAAAGCAAGATATGAAATATGGTATAACATGGGGTATTCAGCCTTCCTGTGTCTTCCATACAACAATTTACATTAACTATTGAATTCTGACACTAGTTTTTAAAACAATTACAAAAAATACCGCTACCTAACCTTACAAAGAGTTGTACTTCATTACTCATTTGCTGATGTTTGACAAATGTTAAAAATGTATACTGTGCGTTAAAGGAACATGGAGAGACATAACCTACGACAAGTTCGTGGCTTTATGAAGACAGGAAAGATGGCACATGCTTCTTTCATTGAAATATTAGTGTCATTTGATTTTTGTTTCTTGGCAGATCTGAAGGAAAGTTTCAAGAACAAAGAGACAGGACAAATTAAATGGGACCAGCAGAATGAAAACTAGAAATCCAAACTCCATTTGCTGAATAACCAGCATCCTCTATATTGTCCTTTATAAAATATCCAGTAATGCTACATAGGTTTTACAAGTCTCTTCCATGGTTTCAGCAATTCTCTGCAAATAGTTTCATTCACATGTGCTTTTACAAAAATATTATTACGTTAGTATGTACCTATGGTAGATTTTATTTCTTTTCATTTTTGTTTGCTTGTTTGAGCTTCCCAAGTGATTAAGGGAATAAAATGTTTTGAAAAGGTAATCCATAAGTAAGGATCAAAAGGAAATAAGAACCTTTAATAATGCTTATTTGTATCAATGCACTGGGATGAAAACTAACTGTATCTGTAGCTCCATAATTACCTTCTAAAATGAATTTCACTCAACACACCCAACTGATGGAAAGAAATAGTACTATCACAGTCTGTTTAGAAATATGAGAAGTGATATCTCAAATGAAGGAGAAACTCAATGCATGAATATTCACCACATATATGCAAACTATTCTATAGTAAGGTACCATATCTAAATGCTGCTACTGGGTTTAGGTTATCAGCTATAACCAGGTGGACAATCAAGATAGTTAGAATATGAAGACAAGAAGAAATTTCCCCCCAAATACCAGTTTTCTACTCTGTCATCCAGTAGACATTTTCATGTTGCAATTATGTTGCACACTCATTCCATTTATGATGAAACATATGGAAACTTAATTCTCTGAGAAGGTGAACAATAAGCCCTGGGAATATCACTCACTTTCAACAGATTGAAATGGTCTGATCACCTCCTGCCATTCCCTGCCTTTTTCTGAGCATAGATGCCTCTTTGGATCTCAGCATGTGATTCTCATTAATGGCAGCAGGGTGGGGAGGGATGGTGCTGGAGCTCTGGTGACCATGCTTGTGCATTAAACCAGACTTTTGCAAACCACCGGGCTCATGGGCTAAGAGGAGAAAAGTGGGAATTTCCCAGCCCCAGTAATGCTTTCTGACATATAAAAAGGGAAAATAGTTACACCTTTCACTGCATCACTGTGGGAAACTAATTTGTTTTGACATACTGAGAAATAATCTGATGTTCGTATTTATTCCGAAAAAAGCTGTATTAGCTAAAAACAAATTTCATGAATAAAACCAGGGATACATAATCAGACACGTACATCTACTGAGCATGTTTGATAGGTAGGGAATTAACAATTGCTCATAAACTTCTCTTTAAAGGAATCTAATTTCTATCACTTTGAAATCTTTCCCAATTTCTCTCTCTAGCACAACTAGGACCCAGGACACAGCTGTCTCCAGGAGCACATGGAAACATTAAACCCAGAACACTAGCGGGCATTGATCCGACCCGCTTGTCTCATGCTTCTCCTTCCAAAGGGCCTTATAAATGATCTTGATTGAAGAGCTATTTCAATACTATTCTTGGCACAATGACAGTCACTGAAAACCTTTCTGAGCTACAGCCTGTTTCACAATAAGCTGACGCACCACCTTATTTATTTATCTTCACTTTATGAAAACCTAATAGCCAAAATTCTTTTTAAGCTTAAAAATCACAAAATCACCACTCTCCCCAAACTGCTCTGGTTGGGAAAGGCTTAGAGAAATATATTGGGCCTTAAAGATAACAGAAAGAAGGGGGAACAAACCCCAAGGAAACCATAGTGAGCGATAAGGGACTCGGAGTTACAAGTATTAAAAGAGATGAATTGCATTAACCCCTGCCCTACCCCATTATATTCACTGCCCACTGGAAACAACAACAGAATTACGAAAATCCCACACTCTCTAATGGGATGGTAATAGGATTCAGAGGCCATTAGGGTAAAGGCAATCCATATTTTACAGGGTAATAAGCTCAGACTGAAGATGCTGCACCCCTCCTCAGAGATCAACAATTACCAATTTAACATTAACAAATCCACAAGCACTTTCAAAACTGCAAAATAAACCCCCGTTAAGAGCCAAAGGTCTAGTTTTTATAACTGTATATATTTTTGTGAAGGAAAACCATCGACTCAAATTGAAATATATACTTTTTCACTTTGATACTGGTGAATTCTCATTCCAGAATGATTTGGAAATGAGAGATAGATTATTATGAGGTGGTTATAAGTTTTACAAATTAAACATATTTTCTTATGGCAAGCATGTTCCAATTTTCAAGGAATTACCTTTTTCCTAAAGAAATATTTTCTCATTCAAGAAGAAATAAACATTTTTGGTTTTATCTTTCTATAAAAGATATACACAAGGGGATTTAACAGAACACTCTTTGAAGAAAGAAAAAAAAAAGAGTGAGAAAGGCATGGACATTTTGACATCATCTGCATGGAAGCAAAAACTGGAGTCAGGAGTGTATGTAAAATATTTAAAAAGTAGGTATTACAGTTGTCCACTCACATCATTTAATATGCATATTGTCAGGTGCACAAAAAAACTGACCAGCATTTTAATGTTTATTAGTGTAAGTTAACATTATTATCTATTCAAATTTGTATTAAACTGATTAAGACGCCTGGGTGGCTTAGTTGCTTAAGTGTCCCACTCTTGATTAAACTCAAGTCATGATCTCATGGTTGTGAGATCAAGCCCTACCTCCGGCTCCGCACTGAGCATGAAATTTGAAAACTTGCAATTTGCTTTTTCTCTTCCCCTCTCTCCGCCCTTCTCCCACTAATGTGCTAGGGTACATCTTCCATCTCTCTCTCTCTCTCTCTCTCTCTTTCTCTCTCTCTCTCTCAAAAAAAAAAAGAACTTCTAGAATGGCTGTAAGGTTTCTGATGTTTTTATATAATATAGAAAGACAATGCATTTTTAGGAAAATATGTCGATTAAGGAGTTCTTAAATTTTTATCAGAGATGAAGAAAATGATTTGTTTATTATTAATCTCTCCATGTTCCTCTTTTTAACCTTGACACAATATAAAAAAATAAAATCCCTAATAAAATATAGCAAATATTACCAAACTATAGAATAATAGCCAGCTCTCCTTACCACCCCTTATGTTATATTAGGTATGCTTTAGTTCCTCCTGAAACCACCATTATTCTTCCTAAACAATATAATTACAATGTGGCTTTAATCTTATACATGTATGGAGTGAATCCCGTTTTATATTTTTTATAAAATACTCTCCCCTTTAGACACTAATAAAAGCAAACAACAGTGAGCACAGGGCTAGACAATAAAAGCATAAAGTAATTTAAAATAATAATGAGAAGATACCATATCTGAATGCTCTTTCTACCATATTCTTCCTACTTTTCACCAAACTCATCTCACATTTGTGAATTCAAAGGTTGTATGGGGCACCTGGGTGGCTCAGTTGGTTAAGTGCCCAATTTTGGCTCAGGTCATGACCTCACAAACTCTGAGATTGAGGCCTACATTGGGCTCAGTGCAGAGTGTGGAGCCTCCTTGGAATTCTCTCTCTCTCCCCTTCTCTCTCTCTCTCTCTCTCTTTCTCTCTCTAAATAGATAAACTTTTTTTTAAAAAAAAGGTAGTAATGTCTGGAATGCAGCTGAATTAAAATCATAAATGATTAAGGTTGTTCACTCTTTACTTCCAAATCAACTCTTAACCATATTTTGGGGTACTATGAAAATAATTCTCTACTTTGAGGGTGTGACTTAACATGAACAGCCTAAAACAACAACCCATAGAAATGAGTGCTCTGACAACAACTGCACACACCAGAAGCTACACAGTTATCTAAATGTGTCCATCGATGGAGAGCAAGAGTATGGAGTCTTGGAATGTAAACCGAAGTCTCTGGATATTAAGAGGGAGATTGGCACTGCCAGAGTCTTCTTTCAGTTACACAGAACCAGGAACAGTTCCATCTTACCAAATCGGAGAACTCAAAGACCTTACTGAAACATTTAAGGAAGAGAGTTGGAAAAGACAGGACGGAAGTATTACTTGGGAGGAGAAAGATCCTCACATACAATGACCTTGGTACCCCAGAAACACTTAAAAATAAATCAATACATATTTATTTTGCATTATCTTTTCTGAATCTCTACTCAGTCCATATTCATGGTGCTCAGAATCCATGTTCTTTTTAAACAGTTCTGTTGGCCAACGTTCCATATCTTGAAACCAATCACTAGAGTACAGAGGGGAGTCACCACTTCTGGGCTTCACTAGAAGAAGCCTACCATCTATCATAGGTAACATCACCAGAGACTAAGGAGACAAACACAACTAAAAAGCGTACAACCCCAAATAGCTAAGAGGATAGTTCTAGTACTTGTGTAACTGGATCTATTTCAAGGAAGGTAAGGAGAGATACAAGGAGGGTGACACCTAAGACCACTTTAAACTTGTCCTTGAGTAAGACTTGAGTCCAAGCAAGGATGTTAATCCTCTCAGTCTCTTTTGAAAGATGTGATATCTTCTTGTTTACTTTATCCATGCATTGTGATTGTTTATGCATTTAAACACTCATTCAAGAGTTACAAGTTAAATAAGCTTTATGTTGCTACATATCTTTCTAAGCATCATGATACAGCAATGCACAAGCTAGTCCAAGGTTCCTGACCCCATTGAGCCTAAAGACTTATTTGGAAATGGGCAAACTGGCAGTTAAATAAATTGAGAACAGTGTTACACATTATTAGAGAGTCACAGAGGGAGCTCCTAATTTAGATTTAGGGAGTAGTAGTCCAAGAAAACTTCTGAGAAGACGCAGCATTTAAACTGCTACCTAAAAGATGAATAGGAGCCAGGCAGGGGCAAGCTGGAGTGTTAGAAAAAGAGAGGACGGATGATCATTTGCAAGACACAGTTATGAAAACTGCAAGAAGTGAAAGGGATGGAACAGAGAATATAGGAGTTTGAAAGAGGAGATGTTGGGGCACGGAGGCAAGGGAGCTGATGCGTGGGAGGCACCCAGTTACACTGTAAACTCCCTGAGGACAGGAAATCATTGTATCCTTCTGATTTAACAATGTGGCAGCAAAA
Source organism: Hyaena hyaena (assembly GCF_003009895.1). Taxonomy (NCBI): domain Eukaryota; kingdom Metazoa; phylum Chordata; class Mammalia; order Carnivora; family Hyaenidae; genus Hyaena; species Hyaena hyaena. Next base: position 504,476 of record NW_024080933.1, on the reverse strand, counting down.
TAAGTAGACTGCCCATTGGAAGCACTCTATCAATATTTATCAATTATCTCTTAGTGATGACTGAAACCGCTCTAGCCTAAAGTTCTTTTAAACACTCCACATGATTACTCTCCAAAAATGCTTGGGAGGTTTGTTTATTTCTTGGTTTATTCAAGCAGCACAGGTTTGCTGAGTGTATGTGTATGTGTTTATAATTGTACCTCCTTCACTTCCCTGTCACCTACTACTGTCTTATTTCTGACCACTCTCCTCTAGGCATTTGTGTTTGCAACCCCAGATTGGGTTTGAACATGGAGAAAACTGCCCTCAAAATGCAATCCACTAGGGTGTAAATAGACAAATATGGGAATATGTTATTGATAAATTAGTTCCCAGATTAAGTGATATTAATGTGTGCAAGATGTATTAAATTAAGGTCAATGTCATGTAACTTCAACTTAAATGATAATCATTTCTTCTCAAATTCAGAGGATACCAGATACCTGAAGTCCCACTGTGCTGTTTTCTCTCTATTCGCAGAGTGCATAGTTAAATGCTATTATTTTTTACACTTTTCTGTGCATGACTTTTCTAGAGGAAAATTTGATAAACTTGCTCAACTGTGCAGCAATTTGCCGAATGGTCAACACTTTTAGCTTTATATATAAAATAAATCACAAGTTTCTAATACATTTTCCAACATCAGGGACACTTAGTTCCTGGGAACAAATAGAATTGCAACATATAAGTCATCAAATCATTCATTTGTAAGAGTTGAGGAAACTGAATTGACAGCTAAAATAGAAATACGTTTTGGATGTAATAGTCAAATGTTTGGAAACAATTTACCATTTGGTTCGGGTAACATTAAAATATCTTCAAAAAAGGGTTCTAGAGAATCACAGTCTCATAATAAACCACAGTGAAGTAATTATAACTTGAGTTTCTGTCAAGGTTCTTGCCATGTAAATGTTCATTTATCTGAAATTTGCTTAAAACAAATAGATTAGATTCATTTCAGGAACAAGAATGACATGACTTTTTTGTTAACACTGATTAATGATTTTAGTTCCTAATGTCATTAGTAGACTATTATCATTTTGCCATTTGAAAAATGGTCTCTAGAATCTCTAGGTCTCATCTAGGTATGAGTGTTTGCCCATTTCTTATATTCTACTGACCTCTAGAGACTATATGTGTGTGTGTATAAATCACATACAATATGTGGTTATAAGCACATACAGGATATACATCATAAATGCCATATAGAGTGAGGAAAGAAAAGAATCTTTTTAAAAATGTTTATTTTTATGAGAGAGAGAGAGAGAGAGAGAGTGAGCATGGGAGCTGGGGAGGGGCAGAGAGAGAGGAAGAGAGAGAACCTCAAGCAGGCTGTGTTATCAACAGAGAGCCCATTGCAGGACTTGATCTCAAGAACTAGGAGATCATGACTGGAGGTGAAATCAATAGTTAGATGCTTAGGTGACTGAGTCACCCAGGCACCCTGAGGATAAAAAGGTCTTAACCATAAGCCCATTTCATTTTAGAAAAATATGCACATATTGCTTATGCACATTTTCAAACAAGACCTGTAGGTGTATATTTTAATAATAAGCATGTCGATAGCACTTTCTCTGTGTTCTCACTTGCATAGAACTCATAGAAAAGTGAATTTCAAACAAAGTAATCCTATCTTTGCTTTGTGACTTGCCAGCAGTAGGGAGTAACACAGAATTCAGGCACACCAGCCAGGCTTTTCCATAAAGCTCAATTTACTTTTAGCTGAGAGTATATCACTTTGTGTTAGGACACTCTTCACCAAAATCATACTTGTTGTATTTCTTTTCCAGTCTTCCTCCTGACCCCGCAAAGCATATCAAATTTAGATGTATCTAGTGAGAGCTCAGATGGCTTTGTAAACTTTGAATTTTTTTTCTTTGTGTTTCCAATTGTTAAATATACTCATGAGTGAAACATTCAACATTAAAATAATTTCTAATTCAGGACTAGATCATGAACTCCTGAAGAGTTATGTCTGGTTCATCTGGCATCCTGCTACCTAGGACACTGAATGTCAGATTGTGGGAAATTAATAATGTCAGCTGGAGAAAAATACAGTATCTTACCAGGCATATGACCACACTTTATCTTACTAGGAATATACCCATTCTCTACCTCTAAATTTGATATAGTAGACAAAGATATTGATATAGATACTGTTACAAAGATAGAAGTATGCACATATATGGGCACCTGAGTAGCTCAGTAGGTTGAGCATCTGACTTTGGCTCAGATCATGATTTCACAGTTCATGGGTTCAAGCCCCACATTGATTGGGCTTTGCTCAGACAGTGCAAAGCCTGCTTCAGATTCTCTGTCTCCCACCCTCTCTGTCCCTCCCCTGCTCACTCTCCTTCTCTCAAAAATAAATAAATAAAAACTTTTTAAAAACCGTATGCATATATACAGAGTAAACATATATATGCAGGTATGTGCATATAAATGTGCACACACATAAAACTAATGAGGCTTCTATATACAGAAAACTCATGACTAGATTTATCAATTATTTTTCTAATAGTCATCAAGGTTTTCCACTTTCAGTACTGTGTACTATATTACTATTCAAATTTTCATTTAAAATATGGGTGGAAAACTATAGGTCATTACACTAGATCATCAACAACACCTCAGCTTTTAAAAACTTCAAGTAAATTTCTTTCTAATACACTAAATTTTAATCTAGTGACACTACTTTTAGTATCAAGAGAGTTATAATAGTTTTTGCCCTTTAGTATATTTGTGCTATTTATTTTAGATAGTATATATTTTATTACTTACATTATGTTATAGAATAGATTTAGAAACAGAAACATCTTACCAAGTTTTATTAGGCATCTTAAAGAGCAACCAATTGTTTATAGAAATGTTTAGGGATGCCTGGGTGGCTCAGTCAGTTAAGCATCCGACTTCGGCTCAGGTCATGATCTCACAGTTTGTGGGTTCGAGCCCCGCGTCGGGCTCTGTGCTGACAGCTAGCTCAGAGCCTGAAGCCTGCTTCAGATTCTGTCTCTCTCTCTCTCTGACCCTCCCCTGCTCATGCTGTCTCTCTCTCTCTCTCTCTCTCTTTGAGAAATAAATACAACATTAAAATTCTGTTTTAAATAAGAAATGTTTGTCAACTAAAGGTAGTATAAGAGAAGAGTAGATTATTGGCTAAGACGTTACAAAGTGGCAGATACGTCTACAAGATTTTGAAAATGTCCAAGCCATAGTTGACGTATAAGAAAAGGAAAGGAAATCAAATTCTGATTCTGTAGCAATATCCAGTAGGCAGAATCCTGTGCCCTCTTCTGCAAACTTGAAAGTGGCTAGTAATGTCTGTGCCTATTCTGTGATTACAACCTCTCTGGGAAAGCCAGTTACATTTCCTATACTTTTACCATTTCAGCCTAATTCTGGTGTCTAAGAGGTTTTAAAGTCTAAAGTCTTCTGGGACTTTCAAGACACAGAGGGGGGCAAATCCTAAATATAAATAGTTTATCAAGAATTGACTGGCAGTGAGCTGATGATGGAAATGGGTTAGAATTAGTGTTGGAGATTAACTCAGTGGGGTTTGGGTACCAGCAGTCTACTTTTGTACTTAATACTAGAGGAATATGCTAATCAGAACCCTGATAACCTGCACAAGGTACACTTGCGTGATCCAAGTGGCCTTATAAAATGCCAACTAAGCACAATATCCAACTAGTTAATTCAAAATGGTAGGTAGTTGGTTTGGATGGTAGGGGAGGGGAATGATATAAGCCAGAACAATGAAACCAAGTATTTTACATCACTCAGGCAGGTCAATTTACTTTTTCCCTCTTAAACATGAGGATAAAGTATTGACATATTAACAGCTACAGTAAATTTGTAAATAGAAAGATGGGCACCAACACTGAAATTTAGTCAGTGAATAACTGTAAATTTTAGTGAATTTAAGTTTCAGTGAATAGCTTTATAAACGTATCCACTCAGACTTTTTACATAATTAGGTCTTCTGAAAGATAATTCACTGGTTTGGATTTTGCTGCTCAAATATGCCCTTCCATACCATTAGCAGAGGTGCCAATGATTAGAGAAATGATTCACGTCAGGTAGTTAGAGAAAAGACAGGGGAGTCAGAGAAGAAATCTGGATAATCCCCATGCTGGAAATTCAAACCCTGGATAATCAGGACTGTACTATATATGTAATTATGATTCTGTCCAGTTAAGAGAAATTTGTAATCCATTCAGTTTCAAGCCTATAAAGTCACATTTCTCAAAAACTTGTATTTCGGCCTCCAATGGCTTAAAAAGTTCTCCTTGCTAGATTGTCTCCAATTACAGAAATCCTTCCCAAGTACAAGGCTGTAGAAGTATATTAAACCTGTAGGATACCATGTAGCTGGCTGTTTTACAGAGCTTTACAGCGCATGCAATCCCGATGCATGATGTAATACTACTGAAGCAATTCACTGCAATCTGATAACACTATTTGACCAACTCACAAATGTCGTTTATATGCAGGGCAAGGAGGCAATTGTCATTGAATAGAAGGTTCAAAATACTAAGTAAAGGAGGCACAAATAAATTTATATTAACTGTAAGAATCCCTCCCCAACTCTAACACAGACACAAAGATTTCCTGGGTAAACAAAAACAGGACTGCTATAGATTCAATAGATTTTTGGTCTACACAGCAATAATGGAATTACTGCAATGACCACAGATGTGTGAGTTGGGAAAAGGTTTTGTCCATAGCTGTCTATCAGAAGAACTGAAGTCAACGGGTGAAAAAAACAGCTCAAGTGTAAAGCTCAACTTCAGTACTGCATCAAAATGTGGCTGATGCCTAGCAAATAACACTTAATAATAGAGTTGTACATTTCCATTGTATTAATATGCATCCTCCCAGTGAACATAAGGGTGTGTATGTTATGGATTCATGAGTGCTAGTTTTTCTAGGGTTTTCAAAACACACAGTAGCAAAAACAGTCAAATGAGGCAGACTGGAGGAAACAGAAAAAAAAAAACCCCACCTACATTCAAGGTACGAAACAATAATTTCTAAGCCTTTGGGATCTATTTTTTCCCCTTGCATTGTAATGCAGTCAAGTGCATGAGTGATGCCTTTTGTGTTTGATAATGTCAAGTGTGAATGTCATGGGCAGCCCCCATTTCTGATGGTATTAAAATGGTGGGAAGATAAAAAGCTTAGAGAAGTAAATGGAACAAATTAGATTAAAGTGGTTGGAGGACAAGGCAAAGCAATCATCTATAGCTTGGTTCCAAGGTGATGTTGGTAACCCTGTTCACCTGAATAGGCTGGTTAAATCAATTTCTGAGGAAAAGGGTGGCACTCTGCTTACTTAAGTGTGCTAATAATTATTTCTGCTCCTTCTCATGATGAAGTTGATTGGATAGAAGAAAACATCTTATATGTTAACATATAAACTTTCATTATATACTTAGAGGAGTCTCCATAGCTGAGTCTGTCAGTCAAATACACTATGTGTCTAAGAGTTTAAGGCAAGCTAGTTAAGGTTTATAGAAAGTGACTGACACACAGATGATTCAGAGAGATAATTAATTTCAACAAGTGAAGTACATACCTTCTCAGAGAGATTAAAACCCTTCTCAGAGAGATGAAAACACTTAAAGATCATAAAAATCTATCCTAATCAATGTCAGAAAACAGGAGATAAACTTAATATTAATTGATTATATCCAAATAATATGCAGAGAATATCACACCTTCTAACTTACAGGTCACATCTCTGCCAAATGGTGAAGGTTTCTCTTATGAAAACAGATGCATGTACACAAAATCCCTGCCTAATGAGGCCATGACATCTACAGTACATGCAAGAAACTGCAATAATTATAATAGGAAGGCACTTCTCAGAACCACTCTCCCTCCCCTCAGCAGTGTTTCTCAACTTTACCACCTAGGTCGAGGCTAATACAATATAGAAGTCACTGGTTTCTGGCCTCAAGACAAGAGGTTCTCACTGTTTTTTCAACAACATCCCAAAAAGTAAGGCAATATCTCCCTAGTGACAATAACTTCCTCAGCCACAATATAACAGGAGAGCAGATGTCCCCTAGATAGGCATTTCGGCATTTGTGGGGTAGGCAGGGGTGTAGTCTGGACCCACTGGTCCACTCTTTCCTCATTCCCTTCCTAAAGGAATTCCTCTAGAGAAGCTTTCAGATCCCATCTTTTGAGTGGCTATTAAATACATTAACCTGCCATTCAGGGCTCTCTGTCATATTGCCATTACTCATTCTTTTTGGTATTCCATCCCACTTGACCCCTCACTTTGCTCATAAGGATTATTTTGTATTTTTACCTTTCACTCCTATTTCAAAGTCTACCACTCTCAGTCCCCTCAACCTGCAGTGACCTTTTCTGCTCTGTTCTCTTAAGGAAGGAGTTAGAACCGAGCACACTTCAACTCACTAGGCAATTCTTCAGGTATGGTTCACATCTTTTGTCTTCCTAAGGTTCTCACTGAGAAGACAGACATTTGCTGCTGTTGCTGTTGTTGTTAGAGGTACCATTTGGCAAATTTAATTCAGGGTGCTTTGGGCATAGTCAGTGCTTGATAGCTATAATGAAAACAGAGAACACCAAAAGTGAACAGCAAACAAACCAGGAAAAGAAAACAAACTCTCCCATCAAATCGTAAAGATTTTCTTATTTAAAGACAAAAAAAATGACGACGATGGGTCAAACACAAAAAATGTGTTTGAATCAAAGCAAAAAAAAAAAAAAAGAAAGAAAGAGAGAAAGAAGGAAAGAGGACCATTTGTACCCAATGGACTTATAGTGTTAATTACAAAACAGGAATAGGGGACACTTATGCCTTCTAAATATAAGCTAATTTCTCCCAGAAAAGAGAAATAAAGGCATATTAAATCAAAACATCCTCTGGAGCATTTCATACCTTAAAAACGAAAACTGACAAAGAAGGGCTTCAATGTAGAAGAAAAATCCACCAGAAAAGAGCTTGGACTGGTTAAGATAAGAAACAGTGAAGCTTTCCTACATAGGTTGTACACGGTCCTATCTGAATGTGCTTTTGTGATATCCAAGGCTCCCTTTGCCTTGGGGAAAAGAAAAATATATATATATATATATATATATATATATATATATAATATGCATACATACACTTTTCTTTGATCATTGAAATTGGTTAATTGATCCTTTCCAAAAATAAATATTTCCATACATAGAGGTCATTGGCTGCCTGAAATCACATCCGTTCCTCTCTGGGTACTAGAATCCCAGGCTCCTCTGGGACATCTTTGTCATTTTATCAGAGTGATTACCAGCAGAGTGGTTCTAGCGTGGGTCCCCTCAGCTTGTAGTGCTGATGCTTGCTCTCTGCATTCCTGTTTTCCCCATCCAGCTTTGTGGCTTTTGCTTTGGAAATCTGGACTTAATATCCAATGTTAATTACATTTCCTAGTCTGAGGAAAATCCTATTGGGCTAATTTTTCAAAATCATATAATGAAAGAACTTCAGTGACAAACCATGTAGATTTTCAATTGTTTTTTTACGGATACATCTATTAAGCACTTAATATTCAGTGGGAAAACAGTCTCAGAGCAATGAAATTCTATTACTTTAGAGGTTGCATGCTTTTAATTTCTTAATATTTCATTACATGTTGGCAACTGGTGCATATTTTTATAATGCGTTTGATCATTACTCTTCTCAGAGTATTCTATTTCAGTTCTTCCTCTGACATCATATTTGCATGTTAAAGGGTTTTAGCATTCAGGGATGAAATGTTCTGAATAGTAATGTGCAGTTAACTTGATTTTTTAAAAACGGAAAACAGCAAACAGACATTATATATAGGGACTAAAGAGAACAATCTCATAATTTTAAAATCCAACTCAAGTTTTAATAGCTTTCTATAGAACATCATAAAAGGTAATGATTCAATATTATTCATTAATTAGCAAATTATGCAAAACGCTATCAGCAGAGTTTGGGGAGAAGGCTCTTTTTCGTTGGCTTTTATAAGTCTACTGCATTTCTTTTTTTCCTGTAAAAAATGATCTTTTCTTTGCTCTCCAGCAACATCTACTGGAAAAGTCAGAAAAATGCTATTTATATGAATTAGATAGTTTGAGTAAGGATAGTTTTGGCTACCATCTGCTTAAAAAGTTCATGCTGAACTACCATCCAGTCTACATCTCAATTATTTCTGCCCACTTTAGCTCTGCTGAGTTCTCCAGGAGAAGGGCAGCAGGGCAGTGGTTCACGGGTATGGATAGCCAAGCTACAACTTCAAATTTATCATCTCCTCACCTTGAAGAAGTCATTTTCATAAACAAAATTAAAACACACAGACGATGCAGAAACATATTTCTCCTGGCCCAGCTTCTCAACACTTGTCACTTATTTAGGAATCATCATCAGTGGCAGCATAATACTGAATAGTTCGGTAAAGCGAGAGTCAGAGAAAAGATTTTATGAGAGAAAGCTATGTCGAGACACGGACTGAATTTGAGAGGAACTACTTCAAGATTCTGTAAAGTTTCTTAAGTTGAAAAAAGAAAAGTACAGGTGATGTGATTTTAAAAACTCACTATGCTACCACCAGCATGACTCCATCAAACATGCTACAGCAGTTTCTTTTTCTCCTTGCCACATCTTTCTCTGCTCTTTTCACCATAATGGAAAAATGAAGTTTCCCCACACCTGTATGAGGGGTCTTCCTCCAGAACTTCTGTTGACTATCATCTCTCCATGATGAAGTCTGGTGAGACCCATTGTCTGTTTGGTCTTCACTCCCCCTAAATTCAGCAGCTCCTGATGTATACTCATAAAATTAGATTCACGTGCTGCACCCACAAAATGCCATTAGATGGTCTGGCAAACACGAGACATGCCAGAGTAAGGTACTGAGGAGCAAGTCCTGTTTGGAAACTCAGGAAGAAAAAAAAAATCTTATCACAAAATAGATACATACAATATCCTCTTGTTCATGGTTGCTGGCTTCAACAATGCCACAGAATAGCAGCTCCTTCCAGGACAAAATCTTGTGCAGGCACTAAAGTCACCTTTCTATATGTCATTCCGGAGAGGCATTTGACAAAATTTTATACTTTTAATATTCAGATATTCCCATCCCCAAAATATTATCTAAAAATTAACTCAAACACTTTCGGTAACATCCTAGGTTAAAAAGCTGGACGTAATTTGGATTTCTGTTATCCTTAAATAAAAACGCTGGCTAATTAGCTTTTTTCTCTCGCTCTTTTTTTTTTTTTTAACATTCCCAAATCTCAGTTCATAAATACCAACAATAAATTTTAGCAGCAAAGGCAATGAGCACAAAATCAACGAAGATTGAGGTTAAAAACAAATTATCAAGACCTTAAAACAACAGCAGCAGCAATAAAAATCAGGTACCGGGAGACTACAGTATATTGCATTTTGTGTTTGTTCAATGTTAAAATAGATGTGAGCCTTTTAAGCTTCATCCCAAAGCTCTTTAAAGGAGAAATGCCATCAAATATAATCCACAACTCTCATTCACAGCGCACAATAGGGACAGCTTCCTAAAAGCCACCTACAGTGAAAGTCCACATGTATTCTATATTTAGGGTCCTAATGCAAAGTTCCAACTTGAGCCTGATAATTAGCCCCCTTCATTATTGAGCTCCTTAAAATCCAGGAAGGCTTACCAAACAGCACCTCCAGAGTTAACTCCCATTTCAAACTGTCATAATTCAGTTATCCTAATTATTTACTGGATCCTTTTCTAAAACATGCCCTAACCTGATGTTTTAACTTCATATTTCATTTGGGACAACACTTAATCTCCATTTATGAAACATCAACCTGACACAGGTTAAGGAGATCTAGCCTGACAAGATCCAAACCAAACACACCCCAGCAACTAGACTTAAATAAACTCTACCCTTGCCTAAACCTCCAGTGAAAAATTATTATAACACATCAGAAGTTCAGTTAGAAGAAAATTTTCAAACGCCAGCTCTCTCTCAGGGTGTAAGTCCCGGAGTTCAAAAACAGGATCAATTGGATTATTATTTTCCCCCGTCAGCTGTTTAGAATTTAACATAATGCAAAGTGCTACTCTGATCAAAATCATCTTTGTCGTCTCTCTCCTTAAATAAAACGGAGGAGAAATCATTCAGTATAAATGCATTTACTATACAAATCTATTTTCAATTGAATTTGCTGCATGCTCTAATTCATCAAAATTAATACAGGTACTTTCTATGTTAAACAAAAGGAAGCCGACTGAAAAATCGGCTTCTGCTGCGGATGCCTTTCTCAATTACAAAACGGTGAAAACAGAGATTTAACTAAGCCACTCGGTCAAACCCTCCGATGGGCGCTCTTACCTGTCTCAGCTGAAGGCTTCCTTCCCTTGTTAGCAGCGTGCAACATCTCTAGCTCGCCCCAATCCTCACCACCGGTCTCCAATTACACCGCTAAATCCACCCTCCTGCCTTTTTTTTCCCCCCCTCCCTCCCTTTCCTTCTTTCTTTCTTTCTTTTTTTTCTTTTCCCTAGCAAGAAAATGCTTATTGAAAGTGATTAGTTTTTGTTGTCCCTTTTAAGTCCCTCCTGCGGGAAGGAACAGGGGAGCAATGTGACGCCACCTTTTAATCTTTTGTAAGAGTGAAAAGGCAGAAAAGGAACGCTCGATCAAACTGAGCTGCACACATGACTAAAACTCGCAGGAGAGGCTGCCGCTGCCTGGCGGAAGCACCGCTAGGCTTGAGTGTAAGAACAGAGAAGAGGAGAGAGTCAATGGAATGTGACAACGTATGTGCATCAAAGGCAGGGGGAGAGAGAGAACAATGAACGAGGGAAAGACAGTGAGGAGAGAGGGAGAGAGGGAAAGAAAGGAGAGAGAGGGAGAGAAGGAGAGAGAGACTCAGAGAGAAAGAGACAGACAGAGAGAGGGAGAGAACACGGAGAAAAGATAGAGTGGGTTTCAGGCAAAGGATTCTGAGAATAAAGCCACAGTGCAGTGTCTGGCAGCTTCTGTTTTTATCTCAGCGATCATGATACACTGCCTCTCTCATTTAGAAACACATTCGTGTATCCTCCAGGTTTGAAAACTGAGATAATCGCAGTGTGTCTCTGGTTTTGTCTGATTGGCATTTAACTGTGCGGTGTACCTGTGATTTTTAGGATGCATTTATGTGCAATTTATTTCGCATATTTATTTATGTAGGCAAAAATGAAAGCTGCTAATTTCTATGGCAATTTGCAACGTAGTTTTACTGGCAGATGGAACTCTACTTATCATAACTGCTGACAAACTGCCATGGGTAAACAAAAGAAGAAACAAATGCTTCGTCTTGATAATTGTCTTTAAAAGAAAAAGCCCACACCAAAATATTAGCACTTGCAAAACCTATGTTTCCTGGTTAAAGTTTGAAAGGTGGTTTCTATTAGTTTTATTAATGAAGGCAAAATAGAAGGGAGGGCAAAATGTTTGAAGAAAAGGTGGTGGAAAAGAGGCTATTAGGAAAGTGAAAGCCTAAATTCCTCCTGGTTTCCCTCCAAATGTGACAACAGGCTTGCCTTCTTGAGTCCCGGAACAGAGTTTTTGAGTCACTATTTCTATAGACTTTTACTGCATCCTTCTGCCTTCCTGTACCATTTTCAAGTAGATTCCATTTTAAAAATAAAGTCGAAAAGAAATGATTTCCTACATCAAATTGTTTCAAATGGTGTTTCACCAGCTTTGTTCCATTTCTACTCGTCTTCTGCCACATGGGGGCTAGGATTACACAGTTAAATTCCCTAAGTGACCTCTTTTATAAGGATGTAAATTACTGATTCCAAGGTCAAGTGTTTGGTGTAAGTTAAGTTACTGGTGAAAATAACTGCTTGCTTTCCATGGTAACCCGAGCTAGTGCAGTAGTAAGCTAGCAGAAAGAGGAAACACCCAAGCTTTTGACTGACCAGATTTTTGAAATTAAGCAATTCTAATAATGGAAAATAAATCCCATGTGTCCTAGTTATCACAGTTATTATTTTGGAAAAAATAAAAATAAAAACCCAGTCAGTCATTTCACTTCAACTATCCTATATCCCACCAGGATACCCATGGACCCTAGGCTACTCTTATTTTGGGGATCTTGTGTAAGCCACCGGATACAGAGAGAGAGCTGGTCCAGGGAAAAGGCCTTTCTCCACCCCTGGCCACAGTGTTGTATCCAAAGAGGGATTGCTTGATCTTATTAAACTTGAAGTGTTATAGTTTTTGTGGTTTGCCAGTCGAAGGATATGATTTTAACTTGGGCCCAAATACAGAAGTAACAAGCCCGCTCCCTCCCTCCCTGCAAAGCGATCGAGATGAAGCCTTACTTATCATTAAGCCAGAGCAGAGAATGGAGAACACACAGGGGCTGAACAGAAGGCAGCTGGCCAGAGAACAGAGAATGCTCAGATGTAGCAGGGAAAGAAAGCTGCAGGGCCAGTGAGTCGCTAGGGAAGTAGTGCCCTGCTAAATCCGAAATTCTCTGCAGACATTGCACAGTGTATTGGAAGCAGCCTCCTTTAAATGACATTATTGATACAGGTTCTATAGTTAAAATTAACTTTATACAAGGGAGCAAGTAGACTGAGAATTTTCTGCCAATAAAAATAAAGACTCTGTTACAAGAATACAACTATTTCAGTGCAATAAAAGCAGGGAGGGGCCTGGGGCTTATTGAACGGGATCAGCAACACGTAGTCAAGGAAAGATAAAAACAAATCAAGGTGACAAAAAGATTTTTTTAAAAAGCTATAAATGGCTGTCAGTGTTGTTGCTTATTTCTACCACTTCCTTGGTGAGGAGGTAGGTACCTGAGTGGGCATCACTTGTAGTTGGATATAGATGATTTATTCTTAAGATATCTTGAGTTAAGGGGGCTATTTGGGGTGCCAAAGATGGCCTCTATCTTGTTAATATTTCTTAATAGAATATGACTTTTACAAGACATCTCCCCGTGGGACAGCTTTACACTCTGAGTATACGGTGGTTAAGTGCCCAGTTTTTGGAACCAGGTTGCCTGGGATTGAATCCCAGTTCCTCCACTTGCTTGCTGTGTGACCGTGACCAAGTTATTTTGCCTTTCTGTGGCTGTTTTATCTTAAAATGGGTGTAATGATGATACCTGCTTCATGGGGCTCTCACTGGAAATAAATAATACGTGTGCTGTTGTGAGTTCTGTTCCTAGCACATAAGCGAGTACTTCATAAATGTGACCTCCTATTAGGAAATCCTCCTAAGATATTTTTTTAAGTTTATTTACTTATTTTTAGAGAGAGAGACAGTGAGAAAGGCAGTGTCTGAGCAGGGGAGGGACAGAGAGAGAGGGAGGGAGAGAGAATCCCAAGAAGGCTCCACACTGCCAGCATGGAAGCTGGGCTCAAACCCACAAACTGTGAATTCATTACCTAGACCAAAACCAAGAGTCGGACGCTTAACTCACTGAGCCACCCAGGCTTTCTGAGATTTTTTTAATAGCTCAGATAGAGGGTATTTTATCACCTCAACATAGCCAATTCACACAGAGACTTCTTCCCACTCTGACCTTCCTTATAAGTTCTAGTTATTCAAACTGCTTCTGGGTCTTTCCACTTGGTTAATACACTTAAAACTCAGCAAGTTCTATAACCAAAGTCATTATTCCCCTTCTCAAAGCAAGCTGTAGTTCTCCCAGTTTACTGACCTGTGTCAAGTGTATACACTTTAGAGTCACCCAGGGCTCCTTTCTTTCCATTCTTTCTTATCATTTAATTATCAATAACTATCAAATAGCACCACACCGAACCACTGTATCTCAGAGTTATTATTTTATTTCTAGACTTCTAGTACATTTTCAATCTGGGCCCTTTGGTCTGGACTATGGTAATAACCTTGTAATGCAGCACTTCTCCATGCTTCTCTCTCCTGAAACACACAAAGGGTGGTGAAACAAAGCACGCCCTCCCCTGGGGACACTCATAAGGTCCTGCCAAAGACCAAACTAAATCATTACACCAGTGCCTTTTCCCATCTCAAGAAAGTACTTGGAATCTAAGCAAAGAAGGTGACATTATTCTAGGGATGACCTTGAATCTGCTCTAATGGATAAAATAGCTAATCTTTGGCTAACCAATACTTTACTATTAGTAGTTTATTGGTTGTGATGCTTCTCCCAGCTGTTGTGAAACAGCTATTGAAAACAACCATGTTAAGAGGTTTTCTTTTCTTCTACTAATTCATCCTTCACAAGTCAGAACAACCTTCTTAAAATGCCACTCTGAATGACATCCATTCCCAATAGTTATTGATTGGTCAATTGAAAGCCTGTTTTATTTCATTATCTTACGTATCAGCTTAAAAGCCATCAAAGGTTAAAAAAATGATAGTGAAAGCCATTATCATCTGAAGAAACAAAGAGCGTGCAGGAAAAAAAATGTAGGAAAAACAAGTAAGGAGGTGTGTCAAGCTGATAATAAAATGATCGTGTTAATTGTTGGCAATTGTAATATTAATTCTTGGCCTTTTACAATTTGTAATGAGTGATTTCTTTTCTCATTCTAAATATATATTAGTATTTACAAGAAAAAGATTGCCAAAGGTTCACAATTCTTTAGAAGACAAAGTGCAGATTTTTTTCCCCTCATATTCAATCACCTCTGCAGTTTGACACCAGGCTATCCATGTAAACATTCATTGTGTCACCTCTTCACAGAAACTGTAGGCTCTCCCAGCCTGACCATACACATCCTTTCCAGAACCTCAGACCCATTCCTTGTTCTCTTTAGAATATTCTCTTCTCCTTCATCAGAGCACATTTAACTCTTTATTCATCTCTTTATGCAGAATGAGAACAAGTTCCATGTCTGCCACAAAGACTTTCTTGGCCTTCTGAAATTTACAGTGATGAAATTGTTTTAATCATAGTAGTTACTTAAGTGCTCCAGGAAAGGTGGTATGTACAAGTGGGAGCCTGGCTTTGGAGTTGTTCCTAGACCAAACTCCTGACCCTGAGATTTGCTTCCTGATTGTGGGACATCTATCAAATCCCTCTCCTTATTCAATTTCACTCTTCTATCTGAAAAATACTCTTAAGACTTAATTAGCTAATAAATGTAAACCATTAGCATAAGAACTAGTATACGGCCAGCATCTACACAATAAAGAATATTTAATTATAAGTGCTTATTAAATGACAAAGATGTATCCATTGCTTCTAATTTCTAAACCTCATGACAACCCACCTAATGACTGCTACTAGAACCATTTTACAGAAGAAGGCATTGAGGTTCCACAAAATTAAGTACCCAATGTCACACAAGGAGCAAATGGCAAAGCCAGCATTTAAACCTTTGTCTTTTAACCTTCTAGCTATTTTTACCCACATGATCATTTACAATTTAGTCTATACTGTGTTTGGTTGATTATCTAGGTTCTCAGGTTTTGTGCCCTATTTTTTTCCAATTAGATTACAGACTATGTGAAGGCAATATTCATGTTTAAAGCATCTCTGCATCTTTAATATCTCCCATAAATCTTAAACAAAGTAGCTTGCCTAGTCGATAAATGTTTGTTGACTGCTTGATCATCTGTGCTCATGGGGATTCAAGTTTTTAACCATATTTAAATTCAGAGACACTGTTGTTTGAGGAAATGGTTTCATCATCCTTTCTATGAAAAAATTCATAATTAAAACAAATAATAGAAAGATAAACATTACATATGAATGAGGCATTCAGATAAAGATTACACATGAATGAGGCATGCAGATAGAAATGAATGACGTCCGCCACAAAAAAGCTGTAAGAAAGTGATACTCATCAATTTGATTTGGTTCCTCATACTTGGCATTTATATTCTGCTTGAGGATAGGCCCCTCAGGCCACCCATTCCATGCATGGAAAAGTGTAGGTTATTAGCTGAAAGTCACCTATTTAAGGTTACATAGAAAAGCAGAAATAACCACTCAAATACCCAAGGTGTTCCGTCACCTCTAATTCTTTCTTCTTACATAAATGCAATAATTATATTCTCATTTGTTTTCCTCCTAGCTAAGCCTACACAATACTAAGTCAATTTGCAACAGCATAAAATATTCAGCCAACCAATATCACGTTTTTTGATGTACATAGTGATAAACAGTGTTACTGAATATTTAACATGTTGAATGTATTTATTAATATAGATATATGCATACATAAAAGATATATATGTGTGTACATATGTGTGTGTGTATATATGTACATACATATACATATATACATGCATACTTATGTTTTTGGTCTCTGCCTATCTGTACACAAGTGAAAAACAAGAGAACTGAAAAGAGAAATACACTGTGCGCCCCATACAGGACAGTCGATGGTATCAAATGCTTACTGTCTTATACTAGTCTTTTGATATTCACATAAACTTCATGAAGTCAGATATGTTGTTGTTCACTATTATATTCCTGGTACCTAGAGCAGTGCCTGGCATACAGTGCGTGCTTAGTAGATATTTATTTGATAATGAATGAGTGAAGTCACCCCCTGATTTTGCCTAATCCATTTCTAGCAATTTTTTTTTATTCCCACCCAACTGATGTATACACATCCAAATACATTTTGTATTTTGCTGTCTCCATCTGTTATTTCCCATGCAATTTGTTTTGTTAAATGTATGCTACCCTTTGTTCAATATAAAAATTTCTCATCCTCAGAGAATCCTTTCTAAATTATATTAGTTCATAGTAAATGCTCTTTTCTTGAATTTCAAAGAACCCATTGCCTGGGACATTTTATTACATATAATTTTCCAAATTAACCTCACACTCCCTTTGGATATCTCATTATGTTAGTGAATTGTTATTCTTCTAATGTCTGGAGGTCACCCTTATTTCATCACATAGATTTTAAGTTTCCTGAAGGTTACAGCAACTGTCTTTACTTTTTTAAAAATAATATATATTGGTATTTTTGGAGTATTATCTTGTATACAGAGTGTGCTTGTGTGTATGTGTGTGTGTTTATTTGGTGTTTGTACTGAAAGTATTCATAGGTATAAAATTCTATCATTCAGAAATTATGTGAAAGAGCTTATAACAGTCTCAGAAAACTGTGGTTAAATCACTGCTAGAATGGTGGCAAAAATGCATAAATTTTTTTGTACCTTTTCCATCCCTTAAGGGTATAAAAGGCTATTCACTACTTACTTGAGCACATGTTCAAAGTCAACCAGTGTTCAAATTAGTGTCAAAATTAATTCCTTCCAACAAACTGAGATTCTCACAGTAGGAAGAATTAGCAACTGTCTTTTGGAAGGATACCATTTTTCCTCAATCATTTATACATTAGTTTGAAGTCAACTTATGTTCACCCATCGACAACTAGAGAGAGAGAAGGTTTCTCAACTCCATAGGGTCTCCCCTGTGGGGTCATTCCAAGCTAAATTATACACTCATCTATTCTGGGAGATTTGTCCTTACTTGGAGAGTTATGATGGGAAAGAACACTGTGGAAGACCCTTCACCCTCATTAGCCTTACTCCTTGGACAAAAGGAGCTTTCTTAAGGAAGGCTTTTCACCTTCATAGTGCTTCTATCTGCATCTGGGATTCAAGCTTGGAATTGTCCATAAAATGCTGTTTTCCAGAAAGAAAAAAAATTCCAAAAAACCCCCCATAATCCCTAACATTTCAAAAGTCTTTAATGTATCCTTCCTGTAAAGAAGAGAGAATTCAGGTTCATTTTCCTATCTGCTTTCAAAATTGCAGTGAGTATATAATATGATTAAAGGTTTGTGATATAGTTTTCTGAAATTAGTTTATCAAATATTATAATTATATCAGATATTATTTAGCCAATTAAAACAAATTATTTTGCTTATAAAATTGCTTACATTAATTACCATGTTCTGGCATTTTGGATTTTGTCTGCTGAACAGTAGTCTTGTCTGTTTTCCATTTCTCTTTTGTGTAGTGATTTGAACACCCCCCCCACTTAAGTGAAAACCAAAGTAGCAGACACCTAATCATAAAGTAAAAATGGAAAGTAAATCAAGATGGAACTTCAAATCTCTGCTTCCCATGGTGGACCGAATAAAGTTGGCCTCAATGCAACTCTAAGTAAGAATTCATGTTCCTCTCCATTGAGTTGAATACAGGCTTTGGTGGACTATTTGGTTCTTGTTACTGATGTTTTTCAATACGGAACATTTGAAAGCATCCAACCAGAAGTTGCACGATGATCACAGCCTTGAACGTATTCATCAGAAAAACACATTCACTTTTGCAGGCTTTCTTTTTACAGTAGCCAGTGTACAGCACTGTTTGCCAGTTTTTCCAATACTCTTACCCATGACAATCACAAAAGCAATTCACAACCTTACTTATCAAATAGTTCTGTTTTACAATAATCTGGTTGCTATTTGTAAAATCCAGGATAAAACAGTGCAATTTCTGATGCTGAATATCTGAAAAGCTCTGGAAGCTGCTAGGAAGAGATATGAACTAAAATATGTAATTCAATGGAATTACAACAAACACATTCTAGAGGGTACACACTTAAGTGTATCTCAGAGTGTGTGACACCTAATGATGCCACTTTTAAGATTTACAAGCAAATTCTGCATGTAAACTGTCCCCTTCCACTCAGTCTTTCTTAGCTCCAAATTTAACTCTTTCATTAAAAAAAGGTAGAACTCTCCCAGAAAGAATGACCAATCCAAAAGACAACTGCCATTGAATAACTGTTTTCCGGAATGAAATGAAAGTAGGGATCTCCATTAAGTGGTTTACTTTAGATTTTTTTTTATGTTTTATATATTTTTGAGAGAGAGATAGAGACAGCATGAGCAGGGGAGGGTCAGAGAGAGAGGGAGTTACAGAATCCGAAGACAGGCTCCAGGCTCTGAGCTAGCTGTCAGCACAGAGCCCGATGTGAGGCTCGAACCCACAAACTGTGAGATCATGACCTGAGCTGAAGTCGGACGCTTAACCAACTGAGCCACCCAGGCACCCCTAAATGGTTTATTTTATGTGCTGGTTCCTAAATCTCTAGATGCACCCTGAAAACAACAACATATTTCTGATGAGATTTTAACTAACACAAAAAAGTGTTGATTTTAACAGCTGACAAATCCCCTCTAATAAGGGGCTTAAAAAAACCAACACAAACAAACAAACCACTTTTTCAGTGATTAGGCTATGCAGATGTCAAAGAACACGGTATCATATACTCCTTGGAAGAACACAGACGACAGTTACATCTTTTAAGGTGGAGTTTTTATGACTGTGTGTTGGTGTAAGACAGAAATGGGAACAGCATGCACCACTGAGAGGCAGTGTAATGCAATAGAAAAATTTATGTACTTCAATCCCAGATCTGCCACCATCTCAGTATGTGACCTTGGCCAAATCATTTAACCACTGTCTGCCTCTACTTCTCCATCCATTAAATGGGACTAATAGCTCCCAGTTTCTGATAATAAGATTAACAAAAAGCATTAGCATAATCATAAAGACAGAGACTTCTGCATACTTTCTTTTTGCAGTCAAGTTCTACTAAAGCTAAATCTACTCCAAAGGAACAAGGAATTGTATTCTGGAAAGTGAATGCTTTTCTTGAGGCTGCTGGGGCAACAACTCCTAATAGACTGAGGCAATAAACCACTCAATAATCCTGCATCGGCTGAAAGAATTAATGCAGTTCACCTCTGTTGCTGTGAGTGCAGTACCATGAATTCAGAGGATGCTCAATAAATATTAGCTGATGATGATATTGACAGGGTGCTGTGTACAGTTATAGCACTAAGTGAATTACTAAATTTAAAATTGTTCAGAAAACTCATTGAATAATTATTAGCAATAAAAAATCCTATCCCTGCCCTCATTTACTATATTGCGATATCATCTCATGCATAATAAGAACATCACCAATCCCTGGAACCTTAATAGCCTTATCCTAGTGATTTAGGAGAATAAAAATAAGGTCATCCTTCAAACTATATTCAGAATCTTAAAACTTCCAATGTTATCACTCTGACACTATCCATGATCATTTCTTTTCTGGATCATTGTAGAGCTTCTTAATTGCTCTCTGTGATTTCCACTTTTGGCCTCTGGGGCTGATCACTACCCTAAGGACTTCTAATATGTCCTACCTTTACGTGTCCATATCCTTATGCAGTTCTCTCCCACACTGACTTTGGTTTTGCCCTGTGGGCCATAAGCAAACACCATACAAATAAAGGCCTGAGAAGCTCTTGTGAAAGGGACTTGCCTTGTGGGAAGGGTGCCACCCCCCAAAAAATAAAAGCCTTGCCTGGCCTCCTGGAGGATGAAAGACTACATGGAGAGAGAGAGGTCCGACCATTTCCTCGAGTCCAGTCCCCACCTGAACTAGTAGCTGGATGTAACTATGTAAGTGAGCTCAGGCAAGCCCAGCAGGACTGCCCAGCAAACACTATGAAGTTTGAGAAATAATACTCTTGTTTCAAGCCACCAAAGTTTGGTATAATTTGTTATCTAGTAACAGAAGACTGATATAGCCCTTTACTGATTATCCTCAGCTCTGCAATCAGAGTGATTCTTTTTATAACATAAACCAGACAGATAATTTCATTCCTCTCCTCAAAACTCTCCAAGAGCTCCTTCTGTCCTCCAGGGTTAAAGCCAAAGTCTTTTCCATATTCTAAATATTTGACATGGTTTGTCTTCTCCACAGTTTACAAGATCTCAAATCATACTTATTTCTCCTTCATTCTCTTCCCATCAACTATAGCGTGCCTCTGCCTAGAATGTCCCTCCTGGTGAACGTGGATTTACTCTCTTGCCTATCCTAACTATTTCCTACAATATCATTATTTTGCAAGGATGCCTAATCTGATCACCCTATTTACAACCACATTACTCTATCATCCCAAGATCTCCACTCCCCTTTCTTTTCTTTCCTGAATTCACTTATCACTAATAAATCACTATAGATTTTGCTTATTTTGGTTATCACCTATTCTTTCATCAGAATATAAGCTCCAAGAGGGTAGGGAGTTATCTATTTGGTTCATGGTGAATTCCCAGCACCTAGAACCATGCCTGGTACACAGAATCGATTAATTAATAAGTGTTTGCTAAATTACAAAATAAATCCTTCTAGGTTAAGGTGCCCAGAGCTACAGATTGATTTCTATGTTTAATGATAATACTGAGAGTGAGTAGAGTCTGTAAGTGAACACAGTTGATGCAATTTACAAAGATTTATGGCACATCACTTGACAGAGCACAGAAGTAGCCTGTGGTCAAGGGAAAAAGAAGGTCAAGAAGGTTCTTTGGGAAGTATTTTATCTGGGAGTCTCTTCAGCAGGTACTGAGAACTGCAATGAAAAGCAGAGAGGTGACTCTGCATAAGAATAGCCACCCTGAAAAGGCTAAGGAGGAACAGAAGAAAAGTAAAGGAGACTCTCCAAGGGGGCTTGAATGGAAAAAAGCATGTGGTGCAAGGAGGAAGATGCATCCAAAAGGTAAAACCTGGTCTGTTTATGGAAGACAACGTTTGTGTTGTGCTTGCACCTTTCTTAGGAGAAGCCTAAAAATAAAGAGAAATGCATCTGAGGCTTTGTCTTTTCATGTGGATACCAAGGTAGAGATTATACACTGAAGAACACTGTTACAGGACCAGGGCGGGTGTCCAGAGACATGATGCACTGGCATTTATGCTCTGTAAATGCATATATGACACGGTTTGCCACCATTTTCTTAAAAAGCTAGCACCTGCCTTGACTGATCACAGCGTTGGCCAAGCACCAGTCACAGTTTTCCCTTTGAATACTTCACTTTGTGAAAAAGTCCATTCTCACAAAAGCACAGCCTGGGCTGGCAGTGTGGCCTCCAGCTTGCAGCACAGGTGTGAGGCCAATAATTTACCTTAGTTAGTGCAGAAGAGACATGACCTGGGATGACTTCACTTCACCTCACTGACTCAATCTTTGTGCAAATTTCATCCGAAACCATCCATTTTCCTCCTTGCCCACACCTCATTTTCCCTGTTGCTCTGCAATTATTTATTATCTGGCTCAGTAATTGTATTGTTTATAGCAGCCATACAAACTCTATTGTTAGGGGAAAAAAATGCCTCTTTGCCCAACTAGATTCTCTTGCGTGGGGGAATAAAGGATTCTGGTCTCTTAGAGCTCTTAATATACAGCTCTCTATGTTCAATTTTCCTAAAAATGAAAATTGCCAAAAAGCAAAGTGTGCAGGAGATGTATGGTTGGATGCTATTGCACCTTCACGTTTTTGCTGATGGATGGTGCCCCCCCGAATGTCTGGGAGCACGTGTTAGCTCACTGCCATAGCTCCTGTTTTCAGAGAAGCTGGAAAAATCCAGCACTTTGAATAGCCAGTTCCCATCCCCCACTCACCGTCTCTTTAACTGCTTCAATTAGGCATTCGTGGCCCTTTCCAAAACCAAAACACCAACAGGCACAACAATTATGCCAGCCCAGCAGATGAGGAGGCTGATGGTAGTGCTGGGTTTCGGTATTTTTGTGTGTGTGTGTGTGGTTCTCATGTATACATTCCATCATTTGATCCCACTTAGCCTAAAATATTTACTTCGTGATTTGTGGTGGGGGAAATGTCATTAAAAAAAATCCCTTTAGCTTAATTACAAAAGATGTAAATGTGGTCTCACTTGTGGAAAAAAGTTACTCTTAACAATGAGGTGTAAATTGGTGTCTGCTTAATCTGTTCACAGTAGGAATAAAGCCTAACACTCGCCTCCTCACCCTTATTTTTGAAGTAGTACCTGGGAAATTAATATATTCTCTTGTAGCATCTCTGATTTCTTCAGGAAACAAGAGAGAGGAGTTTCAGGCTTGATCTTTCTACCAACTGTAGGGGCATTTCTTTTCTTCTGATTCTAGCATCTAATTTGAACTGTGGGCCACAGCCACATTGCCTGGCCTCAGTCACAGGCAGCAGGAGTCCAGCCTTCTTCGGCCTCTTTTCTCTCCTCAGCAATTGTGGCCTCCTGCATATCCCAAAATGAAGTAAAATTAATAGGAGAAGCAGTGTTATTTATATCAATGACTTTATGCTCCTGGGGAAATTGCAAACACTATTCTTTCACTTAAGATGTTTTACATTTCAAAGAACTTAGTTCTCTTTGATATTAAAGAACAAAATGTGTGATGTAATTGTTATTGTTTTATGACCTTTAATAGGTTAATCAGACTTCATCATCTTTTTCACCATGTGGTTCTGTTCCATAGGAAATTACTGGGTTCCTCATCAACGAATTCTGACAAGGGAGATCAATTGTTAATAGTTGAGAGAATAACATATTGAGGTACCTAAATCCTTAAGAATAATGGTTAAGTTGATTATCTCACTCCCTCTGTGGGTAATAAAGGGTTTCTCAACATTAGCACTCTTGACATTTGGGGCCCAATCATGCTTTTGCTGTGGGGGCTGCCTTGTGGACTGTAGGATATTTAGCTGTATCCCTGGCCTCTTCCAGCTAAAAGCCAAAGGTACTGTCTCTCCCTCACCATTCATGAAGATCAAATGTCTCCAGATATTGCCATATATTCCCTGGAGAGCAAAATCAACCCCAGTTGAGAACCACAAGGTTAACTGAAAAAGTGGTGGTGATGGGGAGTCATTTTGGGATTCTAAAATGTATAGAATTTACTGCCTTAAAAGATAATTAATACAGTAGCTAACAGGTATTGAGAACTCACTATGATCTAATTTGCACTATGCTAACTGCTTTCTATGTTTGATCTCATTTGATCCTTGATACAAACCTATGAGATAGTTATTATGATCTGCATTTTACAGTTAAGGGAACTGAGGCTTAGAGGAGTTAAATAATTTGCTCAAGACTCCAGAGCTGGAAAGTTGAACAGTTAGGTATGCATAAAGCCAGAGCTCCATGCATCAGCCTCTTTTCCCTTTCTGGGTGCCTACTCTCCTTGTGGTTGTAATCTGAGTATCTAAATTAAATTTAGGAGTTGATTAAGCACCACTATGTTTAGGAAATTCACCTACAACCTAAAAAAGGTCTAAAAAATAAGACAATGCTTGCCTCAAGTAAAGTATGCAAAATACAAAGTATAATACAGAAGTAAATAAGAAAAACATGTGGAAAGAGCCATTAGAAAGAGATCAGAGGTCAGAGTGTTCTGGATCAGTGTTTCTTAGACCTCAATGTGCATAAGAATTACCTGGGGTCTTATTAAAATGCAGGTTCAGATCCAGTAGGTATGAATGGGGGCTTGAGATTCTTATTTCTAACCCGCTCCTGGGTGATGATGCAGCTGGTCTGAGGACCGCACTTTGAGCAGGGAGTCTCTATTGTGCTAGGAAATGTAGCTTCGATGCATTTGAGAAATGAGGCTCAACAGTTTGCTTGTGACATGCCAAGAAATCATCACCAGTGAGTGGAAGGGGTAGGAGGGGGTGGTGGGGATTGCCTTGGCCATGACAGCCACACTTGTCTCTCCCACTTCACTTGGAACATCGACGATATGCCTACTCATGTTGGCTGCCCACATACACAGCTAAACAGCTGCCATTTTAAAGGACAAATATTAATTTGAAGCACGAAAACACCTACCCATTGAACATAATTTCCTTCTGCACACAGATTACATTCTTATGATCGAATTTGTGCTTTTGGAAGAGAATACTTTTTTCTCTTCAACATACTCTACTGTCGGCTACATAAAAAATATTATCATTCCCTCTCCAGACGTTGTGACTTGAATGACTATTTAAGTGCAACTGGCCAATAACTTACAAAAAAAGGAAAAAGTGTATGTATATATATATGGCTAAAAACAAAAAGATCTTTTTAATCAATTGAAAGTCCCAATTAAATTTACAGTTATGAGGGTTCTAAACTACAGTGCCACTTATTTAGCTGTGTTCAGAGACACAGAACTGAATCCTGTAATAAACATTCACAAAGTGGGACACCTGGGTGGGTCAGTCGGTTAAGCGTCCCACTACGGTGCAGGTCTTGATCTCATGGCTCACGTGTTTGAGCCCAGTGTCGGGCTCTGTGATGACAGCTCAGAGCCTGGATCCTGCTTCAGATTCTGTGTCTCACTCTCTCTCTGCCCCTCCCCAGCTTGCGCTCTATCTCTTTCTCTGTCTCTCTCAAAAACAGATAAACATTTTTAAAAAGCTATTCACAAAGAAATGGTTTAGTAACTGATCTCCATTTGTGGTTGTGACCTTTTCACCCAGGCTCCAGTGACCACTACAGATCACATACTGCTTTGTGATACCCCTATTTTATTACTTTAAAATTAACCATATTGAGATATAACTTTTAAGCATACAGTTTGAATTTCAGCAAGTATATTTTTTACTATATATTTACTTTTAGTCTGGGTTTGATCATAGCATAAGGAAAGGGATGATTTTGAGTCACTGGGCTCTAAACACAGTCAGCTAATTTCCCATCCACATTTCAGGGAGACCCAAGAGAGAAATGATTCACAGGGTGAAAGAGGAGCCATAAGAAAGCAAAGGCTGAGAAGCTAAGAATTGAAACCACCTAATTATGGCTAATACTCAGATATAAAGTGAGAAAAGATTGTATATATTTGAAGTTAGAGGTATCACAACCATTCAGATTGCATGATACTGCTGGAGTAAGATTGTGAGCTTCAGTTGTTCATTTTTAAGCATGGATTTCCTGAGCACCTGCCATACATCAGACCCTGGGATCTGTAGAGGAACTTTCTGTCACCCTTGTCCTCAAGAGTCAGCTAGGATCAAGAGTTTCCCATTCATGAGTCATTTGTGTCACATTTTTTATGATTTTTTTTTTGCCATATCTACTACTGCCTCTACAGATATTTACTCAATATTTTCTCTTCAGATTATCTCACTTTCCACAATTTTAACTTGGCGTCGTCTTAAGCAATGATAGCTATGAAATTATATATTTGAAGTGCTTCTCAAGGCTGACCAAACCAGTCGTTAAAATACTAAAATATACTTCTGTGACTATTGGCAGACAAAGCCTGCCCCAGCATGGGAGTGGCCACAACCACACAAGCCACCCAGGCTTAGGTCCTGGATCCTCCACCAGTGATCCAGCAATGTGAGAAGGGTCGGGCTCGGTACAGAAGGGGGTT
This sequence comes from Hyaena hyaena, assembly GCF_003009895.1. NCBI lineage: Eukaryota > Metazoa > Chordata > Mammalia > Carnivora > Hyaenidae > Hyaena > Hyaena hyaena. The sequence continues at coordinate 478,316 of NW_024080933.1, read as the reverse complement.
TCTACTATGCTGATACTATATTCTGGATGCAGTCTGTTCTGACTGGCCTGAGCCCATCCCTTAACTGTCTTGCTTCCACAAAACACTTAAGCATTCTGTTTTGGGGGTTTTTAGAGAGTCTGTACATACTCATCCTAAAAATAAAATAAACCCTTCTGCTCCAAAAGGCTGTTGCATCGTGGTTGGGTATACTGAACCTGTGGTATAAGAAATTATACTTTTTCCAAGCTTCAGATTCCCTCTTCTGTAAAAGGAACATAATATTAATAATTCCCAACTCATGGATTAAATCAGGGATTTTCAATCTCATTGCTATTAACATCATAGGCCAGATAATTCTTTGTTGTGGGCTACTGACCTCTTCATGTATGTATGATATGGATTCCCACTCTCAGTCTTGGGAATCCAAAATGTCTCTAGACATTGCCTAATGTTCTCTGGAAGGAAACAATCACCCCCAGTGGAGTATGACTGGACTAAACAAATAAATCATATAAACTTCTTGGCCTTGTATCTGGCACATACTATGACTTCAGTAGTAGTCATAGCACTTATTAACTGCTTTACTATATGTTTGGCAAGCTTCTAAGCACTTTTAATCTATTATCTTGCTGGATCCACACATGACTTGTGAGCAAGGCTCTATTATTATTTCCATTTTACAGATGAGGAAAACAAATGCCAGGGAGGTCAAACCAATTACCTAAAATTCTGCAATTAGTGAGTGACAGAGCTGTGATTCTAATGCAGGTAATCTGTCTCCAAAGTCCATGTTCTTAGGCCTTTGGCTTTCCTACCTTTGGAGAAGAGAATACCTCTGTAAAAATAGGTATCATGGTGATCATCATAATAAAGATGATTATTAAAAATTAGCACACAATAAGCCAAGATTTTCATATGAAAAATAATATTCCAATTAAAGAGACTGACAAGTATACAAGGTACCTGATAGGAAATTCAAATACAGATCATCCATAATTAAATGTTTATATGCCAGTGGCTTGTGTACACACACACACTTTTCTCAGAATGATTAGAAAAATCTTAACTTTCCCCCAACTGGGATAGGGATTTAAAAATTGAAAACTTGACATGTCAAAGAAATGTTCTCCTTCCAGAATTGGCATGATAAAGGGTTTAGGAAATCAGGAATTGTGTAGAGATGCAGGGCTGTTCCTGTATTGCGGAAAGGCCCGGGGATAACCAGGCTGTGGTCAACGGGGTAGCTTAAAATAGGGATTATGACCACATTGGTTACTGAACCTTGACAGCCAGTAGACATTGTAGGCATAGACAGAGAGTAGGATCCATTTGTCAAGGCTGGTATGAGAGCAGTTGGAAGGGTCCACTCATTTAATGTGGTAGCTTGAGAACTACTACTCTTACCTGTCCTTCTGCTTGCCAGCAGTGAAAAGAAATATTTTGTTGCATGAAATACCCCCTAAAAATAATGTATAGGTGTATATCTATCATCTATCTATCTATCTATCTATCTATTGTTCCCCCGATAAACAAAAATTTATACACAAAGATGAAAATCAACACAAATAAAATAAGCAAATATAAACACAGGATTTTGATATGGAATATGTATGCATGGAAGAGAAACTGAAATATAGATGAAGAACAACAACTAGGAAAGATACCAGTTATTTCCTTTCTCTAAAGTTTTAGAATTCAGGCTAACATTGAATTAATAACTTGGTCATTGTTGAACACAGAAAAATGGGAGCTTTTCTACATTTGACTGAAAATCTTTGCATTTCTACCAGTCTGAAATAGAAACTTGCAATTAAATCAATTAAGCAATGAAAATCAAATATTCCATTAAAATCTAATTTTCCTCATATCTGATTGGTTGTAACTCAACAGAGTTGGAAACAGATGAGAGAGGCAAAATGACTGGAAGTCTGAGACATGGAGACAGGAGAAAGGGAAAATTTTTAAATATGTTCAGAGAAAATTTAATAAGGACATTTTATTTTCCTTCTGCTTGTGTAAGTTTAGCCATTAGGGGTTCCCCAAACATAGGATTTCAGAACCAGTTCTGCACACTGAAATGCGAGTAGCAAGATTCTTTTCTGTCCTCTTTTTGCAAACATGTCCTTGAAGTTTCTTTTTCTCTTTAAGGAATTTGAAAAGGCTAGTTCACGCTCTTATTCAGAAGGTGCTGTGTGTCTTTGTGCACTCCAGCAGGCCTGGAATTTAGTTGCTACAACTAAAAGACAGTCAGATTGGAATCCACCATGTTTGCTGATTCTGGGAGTTACTGACACCAAATAGGTCAAGGAAGGATTTATTCTCCTTAGTAGCAAAATGGAGGAGTTTTTTCTTGGAAATGTTGGAAAAGAACAAGCCTGCTGACTTAAACATTCTTTTCCCCCCATCCTTAGAGGTGATGACATAAGCTGGCTACTTTCATCCCAGCAATCGCCCCATGGACGGAAGGCTGAATCTCCAAGTATGAAGCAGAAAAGGACTCCATTTATTGTCCAAAAAGCAAGTCAGTGAGAAGAAAATGAAAGTTTCCAGTAAGATGCCTTTCTGAAGTTTGACAGCTATCGGGACAGTCATTTGAGTCTGAATTAAATGCAATATACTGAATGTGAATTTTAATTTTTTTAATGTTTTACTTATTTCTGAGAGAGAGAGAGAGACAGCGTGAGCAGGGGAGGGTCAGAGAGAGAGGGAAATACAGAATTTGTAGCAGGCTCCAGGCTCTGAGCTAGCTATCAGCACAGAGCCTGACGCGGGGCTTGAACCCACCAACCGTGAGATCATGACCTGAGCTGAAGTCGAAAGCTTAACCAACTAAGTCACCCAGGTGGCCCTGAATGTGAATTTTAAAAACATAATATGTAAATATGCAAAAGAAAAGAGAAAGAGAACATCCAGGATTCCTAGTGTGATTCATATTTTAAACGCCAAGGTGCTGTTTGGGTCAGTATTTCTGAGATGGCTTTTTAAAAAAAATTCAGTTGTCAAACTTATTTTTAATGCCTGAACTGTAGGGATCTTCCAGAGAGCTGCTTGTATATTTGATTGCCACAAATTATGTGACTCTGAGAAAGTAGAGAAAGCCACAGAACCTTTTTCAAGTGCCACGTGAAATGTGTGTGTGTGTCTATATGCTGAGGGAGAAATAGAAGTGTTCAATTCAATGGCTACCCATTAGTTTCCATAAACATGAGTGATGGGAATTTTGTGTTTTTAGTTTTTAATTAAAAATAATAATTTATAAGGATTTTATTTGCTTTGCTACTCACACTCCCCACTAAGCATCTGTCTTCTCTGAGGAGTTGGAACATGTTGGAGGAGGAGGAGGAGGAGAAACAGAAAGACAGAAGTTTCTTTGAAAATAAACAACCGCTTTTGAGTTTCTTATCTCTGCTACCTTCTCAACTCAATCCATTTCTTGGTGATATAGATAGTGATTAGGAATACAGGCTGTGAAGCCAGGCTGCCTGGATCTGAATCCCAGCTGTTCTGTTTACCAGCTCAGTGACCTTGGGCAAACTACTTTATTGCTCTGTGCCTCAGTTTCCTGAAACGTAAAATGCAAAAAAAATAAAAATAATACTGTTCATGTCCTCAGCTCGTTCTGAGAATTAAAAGCATTTTAAGTGTCTCTACTCTATAGCTGAGTATCCACAGCCCTGAATGTACCTGTTAATGCTACATCTACCATGGTAACAATGCTGTAATCCCCAATATCTTTTGCCATTTGATTCATTTGAATAATGAAAACTCTATAGTGAGGTCACTGACTCCAAGCATCCGATCAGAACAACCATCAGAAAACTGATGGAAAATAATCATCACTCCTTTTAAAAACACATATGCTCAACGTTTTCAAGGAGTTTGAGTTGGTTAACATCTTTTATGTTTAGAGTATAACACATTCAGCTACTGAGTTAAAGAATGGTAACCTTCCTTACTTCAATTTAGCCATTTTCAAGACAGGTCTAGAGCTACGTCATTCTGTTTGAGAGTCAAGGTAAATAATAATTTATTGTCCAAAAAGTCAGAGGGCAGTACCACAGAGGTAAATGAGGAAATAGATACTGCTCTGGTGGTAATTCTAAACAAAAAATTAAATTATGTCAGGGGAAAGCCCATCTGTTCCATTGAGTAATCCTCAAGAGCTCTTCTGAGGAGAAGTAAACCCTGTCTCAGGAACTCATGCACCCTATGTACCACGCTGTTGCCAGATCTGAAGAGGATCCTTCCATTCCAACAGAAGGAGGCCCCATCTTGCCCTTCTCCTCCCCCTCTGAGGGAGACAGTTGGGCTCTGTCCAGCCTGCCCTGCCCACCTGGAATCTTCTAGGCCTTTTGGTCACAATACTGCTTTAGAAAAGTCTGTGTGAAGGAGGGGGTTCTGGTATTTAACTCCATCCATCAATGTCAACCCCTCTTTCCCCTCTACCCCAACAGCTTGGTACATTTACCTAAAAGCTGAATAGCCTAAATGGATGGATTTTGTGCTGGTCTCATTAGAAAGGGAAATTAGCCAGGCACTGTTCAGCTGTGCAGAAGGCATGCTGATCCTGAAAGCTTATTCCAACCTCCACCCCCAATCTTTTTTTCATCACATATGATTTCCATGATCTCTTTAACATTTCATAAAGGTTTCATTATCTACCACTCTAGTTGATGATGAACACAGAGCTCGTGGTTCCCATCTCCTTCTCTCATTGACCCACATAAAACTGGCTACCAGACCTGGGTGCTACGTGAGGGTCAGTGAGCTCAAAGTGCTTCCATGCTCTTCTACACCTGCTAATATATTCAGAGTTTTCTTTTGAAAATCGGGATTGTTTACTGATATGGTAGTCAGTGTTTCAGTTCCTTCCTGCCCCTCTAGCCTGGTTCATACCACTTTTCCCCAGCCCTGTGCTCCTGTCACACCAGCCTGCTATCAGCTCTTGGGTCCCGAGTTCCCTGACCTCTGGGCCAGTGTTCATTCTGTTTTGTGTGTCTGAAATGTTCTTCCCTGCTCTTCATATAGTTTACTCTCCTTTAGTTTTCAGCTCATGACTCATTTCTAAAAGAAATATCCAACCCCATCAAGTGCGGTCAACTTCCTTGGATATGTGTTCTCTAAAATCATGTTTCTGGTTCTCAAAGCATTTTTCCTCAGTTTGTAATTATATTTTTATTTGTTGCTTATTTGAACAATGTTTTGTTTCTCTACTAGTCTGTAATTATGTTCCATGCAGCAGGAACCATATATCTCTCATTCATTCATTCCTTCCTTCATTCCTTCCTTCATTCATTCTTAACTTATCATTGCACAACAGCACCCATCAACATGCTTGGCAACTAGCTGCTGTTTCCTAAGTATTCACCAAACATGAATATCATGACACCACAAGGGGCTATGGTATTAGGATGTTTAAGAATATAATTCCCCTATTTCTCTATTAGTTTTGATCTTCTTAAGACAATGAGAAGGAATCTCAGTCTTGTATACAAAAAATATTTATGGAATATGCAAGTCCTCTCACATGACTAAAGCAGTAAACTCTATCAATGGGAACAGGAGTTACAAGGCTATGATGCCAATGGATTCTGTACAATGTTAACATGCCTCCCCCATTATTTCATGGGGTATAAAGGGTAAGAGCCCATCTTTGGTTCTTAATAATTTCAACGGCATTCAGCTTTAGCTAAATATGGTAGATTTCCAACCAGTGCTTTTATTTTTTTTAAGTTTTTAATTTTAGTTAGTTAACATAAAGTGTTAGCTTATTAGTGTCAGGTGTACAATATAGTGATTTAACACTTTCATACATCACCCAGTGCTCATCATGACAAGTGCACTTCTTAATCCCTATCACCTATTTCAGCCATCCCCTCACCAACCTTCCCTCTGGTAGCCATCAGTTTGTTGTCTATAATTGAGAGACAGGTTCTTGTCTAACCAATGCTTTCTAACCAAGGACCAATATGTGACGCTCCTGGGAATCACAATAAAATTACATGAAAGAATTATAATTGAAAATAATGCTAAATGTGTGACAGTTGAAATTTCCTGTTGAACTAAAAAGCATTTTTTGTACTTTTTGGCTCTGTCTAATGTATATTTCAGACTTTTTTTTGAACATTAGGATTTAACAGGTTTGATTAACAACACAGCCATCCTGAGCTATTTGATGCAAGTAGATCAAGAGTTTTGTCACCTTGCCTGGCATGTTCATTCATGACAGCTTTGCACTAACAATGGCCTACAGATACTTTGTAGGGCACTTGAAAATTTGAGTTAATAAGCAATAAACTAAAGTAATTTATTGCAGGTATCATATCATTCCCGTTCTCCCTAGAATACCCCAACATAGCAGTTCAGTGAATGAACAATCAGAGAGCAAGCACCAGGATGCTAAGGCTTTCTGTGCTTTGCCTGAGGGTGGTTTGCCCTGTCCTCCTGCTCCCTTACTCCAAGTAACCCTACTTGGAAGCTCTTACTTTTAAACCAGCTCTCCAGTGAGTACTATTAGGAGTTCCACTGAAGAACAAGCTGAAGGCCTTTCATATTTCATAGAAATAAACATTTTGCCCATCAAAGGAGGTACACAACAGAGTAGGATTGTGCAACCATTAAGTTGTACAAAATTAATGACTGGCCTTTGGTAAGCTGTTTAGATAGGTAGGTAGGTAGGTAGATAGATAGATAGATAGATAGATAGATAGATAGATAGATAAACAATCTGAACATATATTTAATGTGTTAATTTAGATATTATTTATAGCTCCACAGAGAGAGATTTAATTCTTATAGTTAGATAAAATAACCTGTAAACTTATATCCTGCTTATGGATTCATTTATCAGTTTATTGTAAAAGATATACGTTTATACCTATGTTTATTGCGTACAGATAGAAAGACTGATAGATCGATAAAATAGTCTATAATCTTACATTTTACTCACAGATTGCTTATGTATTATGTGTTTATTGTGTTTTTTCTCATGGGGACATGAGCAGATTGAGAACAAAAATCTTACTTTTTGCTCACCATCTCACTCTCGGGGCCTGGAAAGTGCCTGGCACAGAGTGAACACTATCTGCTGAATTAATACACTTTACCATATATAAACATGTGCATTACTATAGAAGTAGGTACCCACATAACCATTTGTACTGAACCTCAAGGGATTTTTATAGGCAATCTGATCATGCTTAATCATTGCTTTCCATGTGACAGTGACTTTAGAATCTTTTTCCCTAAAAAGAGCATCTCCACTATATCAGTAGGCTATTCACTGTGTAGAAATTACTAGGACTGGCAGGGATGCCCTTGTTTGGCATGGTGTCTCGAGTGTTGTTACTGTGTCAAAGATCAGCCATTCGAGAGCAAACAGCCAGGCTACAGATCGCCTTGGGACTGCTAACAGTGCTTAGACACAAGCAGGGGTGTGCAAAGCATTGTGAATAATGTTACACTTTCTCCCTCCCTAAAATTGTTATAGCCATAAACTGACCACCACTTAATCAAAACAGAAAATGATTTCTGACTGTTTGGTGGAACAAGAATATTTATACTAATATTCTAATCATAAATGGCAAGAGTTGGGAAAGACTCTGGCAATAATGAAAATCAAAGCCGAGGGGACTCGCACCATGCTAAGATCTATGCTGGGTGAAGTATGCTTCAGGAAGTGTCTCCGTTGCCTGTAACTTGTAGCTAGGTACTTTCACTGCACCATATGCTGGCTTCTTTAAGTAACCCATTACACAGAAATTAAATATCTTGTGACAGATTGTTTTGACAGTGGAAAAAAAAGAAAGCGGGAGAGAGTGGGAGAGATTTAATTTTTTTAAAAATGCATTTGACTGAAGGCAACACGTTAGGTAGATGTTAATTTAACAGATGTCTGGTTTTGCATCATCAGCCTGAAACGGGCAATTTCTGGCAAGTTTTCTCACCACATCGCAACACAAAATCCTCTCAATTCCACATGGATATGCCTTTCACAACCTTCCAAGTGAGCCAATTTCATTCAAAGGAAAATGCCTGAAATTACCCAGGGAAGATGCTAACACCTGGCAATAGTTTTGAAGGAGGAGTCGGTGAATGCACCGAGGTATAATGGAACAAAAGTCGGCTCACAGCAACTTTTAGTGGAGAGAGAAAGCAGGAAGAAATGTATTCACACTGTAAAACAGCTAACACATCACAAGGTTATTGTGCATAGTAAAATAACCCCCATCCCTATACAGTTAACTGGTAACTATCTGCAAATATGTTATGTATATACGTCAAATCTTATTTGCCATTATTATGAAGTCGTCTGAAAAAGAAAGTCTTTTTTTTTAAAGGACACTTTAAGACTTTAAGATTGTTCCTAGAATGCTTCTTTGCAAAAGCCACACCTATATATATATATATTCTCTCTCTGTATATATATATAGGTCTCTCTCTCTATATATATATGTATGTATATACTGTATATGTGTATATATATGTGTGTGTAGGCCTCTCTCAGTATATATATACATATATATACATTCTGTCTCTCTCTCTCTCTATATATATGTATATACTATATATGTGTATATATATATATATATGTGTGTGTGTAGGCCTCTCTCAGTATATAGATATATACATATATATACATTCTGTCTCTCTCTCTATATATAGGTATATACTATATATGTGTATATATATATGTGTGTAGGTCTCTCTCTCTTGGTATACACGTATATACATATATATATACATTCTCTCTCTCTCTCTCTCTCTCCACATATATATATATATATATACATTCTCTCTATATATATACATATAGGTCTCTCTATCTCTCTCTCTATGTATATATTCTCTCTCTATGTATACATATATATGTATAATTAAAAGTATGTATGTATATATACACACATATATATGTATAGTTAAGAGTTATATAAATATATAAATATTGTTGAGTTATAGAAATTGTTAAGACTTATGAGTTACATGCTGGTAAGGGTTATATAATTGTTAAAGGGTTATATATTATTAAGAGTTATATAAATATTTGATTTTCTTTATTGTTATTGTTATATATTGTTAAGAGTTATATAAATATCTAATTCATATATAAGTGCAGAAAAGTTGACCGGGGTAGCAGTTCATTGATTGACATAATGCTAAATTTAGTATTCAGTAGATATTTAATTATATTTAATTAATTTGGATTTTGTTATTTTACTTTCATTTGGGAGCCAATACACTTCAGTTTTAGGCCACAGATATCTTCATAAGCCTTGTAAAGTTCAAGTTTACCAGATATGATGCCCATGACGCATTGGGAAAATATCCTATGTGAAGTAAAACAAAGCTTATAGATTTTGGATTGGTGTTATCCTCAGTCTTTTCACACCAAAAGATATGTTGATATTCATTTGTTGGTAGAATCCATAAAGTTATTCTACTATGATTGGCTGAATTGAAATACCACTATAAACACAGGCCCTCACACAGTTCCTATTGTGATAAATATTTCTAGAAAGGAAAGAGGAAGGCATAAAAGGAGGGAGGGACAGAGAAAGAAAAAGGAGAATTCTGCTACAAAGGATAAAGAATTTATTTTTGTAGTTCAAAGGTTGCTCTACAATTCTGCAGGATTATTAATTAGCATTCCTTGCTTTAATAGCAAAGAACATTTTACAACTAATGTAATAAAACATTTCACTCTCAATAAACTGCAAATTCTATTGCTCCTCCTTACCCAAATGCACAGATATTTTGAACAATTGAAAATACATTAGATAGCATGTGTGCGTGCATGCTTGTATGTGTGTATGTGATCACTTGATTCAGCATTTTTATTTTTAGGTATTTAAAGTAAATGGTCTATATCTTGTTTTCTGACAGAATATGGCAAAAGGCCATTTTTAAGGGCTGAGAGAGATTAATGATATGATTGCAACCTTTGGAGAATGAAACAAAATTGGGCTGGGTTCCAAACAATTCAATACAGGAAGGTGTGTGTGTGTGTGTGTGTGTGTGTGTGTGTGTGTCTACGTGTGTACATGTGTGTGTGCACGTGTGTGTATGTGTACGTGTGTACACCTCTGTGATATGTAATAAATACTGAGTTAGAGAACACTGTCTCCAGGTAATTCCATTTTATTTTATAAACACATAACCACGAGAACTGAGGAAAATTTTCCCTGAATATTCAAAGAGGCTAAAATGCATATTGGAAAAAAAAATCCAAAAGAGAGGTAGACAGTTTACACCAACATACATTCCCTCTCATGAGAGCAGTACCAAGCCAAGGACATGATCTGAAATTGAAAAATTGGTAGAAAAAATTAAATCACTATAGGACGGCAAAAAGAATAAGAAAAAAAAACTGTCAACACAAAGGATTCCTTTCTCACTCTCTGAAATTCTAATCCAGTAATCACGTCTGCCTTCTAAAGCACCTTTCATCTGCCTATCTCTGAGCCCTTTATGGCATTAAACACTCACTGAATCCCTGAGGTGGGTAAAGTTATTCTAGTCATTTTACAAATGTATCTTTTCTCTCAAACCTCTCATCCTGGGGAGTGATAAGTCTGGGAGTAAAAATCAGGAATCGATTAATGACCAGAGTCCTTATTCCTTTAACCTGTCTTATAATTACTTAGGGGGAAATTCTGTGATTTGCTCTGGGAAAGTGCCCCAATGAATTGAATGTAAGTTTTTGATTTGGTGTAAATTATCTTAATATATGTTAATGTATTCTTGCTCCTATCCTTGTCTCCACCTTTCCCCTCATCCCTTTAATTGGAAGGATTGAAGAATATGTTGGGATATGATAAAACAGAAAAATAGAAGTAATTAATAGTGCAATGAAAAAATGAGTTTAGTGGATATTTCCACCTCTTTGGGTCTTAGGAAATACTACAAGAAACTACAATTAGTCATGTGACCTTGGACTGGGCATATAAACTCTCCAGGTCTCAGTTTACACACCTGTAAAGGGAAGGTTAAATTATATAAATCCTAAAGCCCCTGGTCGCTCTGCTATATATTATGTGGCTCTGAGTCTATAGCCAATATAGTTTCTGTGTGTTAGCATGAATCATTTTGATAAAAAAGAAAAATAAATCTAAGATAATTATTTCAAAATATTTGCAAAATTTAAGTGTGGTTAAGAAGCATTTCTAATGTCAAGACTGCTCTTTTTCCTTCTTATGCTGCTGTTCCTAATGGATCCTAAGGAGCAAATACTACAGTTTGGAGCCCACTGCCAGACAGATGCTAGTCTACTAAAATAAGTGGATCTCAAGTTCAAGTTCCATTCAGATGACCCCGTGCTTTGGACTGACATGTTATGAATGTATCAAGTGCAGTCAATGTGACTGCTCCTTTGAAGGTGAGATAAACGGAGCCTCTGTACCCAGATTACCCAGGAGAGGAGGCCAGCCTGATGATTGAGGGGTCAATTATGGGGAAGGGGATAGAAATATGGCCTTAGGGTGTTAAGTTGTAAATTACCACACTGGAGTTGACAGAGAGATTAGTTCAGTCTTTTAGTGTGGAAGAAAGCCAAGGGACCATGGAATATCAGATGCTTAGTTGTCATTATTTCTGCCTTGAAGGGTGACCCCTCCCTTTTTAAACTGGAGTCCCTGCCAACATCTCTCCATAGGACACCTAAATCATGAGATTATCAAATGTAGGCACCCATTCATGATCAATCCTACCCATTCCTTCTAATTTAGGCTTACATCTCAAAGAATATTTACCTTCTGTGCAACCTTCTGTCACTTAACTGTTCAATTCAGCAGTTAGCAAAGACTTAGTGTTAGTCATCTAGGGGAGCTGAGAGCTAAAGGAACACCAGGATCCGTTTCTTGAATAAAGATTTCCTTTTAGGTCAGGGACTAAAACTTCAGCAGTATAAAGTTCACACTGTAAGATTCCTAGGAAGATCATGATATTTATAGGAGATAATTCCAGAAGACAGTGACTCACAATAGAGGAATTTAAAAAGCCAGGCACTAGCTTCTGATATAAAAAACAAACAAATAAAAAAATAGAAGAATTCCACGTCTAGCTCTACAGCAAGTGACATGAATTACTTAGTCCCCAGGTACTCTCCCTCAGGTGGTCTGTATTGCATGGCGATGAAGCAAATAAATGCTAGAAGAAGAATAATGGGGTTCAGATCTCTGCTTCCCCACTTCCTAGCCTATGTATTTGGATAAGTTATTTAATTTCTCATGGTCTTCTATTCCTCATCTGTGAGATGCTGGTAATATTTGCTAATGCATGAGATTGTTCTGAACACTGAATGAAAGCTTCATATGAGGTATCAAGGAACTTTTTAAAATTAATGTTATTATCTGCAAATAATTATTATTACACTTGAAGATGCATCCTACATGACAGAAACAAGCTTGTTCCTCACCAGTATATTGCTTCTATTTGTATGTACTATCCGTTAAGACTACAAGCATGATCATAATTTACACACGAAGGCTACAAAAGGGAGCCTTGTCCAGCATTGTGCGCAGCTGATATAATTAAGACTATTGTGCCCAAACTAGAAAGATAAAATGCAGTCTTAACACAGGGTATTTAAAGAGGTTTTTTAAAGATTCACAAACTTTGGATGCACTCATAAAAGTAGAAAACCATAAATATTATGTGAAAGCATGAATCAGATTTTAGTGTAAGTGGTTTTTGTTAATGCCCTTTTATTGTATTTGACATACAATGCACCACTGAAAAATCATACATTTTTGAAGATGTAGAAATTAACTCTGGTTCTTTTCTTTATCTGAGTAGAATAGCAATTAAATCTTTTAGAAAATATGTTTATCCAGCAAGAACGTGTTTTTAGTGTTGGACTTTCATATTGCACAAAGTGCTTGAGTGGTATCATTTTGGAGGAAGATCTTTGATCAGTCTCCTAAGACTATTTTTAAGTGGCCATTTTCAAAGGCCATCAGAAAGATCAAATTGCAGGGCACCTGGGTGGTTCAGTCAGTTGAGTGTTCGAGTTCTGTTCAGGTCATGATCTTGCAGTTAGTGAATTCAAGCCCCACATTGGGCTCACTGTTGACAAGGCAGAGACTGCTTTAGATCCTCTTCCCCTTCTCTTTATATCCCTCTCCCTGACTTGTGTGCTCTCTCTCTCTCTCTCTCAAAAATAAATAAAACACTTAAAGGAAAAGACCAAATCGCTTGAACGAAGTTACAGAGAAAAAAAAAAAAAAACACATGTAAAAATATATGTTAAGCCCTTACTTGCCAAAGATCATGGCTGGTAGTGTCACCTATGTCATCTCTTGTAAGCTTTAGGACAGCCCAAGAATTAGGCACTATTTTCATTTAATGAGGACATTTGCTATATGCAGAGACAGTAAATAACCAGACTGCCAATCTTCAGTTCAAACCCAGGTTTCTCAGGATCCAAACCCCCTGCTTTTCATATATGTCAACAGTCATAAGAAGCTCAATTCTTAAACTCCATCAGCATCAATTAGAAAATATTTCCAATAACTTGAAAAGCGGCACTGAACAATGACTATATCTAAGCTGGTAGTGGCGGACTATGTATTTAGATACTACTATACTGAAAAACAAAACTTTGTGAAATAGGCTTTCACAATGCCTTAAATCATTTGAATAAATGTTAATTTTATCACCCGATTACATGCACATTTCTTCATTCATAGCACATTTTGCTGCCTGAATTGTATTTCATGCTGTATTCTTATTATTTTAAATATTTTGTGTTCCCCTCTCTAATATCCACTTGAGGAGGTAAGGTCAAAACAATGTTTCATTATCATTTCATTATTTCTGATTTCCTAGTAGTCATTCAGTCTATATTTGTTTAAGGAGAGAATGAATGATGGATAAATGAGTAAGTAAATGAATGAGTATATAGATATAGAAATATATAAAAATATACATGGGTAGACAGGTCTACATGTCCTAAAATCCAAAGTCTCATTATACAGAGAGATAGAATAGAATAAAACCATTTCTGATGAGTGCCAGGGAAGATGATAGAAAATCTTCCCTTTGACACAATTGAAACTACATATATTCCATTGCAGCTATCCATATTTCCAAGCTCTAACATGATATTTTAAATGTGCCCCTGGTATTATTATTCTACCATTGATTTTCATACTATGTAATAAAATACTTTAAAATGGACAGTTTGGGAAGATACTGTCTTCTGTGGCTTTTTTATCATAACATACATAAGTATCACATTCCATGCTGACATTGTCTCTTGGGCTCCATGTCAAGATCGCTAAACCATGAAACATCTATGTATCTATTCACACTAAACGTCCAAATATACACAACCATGTGGTAATTAAGAGCCGAATTAAGCTCATTGAAATACACCCCTCCTCCTAGTACAGAGTTACTCCTTGATTCTAAATATTATAAAATGCAGCCAATCATACAATTCAAATCTGGGAAGGTATCCTGGATTGAAGTGAGACCCTCAAAAAGATATGTTGAAGTCCTAAATGCTCAATTCCTCAGAATGTGACTGTATTGGGAAACAGGGTCATGGTAGATGTAATTAGTTTAATTAATATAAAGTTTTATTGGATTAGGGTGAACTCGATATAATATGAATGGTGTCCTCATAAATTGATGTGAAGACACAGGGCAAAGCCCACATGACGACAGAGATAGAAGTTATAATGGCACAAGTGCAAGCCAGCAAACACCGAGAATTGTTAGCAAACCACCAGAAGCTAGGAAGAGTTTCTCCCCAACAGGTTTTATAAGGACCATGGGCCTAGTGACACCTTGATTTTGGACTTCTAGACTACAGAATTGTGATAACCTAAATTTCTGTTGTTTTAAGCCATCCAGTTATTTTGTTATGTTCACCCTATGAAACCTACACAATTGGCACTATATCTTGCACAGAAGAGAAAAATTCTTTAAGACAATGTTGGGAAATCTTGTTGATAATATGGCATTAGGTCTATTAAATTATTACTTCTATGGTATTTGTATGCAAGGCTGGCCAAAACGAACTTATTCCTGTTCCTGTATCCATACCTCTTTCCTATGTGACTTTGCCATTCCTCTTAACAGAAAGTGGAGTTTATTCTCTTACCCTTTGAATTTGGGCTGGACTTGTGGTTTGCTTTAACCAAAAGACTATATTATCACCCATGAAACTGGACAACATCTGGGTCTAGGCCTCAAGGGGCATTTCAGCTACTATTTTCAACCTTCTGCAATGGGGTACCACCATTTAAGGAAGCTCAGGCTACCCTCTAAGAGGATGAGACCACTTGAAACAGAGACAAACCCTCATATCTTATGCTTCCCATGCAAGAGTTCTTTCTTAATCTTGAGTATGCACTGAAATCACCTAGAGGACTTATTAAAACAGACTGCTGAAAACTCACTCCTAATTTTTGATTCAGTAGTCCCGGATTGGTGTCTGAGAATGTTTATTTCTAACAACTTCCCATGTGATGTTAATGGTGCTGGTCCAGTGACACTTTGAAAATCACTGCCCCAGATCAACCAGCCTCCATTTAAGCCCTGAGATGACTCTACCCCAGGTAAGTCCAGCAGAAGATCTACTCAGTTGACCTATCAGCTCCTGAATTATGGAATGGTTTAGTACACAGCAAGAAATAACTGTGACCCGAAGTTATTCTGGCATTTTGTGCGGCTGACTTATCGCTCATTACTGGTTTTATAAAATCTCTTAAAGTTTCACTGCAAAGAGACATCTGAGTTGCTCTATTGGATAAGTGTTTGACTCTGGCTTTCAGCTCAGGTCATGATCTCACGGTTCATGGGATCTAACCCTGCAACAGGCTCTGTGCTGACAGTGTGAAGCCTGCTTGGGATTCTCTCCCTCCCTCCCTCCCTCTCTCTCTCTCTCTCTCTGTCCCTCTGCTCACACCCACTCTCTTGCTTTATCAAAATAAATAAACATAAAAAATAAATAAATTTGGGGCACCTGCATGGCTCAGTGGGATTAGATGTCTGACTTCAGCTCAGGTCATGATCTCATGGTTTGTGGGTTTGAGCCCTGCTAATACCACAGAGTCTGCTTTGGATCTTCTGTCTCTCTCTCTCTCTCTCTGCCCCTTTCCTGCTTGCTGGAGCTCACTTTCCATCTCACTCTCTACTCTCTCTCTCTCTCTCTCTGTCTCTCAAAAAATAAACATTAAAATTTTTTTAAATGAGTAAATTTTCATGGCAAAGGCATTTGTAGTTAATACAATGTATTAACTACATTGTATGTAATGTAGAGAATATAATGGTAGGCAGAAATAAAGTTCTTGCTTGGGTGAAAACAAAACAAGAGAGATGGCTTTATGTATGTAGGAATAGGTAAAGATAATGCAAAACATATGCAGAATAATTAATTACTTTTTTCCTGTGTGACAATGACCCAGAGACATTTTCCTCAAACTTTAAGTCACTTTAGAATCATTTAAGAAGCTCACTAACATTCAGATTACAGGGCTTGACCCCTCAGCAATTCAGATGGAGACAGAAAGGGAAAGGACCCAGTAATCTGTATTTTTAAAATAACTACTCTCGTTCCTCGTGGTTCTTATTCAAATGGTTTATAGACTCACAGGAACAAAAGAAAGACCTGACAGTAAGCTCGTGGGGGCCCAGACAATATTTACAAATCTCTATCGAGTTCACATATAGAAAGCCTCTTGAAAAATGTGTTAAACCACCTGCCTAGTTGGGAATACCTTCTCTTCAATACGAAGAACATTCTTTGTGACCAGTTTCCTATTTTTGTAATTATAATCACTTTCCTTCTTTTTTCTCTATTTGGCTTTTAAAAGATGGTATGGGGGCGTCTGGGTGGCTCAGCTGGTTTAGTGTCCAACTTCGGCTCAGGTCATAATCTCACAGTTTGTGGGTTCGAGCCCTGCTTCAGGCTCTGTGCTGACAGTTAGCTCAGAGCTAACTGTATTTCCCTCTCTCTCCTCCCTTCCCCTGCTCACGCTGTCTCTCTCTCTCTCTCTCTCTCAGAAATAAAACATTTAAACAATTTAAAAAAATAAAAAATAAAAGATGGTGTGAAAAATCTCCTGGTGAGAGAATTTAAAGGCTCCTGGCTCATCTTATGCACTGTGGTGGATCTTTCTGTCGACTGCGAGGTCATCTTGTCCAACCTCAACCCCCGCTGCTACCACTTTCCCTAAATACAACTTGCCCACTTCCCAGAGCACTTCCAGACTGAGTGGGCACACTGAGTACATAGAGTGGGCTCTGAGTAAAGTGGGGTTATTCCAGATCACCAGCTTTTCCTTTTTCCCCCAAGTATAGCAATCATTGAATGTAATTCCTATTCATATTTCACAGTATGTGATCATATGCTACATGTGATGCGATCCTAATTCCTCAAATTATTGACTTATATATTTGTTATCCAAAATCAATAAATTTCAAAATCTTTTGCTAATGCATAGTGTTTCAGAGAAAACATATTCATGTTGCTTACAACCTTCAGAAAGATGAAATAAAAGCCATTATATCTTCAGTTTAAACTTTAAATGCCTTTAGTAGTTTTCAGTCTTGTTTCACAAGAACATATAAGTCAATTTGAATTATGGTCAAATTTCAGTGTAGACATATTGATTCTAAAAGCCAATGTTACTATTTACATATCTAAACTCTGATGGCCATGTGCATGTGTGTGTGCGTGTTTGTTGATTAAAATTCCTGCTGCTCTAAAACAACATTTTTCAGTTTACAGAGTAATTTTTAAAGTTTTCAATTTACCCCAAACCCTCCTTCCCCCAAACACTTCACCCTCTGGAAAAAAAAAAAGGTCTTACTTATAAAAGGTAGGCTCCCTGTGGCATTTAATGAGTTACCCATCATTAACTCCACAGGATACAGTCAATAAATTTAATATGTGTGTACTTAAATGAAAGATTTGACAGCCATGAATTGTAAATGGGAATTTGGTATAAACAGAGATTTTTATGAGTCAAAAAATAAGAAAAACATCATTGGAACTTACATTAACAATGCATTCTTCCTGACTACTTCCTTCCTTCAAGCTTTATTAGAAGAAGGAATTGATGCTTAAGGGCAGTTGGGGACAAGATGGGGACAATGTACCATAATATTAGAGCATAAAATCTCTAGTGAGATTATTTTAATTTAGTATCTATCCCCTTTTCCATCTGATTCATAAGGGGGTGAAAAGTGGTATTGTTCCCCGCTCTAGCCCATTCACTCTTCCATTTACAAACCTTCTTAAGGAGAGTGAGAAGGAGGGCGAATAGAGAAACCTAACTTTATTTTGTATCTAGGAGGCAATGGGGAGCCAGAGGAGTAACTTTTATGAATTATCTACCAGTAGTCAAGTACCAAGTGAGGCATTTTATTTAAGTAATACTATTTAATTCTTCAAAGCCTCAGTTTTCATATATTTTTGAAGAGATTCATAATTCCTATATTATAAACTGAGGGTTAGAAATTTTAAATTCCCTACCCAAAGTCATACAAGCTAATAAATTATAGAACTATTATTAGTCTACTTGACTCTTAAAAACAACTCTACTATATCAAAATGTTTAGCTTTTTATTCAGGGTGGCACATGTTTTTCTGAAAAGGGCCATAGAATAAATATTTTTAATCTTTGAAGGCCATACGGACTCTGTTGCAACTACAACTCTGCTTGTAGGTGAAAGTAGTGATAGACAGTGCCTAAATGAATAAGCATGGCTGTGTTCCAGTAAAATTGTTTTTTTAATGGATACTGAAATTCAAACTTCATTTGATTTCCATGTGTCATGAAATATCATTCTTCTTTCATTTTTTTCAACCATTTCAAAGTGTAAAAGCCATTTTTAGTTTACAGCCATATAAAACCAACTGACTTGCTAAATTTGGTCCAGGGGCCTTAGTGTGCTAACCCTTCCTTTAATTCCCTAAGTATCCGGGGGGTCAAGGACTATATTTTTTGCTTCTCTGACTCTTGTGAGTACTTCATCGGAGTACCTGAAATAGAGTAGGCTCTTGCCTAACATTTGGTGATTGGATTGAATATGTGGCTTTCAGTGGTCTCTTTTTTATCTTTTTAATTGTGTATTACTTGCTCTCTTTTTACTTGAGCCTAAATTTACTCCATTGCTGTAATTTAAAATTTTTTCAAAGAAAAAGAAAAGTTGTATCATTTAAAGTTACTGTACCTTAACAAATGCACCTAAAGTGGCACTGTTTTTGCATGCATGAAAGCTCAAAGCCTCAACAACTCCCATGAGCGATTAATCTTCTAACACTAATTAGATATTTGCTAATTAGCGTCTGATGTGTGAAATGAAAAAACATTTTGAAGCTGAAATGAATAGGGTCTAGAAAGATAGGGCTGTATTCCAGTTCCCCCTTTTCCATATTATTATCATATTTCATAAATATTAATATGATCACATGATACCAGCCACTCTATAAAATTATCTCTCTGAACGAAGGCTTTTGTTTGATAATAATGGGGATGTGTCAATATTTTGCATAAAGGAGAAAGCACTCAATGAAGGAAAGCATTTTTCCTCTTAATGTTAAAGAGATGTCATATTTCATGAATCACTTTTATGCTCAATCAGTCCTACTTTTCAACTTAGACTACTTCTTCCCATAAGAGAAAGTGGAAAATCTTCCTCCAAATCATCACTTCTCTTCCTCTCTTACACCTTCATCTCATCTTGGTTTAAAGGAAAACTGAAAAGAATGGAAAATATCTCATACCTATGATTCTGTACAATGAAATAATAAAAATCATTATAGAATGGGCAATTTCAATAAAGAATTTTAGTAAAAGAGAGACACTTGAACTTCACTAACTACATGCATGAGAACAGTCCTAAGAAACCTTATGCTGTCTTAGTTAAAAAACAAACAAACAAACAAACAACTATAGAGAATGGAGTATAGGTTTCATTGCTTCCAACTCATACATAGGCTGTAATATTCAAGTCATAAATATTAAGTCAAGTTGTATTCATAAAATATAACATTTTGATTTAGAATATTTTTCAAGTGAAAGCCCACATTAAACATATTTGGTTTTGAAATAAAAGACCTATCATAATAAACTATTTCAGTTGGTAGGGGATTTTTTTAAAAACCACTCACCTGTGAATGCTGGTCATATCACAAATTATATCTAATTACAGCATCGATACAGTAATTTGAAATGATAGCTAAGCACAAGTTGACAAAGGTGACATTGAAACATAATGATGATGAGATTATCATTTTCTTAGGCTGACATTTTGTGATTACAATAATGCTGATCGAGATGATTAAAACCATAATGAAGCGAAAGCTCCAAGAACCAGAACAAAACACACCGAGGCTAGAGAGAAGCCAACTATCATTTTGAATCCTGTGTCCTCAACTTAAGTTTGCCTGCCAGCATAATTTTAGGTAGTTGCACTAGTCCCAGAGACCTATGGAAACTTCAGTTGATTGACAATGTTTTTACCTAGTCACAGAAGATTTCAAAGCTGGAATCAGAAGGATAAGGTCATCTATGCCAATTTTCCATTTACACTGGGTATCGTATTCCAATTAGCTTAGACATTGATTATCAGTTCCCAGATGCAAAACACTAATACACCATCTGCACTGGTATCCAGTTATCAGGATCTTCAGCTTAAAATTCATAGTGATCTCAAGGCTCTGCAGTGCTGCAAACACCAAGCAAATGGGAAAAGTCTGGCAGACATTACCCTTTCACTTATGATTAAATGAGAATAAAACCAGACAGCTTTTAATTACCAACAACAGAGAAATGAGTCAAGGGGAATCATACCCAATCAAGACATCACCAGTCAATCCAATAGGCCGATTGGCTGAACCTGGGAAATGTACAATGTTCTGTACGTTGCTCAAAGGAGACTCTTAAAATTGTATCAAGTAAAAAGTATCTGATGATACTTGTACTTCCAGCTGAATTCTGAACGTTATTTCAAAAATAGTGGATAAGACTGTCTCAATTTTTTAGAATCACCTTCCCAACTATACAAGGGTTCTCAAAATTGTTTTTCATTTACCTATGGTATTTGGTGTCTTAAAGAATCAAAGATTCATGGATATTCACCTGGAAGCAACTTGCAAAAATTCTATGGGACAACCACCAATTGTCCCATTTTGTTGATGAGGCAACTGAGACATAGCGTGAAAGTCTGGAATGTCTGTACTGCCTCTTAATGGAAAACTTTCCATTATTCTACAGTATCCTACATTCTGAAAGATTTGAAAAGTTTTCCTCTTCCTTAAAGTTTCAGCTGACTGTTTTACAGTTCAGATATCATGGTTTTCTTATCACCATTTATTTTTTTGTAAGTATATCAAAGAGTTATGTTGTACTGTAAATTACGCGATATCCAAATATATCCCATTCCTCTTAGTCCTCTTAGTAAAACCTATTTCATTTGTAATCTTAATCCTTATACATTCCATCCTAATGATACCCACCTGGATTATAATAACACACTTCTGCAAGGATCATCTATGATTTTAAATCTTTGAAATGTGCCTAGGAAGATGGAAGAGGACAAAGGTCATGGGAGGGAGTAATAGCTTACATAAGTCCACAGAGTTTCAGAGGTAGACTGTGGTAGCCTTTTTCACAAGGTCTTGGTTTTTTTTTTTTTTTGCTGTTGTTTGTTTGTTTGTATTCCAAAAAGAAGAATCATCATCATTCTGAGAAAACTAGACTCTTACTGATGGATGAGGCTCCTGTTTCTCTACTTTTAGTCAACCTATCTTTAGAACTTTTATATTTTATTTCATGTCAAGTCTAACTATTGATACAATAATTTGAAATGATAGTTACGCACACATGGACAGAGGTGACATGAGAACATGATGATGAAATCATGTAATGCATATACTTTATGTAGTATCTCATTTATTCCTGACAACATTGTCGTCCCCATTTTACAGATGAAGAGATCCAGCTCAAAGACTTTAAATCACTTCAATCCATTTCCTCAAAATCATTTATTTAGCACGTGTAGGACACTGGCCATTGTGAAGGGCTGGACATGTGATTTGAGCCAAACAGACTAGTTAAAGCCTATGCTTAAACCAACTACAGGGACTGGTCTGAGGTCTTAGGGGCAAGTAACTGATGAGTTCCATCTCTTGCCTGGATCCATGTTAAAATTGCATGTACTTCAAATTTCCAAACACATAGACCTTTGTCCTCTTTGAGTTTTTATCATTATCAGGAGTCATTACACTATAATTCGTGGGCCAAATCTAGACTGCAAACCATTTTGTATGGTCCACAAGTTAAGAACAGTTTCCCCCAATTTTTAAATTGTTGTTGAGGGGTACCTGGGTGGCTCAGTTGGTTAAGTGTACGACTTCAGCTCAGGTCATGATCTCATGGTTCGTGGGTTCAAGCTCCCAGTAGGGCTCTGTGCTGACAGCTCAGAGCCTGGAGCCTGTTTCAGATTCTGTGTCTCCCTCTCTCTCTCTCTGCCCCTCTTCCACTCGTGCTCTGTCTCTCTCTGTCTCAAGAATAAATAAACTATATAAAAATAAAGTGTTATTGAAAAAAATAAAGGAATATGCAAAAAGAGACATTATGGTCCATAGAGCCTTAATATTCACTTTTTGGTCCTTTATAGTAAAAGTTTGCTGACCACTTATCTTTATGAAGGAAAGTTAAATTTGGCTTCAAGTTCTTTCCCATGAGTCCTAAATAGCTCTGTATAGGCAGTATGTGTTGCTGGCTTTAGGGATTTTGTGATATGGAGATTTATTTGTAGCTATGTTCTAGTCATTGTGGAAAATATTTTTTAGCCTATCAATTCCTTTAAACTTCAGAATAAACCCAGGTAGTCACTATTATTATTACATTTTTCTAGTTAAGAGACTTATGGTCAGCATAGTCAGGTATCAGAGCATACAGTCCAACAATCAAGCAGGATTAAGGCCTCACTCTGTCCAGGCCCACTACTAGCCCAGAGGGCATTTATATGCTAACAGGAAAAATGTGTCCCTTTGTGTTGGAGACAAACTACTGGGCAAGAGAATCAGGAGCTAAATTACAAGTCCACTTTTCTCCTTAGCCAAACTTCCCGCACAACTGTAAGCATTTTGAGCCTATGAGCCACTCTGCTATCCAATCCTTATGCATTAACCTCAGTCTTCAGCGAGCATCTTCATGTTTTGTACCTTCTCCTTGGCATTGTTTGCTCACTTGTGACTTTGGCTTTATTACAAGTAGGGTTTAGACTTCCTCTAAACATTATCACTGTGACCACTTCTGACAGACTAGTTGTTTCTCAGGCTTTGATTCCCCAAGCTCCTAATAAGGCATACTTGGTTTTACTGCACTTTGCAGATACTGCATTTTTTTTTTTTTTTTTTACCAATTGAAGGCCTGTGGCAATCCTGCATCAAGCAAGTGTATTGACACCATTTTTCCAATGGCATATGCTCACTTTGTATATGTTTCACATTTTGGTAATTCTTGTGATATTTCAAGCATTCCCATTATTATTATTATATTTGTTATGGTGATTTGCGATCAGTGATCTTTGATGTTACTATCATGATAGTTTTGGGGCACTACAAACCATGCCCATATGAGCTGGTAAAGTTAATCAATAGATATTGTATGTTCCAACTGTTCCACTGACCAGCCATTCCCCCTTCTCCCTCTCCCTCTCTCTCTCTCTCTCCTTCTCTCTTGTGCTTCCCTATTCCCTGAGACACAATATTGAAATTAGGCCAAGTAATAATCTAACAATAGCCTCTAGGTGTTCAAGTAGAAGGAAGAGTCACACATCTCTCACTTTAAACCAAAAGCTAGAAATGATTGGGGTGCCTGTGCGCTCAGTCAATTGAGCATATGATCTCAATCTCATCTGATTGTGAGGTCATGATCTCACAATCTGTGGGTTCAAGCCCCACATCAGGCTTTGTGCTGATAGCTCAGTGCCTGGAGCCTGCTTTGGATTCTGGTCTCCCTCTCTCTACCCCTCCCTGGCTCATGCTCTGTCTCTCTGTCTCAAGAATAAATAAAACATTAAAAAAGCTTTAGAAAAAAAGCTAGAAATGATTGAGCCTAATGAGGAAGGCATATCAAAAGTCAAGATAGGCCAAAAGCTAGGTCTTGTGCCAAACAGTCAAGTTGTGAACACAAAGGGGCACTCTTTGAAAGAAATTAAAAGTGCTACTCTAGTGAACACATGATTGATAAGAAATGGAAACTGTCTTATTGTTGATATGCAGAAAGTTTTAGTGGTCTGGATGGAAGATCACACGAGCCACAATATTCTCTTAAAACAAAGCCTAATCCAGATTAAGACCCTAACCCTCTTTAATTCGATGCAGGCTGAGGCAGGTGAGGAAGCTGCGGAAGAAAAGTTTGAAGCTAGCAGAGTTTGGTTCATGAGGTTTAAAGAAGCCATCTCCATAACATAAAAGTGAAAGGTGCAGCAGCAAGTGCTGATATAGAAGCTGCAGCAAGTTATCCAGAAGATGCAGCCAAGATAAGTAATGAAGATGGTTACACTAAACAACAGATTTTCAATGTAGATGGAACAGCCTTATATTGGAAGAAGATGCCTTTTAGGACTTTCATAACTAGAGAGAAGTCATTGCCTGGCTTCAACCCTTCAAAGGACAGAATGACTCTCTTGTTAGAGGCTAAAGTAGTTTGTGACTTTAAGTTTAAATTAATGTTCATTTACCATTCAGAAAACCCAAAGACCCTTAAGAATTATACTAAATCTATCCTGCTTATACTCTATACATGAAATGACAAATAGTTGTGCCAGGATGATGGCATAACTATTTACAATTTGGTTTACTGTTTTGGTAAAAATGTTTACAATGGTTTAAGCCCATTGTTGAGATATACACTCAGAGAAAAAGATTCCTTTCAAAATAATTACCACTGATTGACAATGCAATTGGTCACCCAAGAGCTGTGATGGAGATGCACAATGATATTAATGTTGTTTCATGGTCGTTATTACAAAGTCCATTGTGCAGCCCATGGATCAAAGAGAAATTTAACCTTCAAGTCTTATTATTTAAGAAATACATTTTGTAGGGCACCTGGGTGGCTCAGTTGGTTAAACCTCCAATTGTGGCTCAGGTCATGATCTCACTGTTCGTAAATTTGAGCCCAGCCTCGGGCTCTGTGCTGACAGCTCAGAGCCTGGAGCCTGCTTTGGAATCTGTGCATCCCTCTAACTTTGCCCCTCACATGCTTATGTTGTGTCTCTCTCTGTGTCTCAAAAACAATTAAATGTTTAAAAAAAAATTAAGAAGTACATTTTGTAAAGGCTATAGCTGCAATAGTGATTCCTCTGATGGATCTGGGAAAAGTCAGTTAAAAACATTTTTGAAAGAATTAATCAGATGCCATTTGGAATATTTGTATTTCATGGGAAAAGGTCAAAATACCAATATGAGCAGAAGTTTGGAAGAAGTTGATTTCAGCCCTAATGGATGACTTTGAGGGGTTCAGGACTTAAGTTGAGAAAATAGCTGCAAATGTGATAAAAATATCAGGACAATTAGAATTAAAAGTGGACCCTGATGATATGACTGAATTGTTGCAATCTCATGATAAAACCTGAACAGAGTTGTTTCTTATGACTGAGCAAAAAAAGTATTTCCTTGAGGAGGAATCTAGTCCTTGTGAAGACACCATAGAAATTGTTGAAATGACAACAAAGCATTTATAATATTACATAAACTTAGTTGATAAAGGCAAGGTTTGAGAGAATCAACTCCAATTTTGAAAGAAGTTCTAATGTGGGTAAAATGCTATCAAACAGCATTGCATGCTACAGAGAAATTGTTCATGAAAGGAAAGTGAATCAATGCAGCAAACTTCATTGTTGTTTTATTTTAAGAAATTGCAACAGTCACTCTGACCTTCAGCAATTACCACACTTATCAGTCAATAACCATCAACATCGAGACAAGACCATCTACCAGCAAAAAGATTATGCCTTGCTTAAAGCTCAGATGATGGTTAGCATTTTCTAACAATATTTTTATTTTCTTATTTTTATTTTATCATTATTTAGTTTCTGAGAGACAGAGTATGAGCAGGGAAGAAGTGGAAGGAGTGGGAGCCACAATCTGAAGCAGGCTCCAGGTTTTGAGCTGTCGGCACAGAGCTCAATGTGGCACTTGAATCCACAAACTGTGAGATCATGACCTGAAGTCATATGCCTAATTAACTGAGCCACCCAGGTGCCCCAAGTATTTTTAAATTAAGGTATATAACTTTTTTAGACATAATGCTATTTCACACTTAATAGACTACAGTATAAATATAGTTTTACATGCACTGGGAAACCACAAACTTCATTTGACTTGATTTATTGCAATATTCACTTTATTGCTTTCGTCTAGAAACTGAAAAACTCATGAACATGAGGAAATTAAACAACACCCTTTTGAACTATAAATTGATCAAAGAAGTTAAAAGACAATTAAAAGTTTCTTGATACAAATGAAATGGAAACATAACATACCAGAATTTATAGAGGAAAGGAAACTTTTAGATTAGAGTAGAAACAGATGAAATAGAAAACAAAACAAACAAACAATAAAACTATAAAAAAGATTAACCAAACTAAGTGTTAGTTATTTTAAAAGATAAACAAATTTGACAAATCCTTATCTAGACTAACAAAGAATAAAAAAGAGAAAGGGCCCACATAAACAAAACTATAAATAAAAAGCAGACTTTACAGTTGCTACCACAGATATTCAAAGGATCATAGAGTCTACTATTCACAACTATATACCAACAAACTGAACAACTTAGAAGAAGCGGAAAATTCTTAGGCTAAATGAAGAAATAGAGTATCTGAATAGGTCAGTTGCTAGTAGGGAGACTGAATCAGTATAAAAAGTCTCCCAATGACTAAAAACTTTGCTGGCAAATTTTACAAATATTTAAAGAAGAATTAACAGCAATCCTTAACAAGATCTCAAAAACAAAACACAGCCCAAAGAAGAGGGAATATTCCCAAACTCATTTTATAAGGTCAGCATTATTCTAATAACAAAACCAGAAGAGGACAATATTAGGCCAAATGTCCCTGATAAATATAGATGAAAAAATTCTCAATGAAACAACAGCAAACTGAATTCAGCAGCACATGAAAGGATCATTCACTACGATCAAGTAGGATTTATCCGTGGGGTGCAAGACTGGTTTAACAGACGCCAATCCAGCCTTGTGATATGTCAAATTAATAGAATGAAAGAAAAGAATTATATGATCACCTCAATAGATAAAGAAAATTCAATATCCATTTGTGATAAAAAAAAAAAAAACCTTAGCAAATTAGGCACATAAGGAACATATCTTAACATAGCAAAGCAAGAACAATCTTAACATAGTAAAGCCCATTTATGACACTAGCATCATAGTCAAAGGGGAAAGATTGAAAGCTTTTCCTCCAAGATCAGAAATGAAATAGGAGTGCCCACTCTCACCCCTCCTATTCAACACAGTACTGAAATTCCCAGCAAGAGCAATCAGACATGAAAAAGAAATCAAAGGTATCATAATTGAAAAGATAGAAAGATAATTGTCCTATTTGCAGATGACATGGTTTTATACATAAAAAATCCTAAACACTCAATTTAAAAAACTGTTAGATTCAATCAATGAATTCAGTAAAATTGCAGGATACAAAATTAGCATATAAATATTAATAGGAATTCTATACATTAATAACAAAATTTCTAAAAAAGAAATAAATCAATCCCACTTACTATAGCATCAAAAACAATAAATTGCCTAGTAATAAATTTAACTACAGAAGTGAAAGATATCTACACTGAGAACTGTAAGACATTGAAAGAAAAAAATAATAAATGGAAAGATATCCTTGTTCATGGATTAGAAAAATTAACATTGTTAAAATGTCAATGCTACTGAAAGCCATCTATAGATTCAGTACTCCCTATCAAGATTCCAATGGAATTGTTTACAAATAGAAAAAACACTCTTAAAATTTATATGGAACCACAAAAACCCTGATTTGTCAAAGAAAGAACAAAGCAAGAGATATCACAATTCTTGATTTTTTTTTTTACAAATAGTTTATTGTCAGCACAATTCTTGATTTTAAGCTATGCTATAAAGCTGTAGCCACCAAAACAGTATGATACTGACATAAAACAAATAGATCATTGGAATAGAATTGAGAGCCCAGAAATTAACCTAAGCATATATGGTCAAACAATATTTCACAAGGTAGCCAAAAGTACTCAGTGGAGAAAAACAAGCCCTTTAATAAATGGTGCTGAGATAATTGGATAGTCACATGTAAAAGAATGAAATTGGGCCCATATCTCACACCACTCACAGAAATCATTCAAAATGGATTAGATGCTTAATGTAAAACCTGAAGCCATGAAATTCCTAGAAAAAAACATTGGAACAAAGATCCTTCCTTAACATAGGTCTTGGTAATATTTTTATTTGTTTTTTTTTTTTGATATGACACATAAAGCACAAGCAACAAAATAAAAAAAATAAGTAGGATTGTATCAAACTAAAAAGCTTCTGCACACAAAAGAAAGACAATCTCAGAATGGGAAAAATATACATGTGGACCATAATGATAAGGGGTTTGATAAGGGGTTAATATCTAAAACATATAAATAGTTCATACAGTCAATAGCAAAAAAATACATAACCAATTAATAAAATGGACAAAGGGCCTGAATAGATTTCTTCAAAAAAGTTATGCAAAGGGCAGGCAGAGTACATGAAATATGCTCAACATGACTAGCATTTAGGCAAATGCAAATTAAAATCACAGTGAGATATCACCTCATGCCTATTAGAATGGCAATCAACAAAAACACAAGTGATAAAACAAATGTTGGTGTGGATATGGAAAAATGTGCATTGGTGGTGGGATTTTAAACTGGTATAACCACTCTGGAAAGCAGTATGGAGGGTTCTCAGAAACTAAAAATAGAACCATCATTTGATTCAGAAATTCTACTTCTGGGAATAAATCCAAAGTGGGAAAACACAAACTCAAGAAGCTATCTGTACCCCCATGTTTATAGCAGCATTATTTATAATAGCCAAGATATGGAAACAACTTAAGGGTCCATTGATAGATGAATGGATAAAGAAGTTTTAATTATATAGATATAGATACAGATATAGATATAAAATGCAATGTCATTCAGCCATAAAAATGAGAAAATTCTACCATTTGCAACAACGTGAATATACCTTGAAGGGGCATTACATAAGTGAAATAGTGAAATAAGTCAAACAAAGACAAATACTGCATGATCTCATTTATATGAGGAATCTAAAAAAAAAATCATAGTAAAAGAGATCAGATTTATGGTTACCAGAAGTGGGGCTGGGGGAAGGAATAATTTAATGAAGGTGCTCAAAGGGTACAAACTTCCAATTATAAGAAAACTAAGTACTGAGGATATAGCGTACAGCATGTTGATTATAGCTAACATTACTGTGTTATATATGAAAGTTGATAAGAAAGTAAAGGCATGAGTTCTTATCACAAAGAGAGCTATTTATACTTTCCTTCTTTCTTTTCTTTTTACTGTATCTATGCAATAAGATGGAAGTAGTTAAACCTATTGTGGTAATTTCAGAATATAAGTAAATCAACCATCATTATGTGCATCTTAAACTTATTCAGTGATGTATATCAACTATCAGTAAAACTGAGGGAATTAGGAGATACTGAGTAATTCTACCCACTCACATGAGCTAGCACAGTCAGAGTGTCATATGAGTAGAGAATCCTCTCAAAAATGGTAACTTATGTTGTGGACCCCTTGGGCTTCTCACTGGAACCTTCTGTAAAGGCATATCCAGAAGGCGCTGGTTCCGGCAGGAAAAGAGAGAGAGAGACTGGAAGATCATCTGAACTTGGATTTTACATGTTCTATACCTTGGATTAAAGAGACAATTATATTTGTATCAGGGAAGTGAGAATTTAATTTACCCTAGAACAGCCATGTTAACAACATGCTTCTAACTGTGCAAAATATGAAGAAAAAAAGGAAGGAAGGAATCATGTTAAGTAGAAACTTTATCTTGAAGACACGGAAAATGTTGGGTTCAAAGGACTCTTGTTTAGGTCTTCAGGTGTTATGCAAAGGTAGATATGACATTAGGGATAAAGAACAATAGGAGTGATGAGGCAGCATAGCAACATGGTTAAGAGAACATAGAAAAAAGGGAAGTCTCATTAGCTCTTATCTGTATTATCCCTAGACCATCATAGCTATCCTCCTTTTTGACAGTCTCTCCTCTATCCTGCACACCAAATTAATCATCCTACAAACTGTTTCATCGTGTCACGCTATTGCTCAAATATCCTTCAAATGGTTCTTACTGAAATTCAAATCCAATTGCTTTCCCATGGCATTCAATGTAGGGCTGCCAGATAAAATATAGGATACCCAGTTAAATTTGAATTTCAAATAAACAATAATTTTGCTTGAAACAAACAATGCCAAAAATTACTTGTTTACGCAAAATTCAAATTTAACTGGGTATCCTGTAATTTTATTTGCTGCATCTACAAATTCAAAGGCATTTCTAATCTGGCCCTTACCTCCCTCTGGAGCTTTATCTTCTTGCATTCCATTAAGGTGGTTTCCTTGTCCTGTGAAATGCACAAAGAATATTTTTGTCTGCAAGCCTGGTTCTACTGGCACCCTCACCTGGAGTGTCTATTTATTTTTCACTCTCTGTCCAGCAAAGTACTACATCGCAGTCCCCAGTAAATATTTTTATCTCCTGAAAAATTACATCTATGAGAAGCATTATGTTCCTCATTTGACACTTGGTAAATACCGATACTGTTTCTATCACTTACACTGCTGATAAGGTGGCATCTTTGGTTATTTAAGCCCTGAATTGTTATCCTAACCTTGCCATTCTTGCTCTAAATGTGCCCTTCCTTATGGACATAGTCAATGACTCAATATGGCTTAAACCTGAAACCGGAGAGCCTCTGAGAGATTCAAGTGTCACTGTGGCATGTGACAGAGCAGGTTTTGAATCCACTTAAGAATCAATGTGTGTCACTTCTTAACCATGCTGTTAATTTTTGTTGATTTGACCCCTACTGAATTCTCTTTGAATTTTCCTTTCTATCTGTATCTATTCTACCTCATACCATTTCAATTATGTGCTCGACAAGAACAATGGGCACTGGCCCAATTTCTCTGCCTGCAGCGTCTTTCCAAATCTTCAGCCATAATTTATTATATTCAAGTCTGTCACCAGTTTCCCTAATATCACCCTGAACATGGTCTCTGCAAGTTCTGGAAACTTCATTCCTACCAAACATATTGGCTTGTTCTTCTAGGTTGTTGATTTTCTGATGCCCATCTACTGTTTTGCTTTAGTTCATACCAATTCCTTTCATGTGCATTTTTCACCCAAGTCACATCTTCTCTGAACATTCCCATTTCTTGCTTCCTTATTCTGTCTTTTGGAATCCACTACTTTCCCATCTTTAACAATCAAAGTATTTCATCTCCTTCAGAAAGCTTTCCTTGATTATCATAATCAGAAGTCATAGAAACTTAAGTTTGAGAGGAATACTTCAGACTTGATCTCACCTCATATACTAGTTTGTACATTCGTTTTCAGGATACACATTTTCTCTTCCTACTGGATACATACTTTGGGAAAGCTGGAGACCATGGTCTCCATGCCTTACCTTTCTTGCATCAACCTGTCTAGATTATCTGCCATGTTTTAGAGGAGACATGTATGTATGTATATGTAGATATGACACATACACATATGAATACACATGAGTATATATTTATACACATATACATATCTCAATTTCCATTAGTTGAAACTAAATATTTCATATGTCTTCTCTAATAAAACTTTAAATGTCTTTTAAAGACAAAAACAACTTTCATAGTCCTTAGATCTTATGCAAATTACTTACTTTTTTGGCATTCAGTTTCCTTACCTGCAAGTGTAGAGAATATTAGCTCCTATGTCATGGTGTGGCCATGAGAGTGAATGACACAAAACATTCAAGGCAGTTTAACCGCTGTGTTTGAAGACAAGTCTAAATAGAAATGTGCTGAATAAATGAAAGATGATGTAGAGAGGTATTCTTATTTCCCACTATATGTAGGAAATATGATCTAAGTCACAGCATAAATGAAGCTGTGAAAAGACAAAGTGCTGGGTAATGGGGTTTACTGGAGTCCAAATTCAGAGAGCGAAGTGTTTGAGTTCTAATAACTCATACATGATAACTTGTTGGGCCATTATTTTTTATGAGAAAGTGAACAAAAAAAAAACCTAATGACTTAGAACCTTAGTTTATTATTTAATAAAAATTAAATATAAAGACTGTAGTCTTTGAAAACAATAGAAAGGAAGCCTACAGCTCTTGTCTAGTTCTTTGAAATCACCAGTAGAAATACATACAGGGTATTCTTGTACATAAAGCAGCTGTCATCCATAGCTCATTGATACAGGAAGCGGGAACAAAACATTAGAAAACCCTCAAAAATAAAAGAAACAAGTTTCAGCTACGTCTAATGTTTGCAAACATGCTATTAGGTGTCCTATGATACTCTGGTGCCATATATTTGAAGGCAGTAAGTGAAACCTCTTTAGGCTCCCACACTCCTTGCAGTCATGGACTTATTTTCTGTTTCTCTGTTTTCTTAGCATCAGCTCAGTGAAGCCTGGTCCCCTCTTCAGCCTTCTCCATGCAGACGAGGGAGTTAATGCAGTTAGATTGCTCCTGGGCTTCTAGATGGACTACTTCAAATGATATTACTTCCATCTATGACGTGCATCACCAGCATTGCTCACATTTGAGGGCAATGGCAAAGAGACAACTAAGTCCACGTGCTGGAAGGGAAGCCGTGCTTCCCCCACTGAAACCAAAAGCAGCGACAGGGCTATCAATTTGTCAATTTCCTCAATAGCTGCACAGGCCTCCACCTACCTGAATGGGGGTCTTGAGCAAGGCCGATTGCTCCCAGTTCACAGGACTGGGAGAGAACGTTGCTCATGGGACACAAGCCCATTTGACAACACGGGATTGATGCAATCAGAGTAAAAACTTATATCAGGACTTTCTTCTGATAACTGCCATATTGTGAGAAAATCCTCCATGGGCCAAAAGGAAAAATATAAAAAGCACCCATCACACAGAATTCCTTGAGGATTAAAAGACATAATGTGGGGGGAAAAAAAAGACAAGCTGGAAGTAAAGTATTAGGCTCAGGGCCTGACAAATGGTCAAAACTAAATAAAGGTGCGTGCAGTTATTTGCATATTTAGCACTCATATACACAGATATTCACGTGCAACACTCAGGCAGCCCTTTTCCAGGTTTATTTCTTATTCT
This sequence comes from Hyaena hyaena, assembly GCF_003009895.1. Taxonomy (NCBI): domain Eukaryota; kingdom Metazoa; phylum Chordata; class Mammalia; order Carnivora; family Hyaenidae; genus Hyaena; species Hyaena hyaena. Next base: position 444,932 of record NW_024080933.1, on the reverse strand, counting down.
TAGTCCATATTTTAAAATTTTGTTCCTGGTAGAGCATTGTTTCTCAAATTATCTGTGTGAACAACTAATTTTTTAAAAAGGTTTCCAATCTGACACAGAAATAAAGTGTAATAAAAACTGAATTACTAGAAAAATAGATATCATGGTAATATCAAAGTGTTCTAAACGTTTCTAATATTCTGAGTTTCTCTTACTATGGACTGGTAGCGGTTTGCTCTGTAGATCATACTTCGAGCAATGATGCTTTAGGTGTGTTCTACATGGCTTAGTACAAAGGACTATTCTCACAAACACGGTCAAAGAAAATAAAAGGTATGTGTTTGTGTTAGATATAGTTGGTAACAAAGAAACTGCACCCCAACTAACTGAATTTTAGAAGAGTGGCCATTATCTTCTCTAGTCTGCAGATCAGGTTGAAACATCTTGGTATACTTTCAAAGGACTCACACACAAATACTGGGCTCTGTGAAGGCTGTAACTTCGGTCATTTGTATTTATTATCAACATAACATATTTTAGAGTTTAAAAGGGCTGAGAAAATATATTTCAGGATTAGGAAAATTTAACTCTAATTTTTTATTATTTATTTATTTTTTGAGAAAGAGACAGAACACGAGCAGGGGAGGAGCAAAGAGAGAGGGAGACATAGAATCTGAAGCTGCCTCCAGTCTCTGAGCTGTCAGCACGGAGCCGAACAAGGAGCTCAGACTCACAGACCGTGAAATCATGACCTGAGACAAAGTCAGATGCTTAACTGACCGAGCCACCCAGGCATCTCAGGAAAATTTAACTTTAAATCTGTGATTCATTTGTACTTTTATAAGCTAACCCAGTTAGTCACTTATATCTACATGAATCAACAGAACTCAACCGATCAATTCTTTATATGATTGTACATGTAAATTCACTCTTTAAAAGGTTTTGAGTCTCCTCCTCACAATACTACTCTTCATCTCAGCTCTCCCTCTGTGTTTACTCCATGTGTTCAGACACCCGGGGCTTAAACTATAGGCTGGAAACTCTATGAAAGACATGAAGATTCTCCTAAATGCAGAGGTGAATACGTTAAGAGGTAAGGTAAAAGAGATTATACTAAACCAGGGAGCATGGGAATGAATTCTAGTTATAGCAATGTTACTTAAAATCCTTAGACTACAGACTGTTCAAGTTTAAAGAAGCTCCTAAAGATCACGTTCAATCTCCTTATTGTAAGTGTGCAAACTAGAACAGGGACTCAAGAGTAGTTGGTTTATGGCAGGATCAAGAATCAAGAGTCTGGCTCAAAAGGCAAAGAGGCGGCGATTAAACAGAAACTATCGCACACTCATTTGCTTTTTCTCCACCTAAAATTCTGATTTATAAAATTGAAAAAAATATATGCCTTTGTTCATTTACTCAATCACCAGCACCTATTATATATGCAGAAAAGAGTTCTGCAGATGAAACAAGTCAGGATCAGGCTTTCTTATTGTCTTTACCATTATTAGATACAAGTTTAAAGTGCACTGATAAAGAAATCTTTCTCCTATTTTAATTTTTCTGCTACAATCACTCCCACTTACTCAAAAAAATGAAAGAAAAACCGTGTGGGAATATATAATATAGAATTTCAAAAAGCCTGAAGATAGTTTATGGTGACAAAGGACAGCCAAAATTGGGCTAAGATATTTCTACACACATGCTGTAAGAGACAAGAGTGTGAAGAGCTTCCAGCAATTCATTTCAATGAGTTCAATAGAGATTATTTTAATACATAGTAACATCAGTCATTGATTGAGCAGCTACAAATGCTGGGCACTTAATAAATGTCATCATATTTTTTGGTAAGTACCATACAGTGCATGATGGATTCAAAGAATGAAATTCTGAAAAGTTAAATAATTGTGTCCATTTACACAGCTAGACAGACTGACAGGCTTATATCAGAGGTGGCTTAGTATGTGCCAAATATTACACTAAGATTTATACATGCACAATTTCATTTAATCCCCTCAACAAACTGCTAAAATTGGTGTTGCCAGGGGCACCTGAATAGCTCAGTCGTTTAAGTGTACGACTTTGGCTCAGGTCATTATCTCACAGTTTGTGGAATGGAGCCCCTGCATTAGGCTCTGTGCTGACAACTCAGAGCCTGGAGCCTGCTTCAGATTCTGTGTGTCCCTCTCTCTCTCTCTCTGCCCCTCTCCCACTGGTGTTCTCTCTCTCTCTCTCTCAAAAATAAATAAGCCTTAAGAAATTAATTAAGAAATACAGTATTATTGTAACTGAAACTTAATGATGAAATTATCCACACTCAGATTAAGAAATTCAGTTCAGGGTTGCCTGGGTGGCTCAGTCAGTTGGGCTGCTGACTTTGGCTCAGGTCATGAGCTCACAGTTTGTGGGCTTGAGCCCCATGTCGGGCTCTGTGCCGACAACTAGCTCAGAGCCTGGAGCCTGTTTCGAATTCTGTGTCTCCCTCTTCTCTAACCCTCCCCTTCTCATGCTGTCTCTCTCTCTCAGAAATTAAAAAAAAAAAAAAAAAAGGAAAGAAAGAAATTCAGCTCAGTTAACACAATGAATAAGTCACAAAACTGGGATTCTGCATGTAGCGCCTACGCTTTATTCTCCAATACCCTTTTCCTCCTGGCAGCAAGGGTCAGGATACTCAACTAAACTCCACTCACACCTAGCCCATGATACTTTGCAGTCCATTTTGACTTCCAAATGAGCTAGTGGAACTGGAAAAGAATGACCTTTCTTATCTAAGATGAATACATTTCCAATTATTGCACACTCCTGTCACATTGCATCATTCAACATTGCTTCCTAATTCATAGCCCTCCAAATTGTCAGAATTCCTCCAGACACTTTAATTACTGAAGTTTATCTAAATAAAAAAAGGTACTATGAAATTTGTCAGAAGACTGATTTTGTACCACTGTCAAAGAAAATGCTAAATACTTTGCATGAGCTTATTAAAAAGTATTTATTGAAAAGATATAAACTTCCAGTTATAGGATGTAATGTACAATACAGTGATTATAGCTAACAGTGCTGTATGACATATAGGGAAGTTGTGAAGACAATAAATCCTAAGAGCTCTCATCACAAAGAGAATTTTTCCCTCTTTTTTTCTTTTTCTCTTTTTATTGTTTCTATGGGAGAAGATGGTATTGTGGTAATCATTTCATAATATATGTTAATCAAATCATCAGGCTGTACACTTTAAACTTATAAAGTGATATATGTCAATTATTTCTCAATAAAACTGGAAAAAAGTATTCAATAGACTTACACTCAAACTTTCTCTTTTTTTTTTTTAAATCTCAGAAGAGATGGAATTCCTCTGGAGGTTTAGAAAAGCTACAAGGTGATTTGATGCGGTCATTTTGATAGGGTGGAATCATCCCCTCGTACACTACAGATAAACTTTGTTTTCTTCTTGTGAGAGCAAGGACCTCCTAACACTCTGTAATCTGATTAAACTTTCATTCATAAACATTTACTCAGTGCCTACTGTGTGCTTATGGTGAAATATAAGTATTCATGGTTTTCACCTTCACAGAATTCTGAAATCTATGATTCTTAAGGCACAAATAATTTAGTCAATGAAAAAATAACAGCAAGAGAAGTACAGAAAATACTATGGAATCACAGGTGCAACTGTTTCCATCCTGAGGGTCAGGGAATGTTCTAAGAGAAGAGGAGCCATTTTCTTCTATCTTTGATGTATTAGCATCAGTTTACCAAGTGGGACAAGGGGTAGAGCATTCTAGACAGAGACAACATTATAGATATTGAGAATACAGGAAATGTAAAACATGGGAAATAAAATCGTAGATTTGAAAGAAGGTCCTATAACTATAGGGAAAAGGGAAACATTAATAACATGAGATTTCAATCATCTTAATATTTGATATCCTGTACATATATAATTTATGATGAGTGTCTCCTGACTTTCTTTTGGGGAGGTGGTGTTCTCTGTTGGATCTTCAGACCTACTAAACATGACCCTTTGGGCTTGCCTGTGCATGTGGACTTATGTAATATTTCAGATATATCCTTTTTTGCTTCAAAAAGTTAAATTCAAGAATGATTTTTTTTTCTATCTGGAAATGCTAAGTTTCAGTTGCTCTTTTTTGTAAACAACAATTCTTTCCTTCCCTTTGAGATATGGGGGATTGAAGGTGGATGAGAAGGGAAATTGTTGGGGAGAAGAAGGAAATTCTTGATAAAAGACCTTATTCCCAGAGAGTTCATTCTTAATGCCAGGAGACAGAGGATTGATTGCATTTGAATCCATGTGGACTCTAGCTTTTCTGATGTATTGTGGGTTATTTAAGGGTAGAACATATGCCCTCAGAAATATTTGCATAAACATTTCAGCAAGATTCCACGATCGTACTTCTCCACATGACAGAACTGTGAACATTTCAGGAGCAGATTTCCACAGACTCTGACTGAGATTTATTCTGGAAAATGAAAGCTCCAAACGTATGCTAATCGAGAAAGCATTATCCATGGTAGAGGGCATAAGCCAACCAATTAGCCAATGAATAGAAATAAGAAAGAAGGATATCTAACTTTCTAAAGAGAGGGATTCAGAAAAGTTCTTTGTTTCTTGTTTTGCTTTTTTAAAGTGTGTTGGTATTTATACAATAACTTTTTAGGAAGAGTTATAAAACAATAAATATTGACTATGAAGTAATCACAAAGTGCAAACAAGCCAAAAAAGAAAAACATAAAACTGTACTTCCAAAGCATTCAACAGTTGTTATTGTTGTTTTCTGATTATATAAGTAGTATAATCTAGGCTTGTTATAAAACAGTTAAAAAATACAGAACCATGTATTCTCGCTACCCCACTGTTAGCAATCTGTTGCAGAATATTCCATCCTTCCTTCCTAGGTGTGTGTGTGTGGGGGGGGCAGTGGGTGGGCAGGTATGTGTGTTATTTCTTCATAGACAGGGAGTAATACATAGGTAGTTTTTGACATTGACATTTGTTATCTGGATGTATGCATCCATATCTTGGATAATTTTAAATGTATGACTCCCTGTTTTCTCACTGTTTCTAACTTACCTACTTATCTATTTAGATATTTTTAAAACTCTGTATTCCTGCAATAGAGGTATCTGTTGTTCATGAACAGAAGAAGCTATAATACAAATATTGGATACTGTTCATATTTTCTTTTTTTTTTAAGGCCATAAATAAATTTACGACTCTTTGGACAGGTCTTTCTTCCTTTGTTAGGTGGGTTGGTCATTTACAAGGAAATCAATCTCTGAAGATGCAGAACCATACATTCACTCCCCAATCCATGACCTTATAATAGACATGACTTGAAATATAATACTACTAATAAGAGTAATACAAACTATCCTCTTCTAACAGTGTCAACCAAGTCATATGACTACCGAAAATACTTGCTACGGAATATAAGCAGATTTCACTATTTGATTCCCTATTTTCCCCTCACACCTCTCCAAGAGGATTATAACATAGAAATTTCAGGTCCAAGGTTACTTCTACCTACGTGCTCCTGAGATGAGAATACACAAGAATCTCAGTCTAAAATGTGATAGTCAGTGAGAAATTGCCATGAGTCCATATAGAAATGGAAGAAAGTTATAAATGGTCTTCTAAGGCACAGGGTATCTTTCATATAGAGGGGTTGACCCCATAGAAATTTCCATGTTCTTGAAATCTTATTTTACTTAATCTTTTGCTAAGGAATTGCTAGCATATCTTGCATTCTTTTTGATAGCAAATCCCAGTAGAGCTGAGCCATATGGTACCCCTTAGTTCTTGGAATAGAGTGCTTAGGTTAGTACTTTGGAAACTCAAGATCGATAAATAACTCCTCACGGGCACACCATTATATAGGAGAATCTAACCTAAAAAAAGACTGACATTTGAATATTGGTCAAAATATTACTCCTTAGCATTAAAGTATGTCATCACAGTGTCATAATATTATGACACATTATGGTGTCACATCAAATGAACCCCCACAAAGTATCACGCTAAGCAATCCATTCACATGTATTTACTCAAAGGAAATCCTTTCTGATATTCTAAAGGGTGGTGAGCAGCTTGAAGAGAGGGCAGTGTGTAATTTATGCACTTGATTTGGAAACTGGCCAACACAGTTTGGGAAGATAAACACAGAAACCGCTCATCAAGCTGATTAACAAACACAAACAAGGGATGATTCTTGTTAACAGCACCAGGTTGGGAAATACCAAAATATTTTGTTTCCCATTAGACACTTGCAAGACTAGCCGTGGGCACCACTTCAGATGTCTTATTGTTTGTGCTGCTGGCTTCCTCTAGGTGGGATGAGAATTTAATTCATAGTAGAGAGAGCCCTGGCATTTCTTTTTACCCCATTATTTGGGACGGTGTGAAAATTTCTATATAACAGAGTGGAGAATCACTTGATATTCTAACATGCTGGCCTAATTTAGCAAGGCTGACTCCATAGTGATGAAGGTCTACATGAAATGTGAAGGGTTTTGCCATCATTATCTATAAAAAATTGTAGTCAGCACAGAGCCAAGATCAATACCCAGTAAATGTAAGATATAAGGCAATCTAGGGACACTGTTATCTCCAAGGGACTCAAGGATCAGATCAGATTTTAAGATTTAAAATTTGAATATTCACTTCATTCTGGGATCAGGAAGTCCATTTGATCTCATTGAAGGCCACAGAGTTATAGGTAACATCTCCAGAAAGGAAATATGGAGCTAATGCTTTTTTTTTTTTTTTTTCTTCTTCTTCTTTAGAACTATGAGAGTTGCATTTGGGAAGTTATTTTCTCAAAGCAGCAAGGTCTCCCCTGTTCAATCAAAAATAAATATGATTCTATTAGGTGCTAAAGAAATATTTGTTGAGTTAATGAATATGCATACAAAGTTTCCTTTCAAAGGAAATTTTACTCTGGTTTTGTTTTGTTTTGTTTTTGTTTTTGTTTTTTTGAGATTTGCAAACTAGAGCCTTTGAAGTGAATGTGGCCCATACATGGGTTTTATTTGACACATGTGGACTGCTTTTTTACCTTCAATGAGCCAAGATCAAGTATCAGGGGATTTCACTTATAAAGACATAGACATAAAACCCAGCTTCTAGCTTTTCTTTTAAAATTGGAAAATCTGGAAACACTCATTTAATACTGCCTGGATATTCTCACAGTAGTGAAATACATGTTAACCAGTTACCTGTTGCCCACCTGTACTGGGCTGGATGGTGGCCCCCAGAAATATCTGTATCCTAATTCCCAGACCCTGAAAATATTATCTTTTCTGGTAAAAGAGTGAATGTAGCCCTAGATGGCAAAATATATGATTAAGTGTGATCTTAAAAGGAAAAGCGTATCTTGAATTATCTGGGTGGATCCTCAATGCCCTCACATGTATCATTGCATGAGAAAGGCAGAGAGAGACAGACATAGAGAGAAGGTTGTGAAGGTGGAGCAGAGGTAGATGCAGTTGCAAGCTGAAAAATGCTAACAGCCTCTAGAAGCTAGAAAAGGCAAGGAACAGAGGAAGTACAGCCCTATGGATACTTTGACTTTGGACTTCTCGACTGCTGAACAGTGAGAGAATACATTTCCGTTGTTTTAAATCATCTAATTTGTGGTATTCTGTTATGGTTTCTCTAGGAAACTAAGATACCACCACTTGCACATAGGTGCGCATGCATTTATGCAGGTGAAATCGCCCATTTTTTATTAGGATACAGACATTTTTGTTGGATAAAGGGGACAAAGTAGGACATTGTAGGAGTAGCAAAAACTCCTGTCTCCTAGGTCACGGTATTCTACAAATCTAGGCATTGTCTCTTAGAATAGATCTCTTAGAATAAGATCTTTTCTAAAGATCTTAGAAAAATACTTTTTATTTGTTCATTTTTGTTCTCTGCCAGGACACTATTATCTTAATATAAAAAATAGGACTTTCTGACTGATTTATATTTTTATGTTTCAACTTTATAAAATGCCAGAAGGAATATATTTACCACCAGGTATGAAATAAATAATGTAAGCAAACAATCCTTGAAGATTGAGTACTCCATAGACCTCATTTTACAAAGGGGAAAACTAGACCCAGGGAGAAAAATGAGGCACCCAACGTCATAGAGATAATTAGGGCAGAACTGGACACAGACGTTTTCACTCCTGGTTATTTGTTCATTTCCCACTCCAGCTCCCATTCGTGACCTTGTGAGCCCTATCTCTTATTTTTTTTTAAAATATTTTTATTTATTTCTAGGAGAGAGAGAGAGAGAGTGTGATCAGGGGAGGGTCAGAGAGAGAGGGAGACACAGACTCCGAAATAGGCTCCAGGCTCTGAGCTGGCAGTCAGCACAGAGCTCGACGCGGGGCTCGAACCCACGAACCGCGAGACCATGACCTAAGCGAAAGTCAGACGCTTAACCGACTAAGCCACCCAGGCGCCCCCTTATCTCTTAATTTTTGATCACAGAAATAAGGTTGACTGTGAAATTTGTTAGCAGAATGCCATTTTTGTTTAAAAGTAAGTATAAACATGCTTTGAACCTATGAACGGAGATGCTTTAAGTCCACCTCAAATTAGGACTTTTCTAAGCAAATTAATTTATCCAGAACATTCAAATTACTTCATGTTTAACTATTAGAAGTTCTTATCATAATATATGCATTGTCTAATACACTAAAGGGTAGGGATATTGAAAGAAATTGGACAGACACAACTCAACAGGTGACTTCCTCAAGGCAAGAGAAAAATGCAAGAGAATGTATCCTAATCCATTTATTAGAAAGGTTTCAAAAGTCTTAAGAAAACCTGAAAAACATGATTGCACTATACAAATTGAGGGTTAATATAGAAAATTCAGCACTCAAAGGATATTACTGTAAATTAATATTGTGTACCAATGTTCTTTTGGTAGATGAAAAAAAAGTAGAGTAAAGCCTTTTAATTAAATTTTTTTTTTCTAAAAACAATTTTTTTAGAGCAATCACAGACACTCCAATAAGGCAAGAGCTGACTGATAAAGTGTTGCATTAGCTAACTTTTACACCTTTCTAAGCCTCAGGTGGCCAAGTCACATTTGGACTCCATTCTGCATAAATTTCACACTCCAACACAACAGCAATATTTTCTTTAATGCTGAGCCCAAAGCTCCCTAAAAACACATGGAGTCTGCATTGCTGGAACTAATTCATGAAATAATAAGGATTTCTGCAACCAGTCGGAAGGCATATTAAAATGCCATGTCAATATTTGGCTGTGCCAGGAACTCACCATACCCAGTGATAAACTTGATTCACTAATGCCCACTATAACCCATACATGATAAATGCTTCTCTAGAGTTTCTGAATAAATTCAGCGTCTTTCACCACATCTAGTTCTAGCCATGCCACAGCATGTTTATTCAATGTCAAGAATATTCAGAATTTGAGTCTCATTTATATATCCCTCTTTTAATGAGCAGAGGTACTAGAGATAAAAACAACTGACCCTTTCTTAAAAAAAGAAAAATCAAATATTTGAGCATAAAAATACTTGCTTTTTACTGGCTCAAGTAACAGATTTATTTTAATCCACTTAATCTGAGATACTGAAAGTTAATTTTGGCAATCTTTGTCTCTGGATATGAATAGCCTGGATGTTGTGTATTTCTGAGACCCATCTATCATGGCACATGATGGTCTATATCACGCTCTGCCCTTTCAGAATGCTCAGCTAGCTCCATTTTACCATTTTATTTACTATTTGGTCCTTATGTGATCTCCATCACAGCAAATCTTGGCTAATTAACTAGAGGCAAGCTTCAACTGATAGTAGAAAAGTTAAAGTAGATCGTGGCAAAGAGAAAAAAACACACAGAGAAACCAAACCTCCTATTATCATGGTCAAAGCATGAACTATATTCTGCAGAGGTCTCCGGCACCTTTTTGGAAGTAGAACAATCTGTCTCTAGAAGAATCTACTTTCAGAACAGTTCTATCTTCATCATCCATGGATCTAATGGGCCAGCTTTACATATTATTATCCTCATATAAAATCCCACCTTCCCACGCCTTACTGAAGGAACATGAATGAGTTTGTTTCTGGCAAGAAAGAGAGATTAACTAAAAACATTATATAAACCTAAACATTCATCTGATGATTTTGTACCATTTTCCAGGTTTGATTATGTACTATTTGAGATATCTTTTTACTTCCTGCAGAGATCCTGCTGTTTCATAACCACTTTGTTTGATGTTATATGGGCATCTAAAGTGTAGGCATCTTGATATGCATTGCTCAATAAGACCTAATCTAACACAGACACATACTGGTTACAGAGAATACCTAACTACTTTAAAGCTCAAATGTGTACTTCCCCACCTGCTCCTTGCTGGGTATTTTAAGGCATTGGTTGATTAAATATCTGGTATCATTAACTCTAATTTTAACTTCAATTAAATGTTTAGGCTCCATTTAGTCTACGTTCACAAAATGGTGAATCAAGGTTCGAATTTCCAACATTTTGTAACATTATTCTTCAGTTTCAGAACATTTTCTATGTTGTTTTAAACATCTTAAAATACTCATTTACTACATCTTAAAATATTCATCACGTAAATGTCATATTGAAGTTAAAACTAACATTAACTTAAAATTTAATTTGACATGTTTCTGGAAGTGCCTATCTAAATCCATACCAGCTATGTGGGTACAGATCTATGTGTGTGTGTGTGTGTGTGTTTAAAAAAAAACCAATCACCTTTTGGTTATGAATTATAGGTCAGAAATAATTTCTAAGAAATGATAAATTCAGACATTTTTGACATCTAGATGAATTGGTTCAAATTTTAAGAATCTCCACAGTCTTCTCTTCATGAACTAAAATTTTTACTTAAATGTATACGAGAGTACACACTGAGCTTTGGGGTACCTTGAATTTTTCCCTTTTTGTGAAAGTAATATAATAATTTTAGGTCTTGAACCTTTGACTCCAACATGTAATAATTTGTGTATTACACACACAGAATGCTTCAAGAAAATGTACTGTTTTAACATTGACAATGATATTCCAGGTTGAATATTTCAATGTCTCAGAACTTCTGATGTTAATGGTTAGTGTCCTTGATATTCCTCCTATATAAAGGGATCAATGGTAGATCTGAGAGTAAAATTTAGATCAAGGATCTTAACTGATTAACCAGTCAACAGGTAGTTAGTGGACTTTATATACTTAGCACTGGAACAAAGCCTGTAGGCAATGTAAAATCAAGGTAAGATATGGTTTCTACCTTGGAACAGGTTCTAACCTGGATAAGGAGGTAATATTTAAGCATAAGAAGCCATGAGAGAGCTACATAGGACAAAACAGAACTAAATGTATTGTTGTCGGGTACAAACTATTAGATGTCAGTACAGGGAAATTACTGCATCCTACAGTGGAGGGGGGAGCATTATGGATTGAACACTGCACTGACAGAGGAAAGGCTCTGAACTAAGTAGAGAACTCTCCACATTTTCTACAGAAACACTGCTACATAAAATAAGCCACCATTTTAAGTCATATGACTTTTCTTCCCCAAGACTGAATCTAATCGCAGTACCCACTACATATGTGACACTTAAGGCTCAAGAAACCTCTCTCCCTCAGCCTCCCAAAGGTTCCCCTCTGGCCTTTCCTGAATCAGGTACACCATTCAATCATTTGGATTGCTTTTGAGAAAATATAAAATAAATGTGGGCTTTAAAGTCACAGAAAGTTTAGCCTGGTTCTGATACGGTCCTCCTGTTTTCACTGTGTGACCTTGGGATGATTACTCAGACACAGTTTTCATGTTGATAATAAGATTGTTAGAAAGTTAAACGATAGACTGCATGACAAGCACTTGCCCCAGATATGAAATATTTTGGAAAGTATAAGAACTCTCCCAGTCATGAGATATTATTTATCCCCATCCTCAGTAAAACCCAGTTAACCAATACACATTATCTGAAAACTTCAGAGTGAGCTGTATGAATTTACCAACATTCAACTGTTTTGTCCACAAAAACTACAATGTTATATTATTCAGCCTAACATTACATCAATCTATTTTTCATCATTAATATATTTTGTCCCACTGAATAGAATTAGTGGTCTCTTGGGATTTTGAAGGGGGGCTATAAAAGGCAGGCTTTGACTTTGGTTGTGGTAGACAGAAATCAAGTTTTGGAGGTTAGTTTTATTAGCATCTCTAATAGTCATTAGACAGAATAGCCATTAGACAGAAAGCGAATGTCATTACTGAGCATGTGGGTTTGAACAAGGAATAGAAAGAAAGGATATAGGGCAGGCCCGACTAGTCCTCTCCCTCTTAAACCTCCCTACCCTCTCCACAGCCTGCGTACAACACTGTCTTTGGTGGGCACAACAGAAATCAGTTGACTGCTAGGTGGATGGCATCGGCCTTTCCAACGTAGCACAAATCCAGTAAGGACCTAAGCTACTCAAGAAACTATACACTTGTTTACTGTATATGCTTTTAACTGTTTCTAGATAAAACCACCATTTGTCAATGACCCAGCAGGGAGTAAATGAAAATGCTTATTCAGACCCCTCAGCAGAGAGAGCTCCCTTAATCCACTCACTGATGAGATAACGCTGTAGGATTACAATAATCAACTTGCAGTATGTCCTCTATTAGTGCTTAAAACTATAGCAGTTCATAAGTACTAAGAAATGTTTCTTCATTTACATAATATAGTGACAGATTTTCACCCTTCTGAGACCATCCATTATCTCCCTATCCCTTCCTTGAAGTATTTCAAATAAGTACAATTATATTGAGGACCATTTAACAATCACATTCTAAATGCCAGAACTTAAAAGTATATGTGTATGTTAATATATATACATGTATATTTGTGGGTGGAGGAGTATATAAATAAGTGATATATATGTATATATCCCGTCACTTACTTAAGTCACCAAATTATAAACATATCTAGATATTAACAGTCACATTAAGCTTCTCAGCTTCCTCTCAGAGTGAGAATTACAATGAAGTGTCTGTGAGCCCGGTATGTAAATAGGGAAAGTAATAATGCACAGACTCTTCTTAAAATACTTTCTATATCACTATTAGTTTATGCGGTGACATTTTAAAGTTATTTCCCTCTACATCCTTTCCTAGTTAGCCAACATAATGCCCACTGACAAAGAGAGAAGGCACTTTCTGATACACATTTTTTTAAAAGTTGGTTAAAATTCATGTTATGAAATTGCAAAAGTTTAGATAATTCATTCAAACTTGGCTTTTTTCCATGCACTTTTCTAAAGAAAATTTAAAGTGTCAAAAATACATATCTTGTGCTCATTATTAAATGCTAAATACCACAGTGTTTTGAGCTGCCTTGTGGCCATTGTAAAGAAAACAGGTGTTCTGATAGATTATAAAGTGTGAGTCAGATGATGTGTAGGACAGAATTTTAATGAAGCTGCAAACACAGAACTCTGACTGGCCTCTTGAATATGATGCTAAAACCCTGAAAGTAGTTTTAAAGACAAAATAGCAGGAACACAACTCAGAAAGCATTCATTAATAATCAACAAGTAAATGGGATGTGGAAAATCATTACATTGAGATGCCTTAGCATTTCAATGCAATTTAATATAGCATTAGCCTAAGGAGAAGGTAGGTATAATTTGAAAGGACATCCAAGTCTTTGTGAATATGCAAATATACAAAGAATGTGTCTTAATTGCCACATTAAGTTACTAGTCAAGACCACAAGCATGCAAAAACTGCAGTTTTTCTAGATGCAGAGATGCCATTTGAGATGGAAAAATGCTTAAGGAGTGTGGCATCAAGAAATAATGATCAATTTCTTTAATTAGGATCCTATATAGAGATCCTTTGTGAAACCATACTCTTCTACTTTTTGTTTTTCAGTAAAATGTCTAGAAATGAGATATAAGTGAGAAGGTGCTTGGAGTTTTAGGTGTGTGATGGAATTTCCAAAGAAAGAACTAGTCTACAAATAGGCAGCTCTTAAATTGTGGGGAAGTAAAGACCATGCATTAACTTAGTGATACCATTCATTAACTCTAGTTTCTTTTACAGAAATCTAGATCATATCTGGTTTTTACTAACATTTTCCCCTCTACATGTCCACCTGCCTTTAGAGACGGTTATATGTAATTTATATCAATAATTCAGACACAAATATTAGTATTTTGATATGTTTGCTGGCATTCATATGCAGTCATTATCAAGAAAAAATTCTGAAAAAGAAACTCATGTCTTTAGGCTAATATTTTAATAACTTCAGAGCAAGAATTACTAGAAGGTTCATCAAAAGGACAGAACTTTCACACAAATGAAATTTCCTTTGGCCAAATAAACAAAATTAATAAGAAAAAACTGGAAATGAACTTGCCCCATATATTTACAGGGTAAAGTGAACATTGTCCTATCATTTCCTTGTCTATCCTTTTCAGTTGAGTTTAGGCTCTTTGAGGGCAGGGCTCTGAAGACTTCTACCCTGCTATCTCAAGCATTTAGCAGACTGCTTGGCTCCAAAGTCAGTGGAAATATTACATTGAGATTTGTTTGCATCACTAAAAGAGCTAAATGTTTATACATGATACAGATCTCTGAAAAAAAAACTATTAAAACTAAACGAAGAGGCAATTTACAAACGGTTTCTAAACTATGTCTTTTGACTTAAAAATCATATAATCTAGGAATGAAACAGTGTTGTACTTAACCTCTAAGATGCTCTGTGATATAAATAATGCCATTTTCCCATTATTTGTGTTACAGAGATACTTCACATATACCTTACTTGCAGTCTACATCTTGAAGATGGTTGAAAAATTATACCTTTGCCAGGTCTGTTAATGTGAATGTAGTCTGAAGTGAATATGGGTGTTGTTTAAGGCTTAAGTGCACTTTGCCAATGACATATTATCCATCAGATTAAAAGGGAACTCATGTGAAAGAGAGTCAAAATAACTTTACACCTCTCAATGACCAATATTTACCTTCAGGAGCTTACTAGACTAGTGTTACCTTACCATTACCTTGGACTTTTTCCATTTATACCTCTTTATATATTGTCCCTTTTGTAGGAAATGTTTTTCCTCTCGCTTGCTACCTATATATGGTTTTCCTGTCAGTCATTCAAGCTCTATACTTCCTCTGAGAAGCCTTCCCTAACCTTCCAATGAGATGTCTCATTCCTCTGGATATTTCTAGTACTTACATTCTAAGCATCACTTGCCACTTCTTATTTAATGACTATTACCAGTATTTATTTTTATTGGAATCCTGATATTTCTAACCAAATTTAAACCCTGAAGATATTGTTGCATGTCCTTCTGGAATGAACAAGGTTCATATTAGTGTTACTGTTGCCACAGACACTTCCTGAAATTCATATGTCAGTCGAGGGCTGAAGCAGCACCAACCCTAATTAATATTGCTGTATGATATATAGGAAAGCTGTGCAGAAAGTAGATCCCAAGAGTTCTCATCATAAGGAGAGATTTTTTTTTTCTTTTCTTTTTATTGTATCTCTATGAGATGGTGGATGTTAACTAAACCTACTATGGTAATCATTTCACAACTTATGTAAAACCAAACCATCTTGCTGTACACATTAAACTTACACAGTCATGTGTATCAATTCTTTCTCAGTAAAGATGGAAAAAAAAAAAACGCACTGACTCATTTATTGCCTTGTTTGTCTGACAATTCCTTAAAGTTGAGGTGGGAGTCCTAATTGGTGGTTCACTTTCTGGTCTTCTCTACAAGACAATTGTCTCCATGAGGGCAGGGTAGAAATAGTGTTTGTATCTCCTGTACTTTAAGTTATACCTACTAAACATGGACTGATACTTAATGACACCTTCTGGAATGAATTAAAGGGAATATTAAGATTTAGTAAGCTAAAATGTCAGGTAGCTAGTAAGTTGAAAAGCTGGAAGAAACTCCATCTGCGTGCCTGCCTCCTAGTGACATAGTCTTAACTATATAGTGCTGCAGCTGAAAGAACAGGTAATCTGGACATTTAAAGAAACAGCTAAGACAGTAGATGATTAAAGAGGAGACAATATCTTAGATGCCTTCTATCTCTTCCTTCCGAGAGAACTATGGCATTGATTTGACCACTGTGAGACCTAGGAGAACAGAGTCTTAGTCAGCAGGATGATGACTGTCGGCCAGCTCAACAGCAAAGCTAACAATAGGATGTCAGTGAAGGCTAAACTGCTTTTCCTCCCATAGAAGTGGCTCCTGAATGTCTAGGGTGAGATATTTTGAGAAACAGGAAAGCTTCTGCTGAATGGATATGGAGGAATCACAGAATACCACTGACTACCCCAGGCTCAGAATAAGCACACTGCATTAAATCAGATAAAAACAAACAAACAAAAAAACCCAAAAAACCAAAAAAACAAAAACGTGTGTTCAGTTCATCCAGTCAGGTACACCTGTTCTAAAGTGGCCATTCCAGTGGATTCTGAGAATGACATGATATCAGAGATACAGCACAACATGCCAAAACAAAAATTGAGAAACATACGAGGTTTCACAGAGTATCTAAATACTGAATATGTCTACTATAAAAGAGCACTTTAACTTTTGGGAAGCAAGCTTTACTTTCATTACACCAGGTTTAGCTTATATTGCTGTTTACTTCCCTTTCACTGATTTTTACTCTATTATTAAAATAATATTCTATCTTTTATTACTCCTGAACATCTCAAAGTAAAACATATTTTAGTACCCAAATAGGTATGGGCATCCTTTAAGAGGTATTTTCAGAAACTCTCAGAATCCATGGGTCATGTAAGTGACATGTTACTAAGGAAGATAAAAGAGAGCTCAAAGTAAACCATTATTCCTTGCTTTCTATCCAATTAAACTAAAGGCAACAAATGGCTTAAACCCCAGTGGAATGAGAGTTACAGATTTTATCTCATGTCTATGAAAAATGAGACTTTGGGGAAACCTTTGTGTTTCGACTCTTCCACAATAAAATCATATCTTCAAACTAGTTACACCTAGTCCCATTTTCTTTCATAATACAATCCCCTATCAATTCTTTATTTGTGTCCTAATCAATTATAATTTAAGAGCACTGACAACTAGAAGTGCTGTGTAGTTGTTCTTATCATCTTAGCTTCAATGTAAGGTACAATACTGTAACTTATCCATTTAGAAATTATAAAAGGGGAAAAACACAAGAAAACCACTTCATAAAAATAGACACCAGAAAGGCTCAGGCACAGGAAGAATTAATCTGCTTTTCCTGGAGTTCCATAGGTAGTTCTGACATTGGGGTCACTAGCTAGCAATGGATAAACTATATTTTAAAAGTAGTTTTGTAATAAATCTCATCCCTCTTCTAAACCTAAGATGTGTACTTAGGAGGCTAAATATACTGTCAAAGAAACATCAGTAAAAGGAAAACAAACATATACAAAAGATGGTATTCATTTCTACTTATTTAGAGGAACTAATAGTGCTCTATGATGTAAATCCATTACAGCCAGTGATTTCAGTGTGTCTCTGGAAGTATAAGGGTTGTAATCTGTAGAAAGTAATATAAAGATGCTTATTAAGCACCATCATGTACCTGAGCATCTGGTGTTAGGGTATTCATTTTAACTGCACTATTCTGAAATGGTGGTGATGTAACTCATAAGTTAAATAAGCAAGATTTCAAGTTGCCAAAAGAGCAATGAGGGCCATGCCAAAAATATTTTTCACAACAAACACCTATATCTCAGTTTATATCAGACATCTCTTGTTGGATACATGCAACCATCTGAACACCCAAGTATGTGCACTCTCAAGAGTGTTTCCTGTATTTTTATGTCACAGTCCTTGTATTCCCTAGTAATTAAATCATTACAATAGTTTGAGTTATTTATAACGAAATCCAACTGATATTCAAGGACTTTCAAATCTAGAGCCTCCCAATCCAATTCTGAGTTTGTCCGTCTATGTAAACTTTTTCTAAAACAAAGGATCACATGACTCAAATGCTCAATATTTCAGCTTTGCTTTAAAATCCAGGTGTATTGCCATAAAGGCTGATAATGACTTCCTGAGATTGCCTCTACAAATTGCTTAAACTGAGAAATCCTACCTCCAATCCTATTTCCCATAGAGAAAGTTTGAAATAGAGGCTTTCCTTGGTATTTAGTGACCCAAAATGTGGAATTTCACTTTAGTTGAACTAATTAAATGTGTGGTTGGAAATATATGGCCAATGTACCATCACTCCTTCATTCTATGCCAAAGGCAGGCATCATTAATTGATCATCAATCTCTTTCTATTTAGTTTAGGCTTGGCCTCCTAATGCTAACATCATAGGCTACCAGACATATCAGGTAGTCATGACTAATGGATTGGAGCTGGTACTTGCGATGCCAGTTCTCCATTTTTCTTATTCACAGAGGAGAAAAGAATTGAGACTCAGCAAAAATGATTTCCTCTCTGCCACAAACTTTTTAATGGCAGAGTCCTTAAGATTGTTTTTATGGCAAGTCCTCTAATGACAAAGGCATACAAATTCCTGACACAATGTTAGAACTGGTGGCAAAGAAGCATTAAGGTTGATTAGCAGTTGGAGGTGATTAAAAAGAAGCTGATTGGGTTCTAGAGCAGAGAAGAAGGAATGGGCCAGTATGCAACCACTCCTGGCCTAACTGTCAGGAGTATGTGAGTCCAACTATTTCCCAAGGCCCAACTCACGTTTTAGTTTCTCAGTGAATTTTTTCCCTACCCGTTGAACCTCTCCAGAATCAAAGCTCTGAATTCTCACTCTTTAGTTTGAATTCCCAATTTTTAATATCTCCTCCTCAGAAGAGAGTTAACATTGTCTTTGTGTATGTTTTATATTCTTTTTACCAGATCATGGATTAGCTAAGGATATAGGACTATATTTATTTATCTTGGAATTTATGCTACTCCTTTATCACAGTGAATCATTTATAGAATATGTTCAATAAATGTCTGTGGAATGAACAACACAGAACAAGATGTAGAACAAAGTAGGGATAGAAACACAAAGGAAGTTGACTTCATGTCTAAACAATACCATTTCTTTCTCTTTTTTCCCCATCCTACAGACTACTAAACTTTAAATCCATTTCATCTTAAAATGAGAGATGAAGAAAGACAATGATTTAATGCCTGTATTTGTAAACATACTGGGACTGTGAACTATATATACATGTAACAACACATTGAAATTATTGTAATTATAATTTAAGAGGTATAAATATAATCATAGGTAGAGTCCCTTAGTCCAAAAGAAAAACAACAAAAATAATAACAACTAAACTATACTAAATCATCATCTTTTCTTTTAATGAGCATTGGATTTTTTTCCCTTAAAATAACAGTTTGGGAAAATAATTATCAAGAAACATTCACAAAACACAAACATAAAACATCATGTCAATCCTCTATTTCCCTTTTCATTCAAAGTGTCCTTCAAGAAGCAATGACATTTTCAAAGGGAATAAGGTGAACTCTACAAATTAGTGATAGTTGCTTCTACATAAATTAGAAATTCACTAATTACATCACAAAGTGCCATAGGCCTAGTCATGGACATTATTTCATGGAAATTCACACTACTGGGTATATGGTAAATTGTTTTAGGAAAGATAATAGCAAGCATAGTGTTGCATTTAGAAGACATAAGAAAAAGTCACTATTAGCTTATAACTTTCAAGGCTACATTACTAATGTATTAACAGAGCATATTACAAACAATAAAATTTATATCTCAGTACATATTAAAAATAAACCAATTAAATTAAATTCAACAAATATTTATAGTGAGTCTATTTGTGCCAAGTGCTGTGCTAGTCTCTGGCTGCAAAATTCCATGATATATTGACCTGCTTTTGAATGGGTAAAGCTGTGAAATATATAAAAATAAAACTTGGTTTGTGAGCATAATTCATTCCGGAAGGATGCTTATAATCCAAAGCACAAATAATGGAAACTCAAATGATTCGTTCTACAACCCCAAAATATTCATAAAATTATTATAATACTGTAATATAATACAAAACAATAAAGAAAATGCAAAATATAAAGTCAATAAACAATTTAACCTGCACTTACCTTTGAAAACCTTCATGGCTGGTGTGAGGGAGATAAGAGAGAGGAGGGTTATTGTGTAGGATGATTTTTACTATCACTAATGGAATCACTGCTATCTATTGGCTCAGTGGAATCTTTTTCTGCATGGGGGCCACTATGCATGCTTTATAGATGTTGACTACAGTACAGTATTAATAAACTCTTGTCATATACTGCATTTAATGTAACTGGCAATAAGGCAGCAGAGAGAAGTGTCTATATGTACAGACAGTCTAACCTAGGATGAAGCAAAGCATTCCTAAGCTTGTATGGAAAAGCACAGCATTGTCCACAGGTGCTTTGAAGTGACAAAAAATACACTAGTGACAGTTTTGGGCAGCTTCCAACGTTCTGAGAAATCACTGATTTCTGCCAAACACCGTGGCCTGAGACCAAGTATCTGAACATGGGAGATGATTACTCCCAATCCCTTTGAGAGAGATAGAGAGAGAGAAAGAAGAACCGTTGGCTCAGCTATGATCATGCTACTTTCAACATCATGTACTACTTGTATTGCAAGATATCACTTTTTATCAAAGTAAAATTTATTACAAATATTTGCTCATCTTGTGGAATACTCACAGAACAAGTTACTCACAATCCAAGATTTCACTGTATACACACACACACACATATTATGCTTAAATGTGTATAGGGTATATACATATATAGTGTATATATACATACAATGTACATTGTGTGTATATATATGCATATTGTGTGTATAGTTACATATCGTATGCATATATACAGATACAGATTATAATATATATATTAAATGTAATGTTCAATCAGCCATTAGATACAAGGATATCCTGTCATTTACAACAACATGGATATAACTTGAGTATATTATGCTAAGTGAGGTAAGTCAGATGGAGTAAAACACAATACAGTATGATATGACTTCTATGTGGAAACTAAAAGAGCTGAACTCATGGAAACAGAGAGTAGAATGGTCATTACCAGGGGTGGAGAAATGGGAGAAATGGGGAGATGTTGGTCAAAGAGTACAAACTTCTAGTTATGTTCTAAAGATCTAAGTTACAACATGGTATTACAGTTAACAATACTGTATTATATACTTGGAAGTTGCTAGGAGAGTAGCTATTAAATATCCTTACCACAAAAAGAAAAAAATAATTAAGTGACTTGATGCAGGTGTTAGATAACCCACTGGTGGTAACCACTGAGCAATATGTAAGTGTATTCAATCAACACATTGCATACCTTAAGCTTGCATAATGCATGTCAATTATATCTAAATAAAGCTTTAAAAAGACACCTAATAAAAATAACTATAGAAAATATGTTGATAGTGGAAAGGCAGACAAATAGATGATAGTTCAATATTATTCTTTAGTGGCCCTCATGGATATTTTAGGTCTGGGTTATGTTATTCTTTCATTCTGTTTATCCTCTTCATAGGGACTTGGGAGCTAGATGCAGGTCCAATCCTAGCTCTGCCAGTTAATAGCTTTTAAGCTGATTGGGTTACTCAGCAATCCTAGGCCTAGAATAGGATAATAAATAATGAATATCTTCATTTAGTAGCATTACTGTTAAAACTATGTGAGGAAATGCCTGTCAAGTGCTTAGCATGGTTCCCGGCACATGGTAAGTGCTCAACAAATGTTCACTCTTTTTACTATTTTATCACTAATAATAATGACCTCTGCTGAAAAAGTCAAATAACTTTAATTATATATTAAATTCCAAATTATTAGATTCTTAAGCATAGGACTGTTGCAAACCAAAACATGACAATTGACATAAGAAATATAATTTCAGGAAAGAATCGACCAAAATTAAATGTGTTAATTAAGTGTCAATTAAAGGTATCTACCTTAAACCTTCTATTTGAAATAAAACCACAGAGTAAGTAAAACTTTTCAAGTTAATCCAATAACTTTGGCATTTTGAATGTCCTCAATTATTTCAAGTGAAGTAAAACTATCTCTAAACACATATCCCACGTGAGGAAACTGATTCAACAACGGCTCAAGGGGAAATACAGCATTTCTTCCCATCACAATTAGAAATTTTAATATATTTAATTTAAGGACAATTAGCCTACAGTCAATGGAGCTTACACAATCTGACAGTTATGGATAATACCCTGAGGTAGCAAAAATATAGACAAGAAGAATGACCTTTATTTGTCACACTGAGAAACAGTTATACCCTAAAATATTAAAGGATATGTCAGATATTAGAAAAAAATGAATTTGAGATTCTAATTCATATGTAATTTTGAGAGAGAAGGATTATGAGCCCACTATTTGTCCAATAAAATTGACAAAATTAAAGGAAAACTCTATCATAACTTTGTTTTTTTATTTGTAAGAAACAGCTTCTAACATTGGTGTATTTCTATTCTGCTGTATCAGGTGACAAAAAAGTGTAAACTGTCCCGCCAGTACACATCTTTTAGTGGTATGCTTGGCGTGATAACATATAAGAGACAGCTGAAGTACTCTTTTGTCCTGATTGCATTTTTTTTTTTCCTTCAAATTCTGTGAATGTGTGGAGCCATCAGGATCTGGTTTATAATTTAATTGAGCGGAGGTTTACACTCATAACTAAACAATAAAGTTAAAGTAATGAGTTTCAATCACAGGACTGTAGCACATAGTTTAATTTACATAGATAATTAAAATCACCACCCCTACTGTCCTTTCTTTGTACTTGGAGCTGTACTAGCAAGATAGCTGGATATTACCAGTCTCCCTTTTCCATTAAAGAAAAAGGGAGGAAAGAAAAGGGGTGTGGAGAGCCATTTTAATGTAATTCACTCATCCCCTTTCAAAGAAAGAAGATGCTTCAAGTAAAATACGTTTGGGCCAATTGATTTTAAGTTCCAAGTGAAAATTATTCTGATAATTAAGGGAAGTTTAACAAACTGGCATGAGTGCATCAATAGAAAACATTATTTCTGCGTGATCAGTGGGGCTTCCTTCGTAAACTTGAGTTGCATATACTTACCAGCTGAGTCATAGAGCTTTTTCTATGGGCAGTAATTTCTCATTCTACTAATCATTTGCAAACTATTATTTAACTGTCAGATCTCCATGGTGGAGTGACAAGTTCTAATTTTATAAGTAGAAAGGAAAAAAAAAACAATCTATGGGGGTGGGGGGAAACCTTTATAGATTTCTTTTAAAAAATTCAGATTCCATAATCACTCCCATGGTAATTGTTATTTATCAATGAATCACTTACTAACCTATCCACAGCAACCTGGCATTTGTTTTATTTATTTTTTTTTAGGTTTCATTGAGTTCTGCAATTGAAGTTAGAGCTTAGCAACCTGATATTGTTTGACAGGGTTGAAGGGGAAGCCATTATTACTTGTGACACTAATGCCACAATTTACATGATATCACTGGGCCCAGGCTAGGGATGGGATGCCTGCATTCACCCTGAATTGAAGATACGTAGTGGTGACAGGTTTTCTGAGACCATAGCATCAATCTGTGTCCTAATTTTTATAGAGGTTGGGAATTTTATGTAAAAGACATATACTCTGCCATATATTTCTTAGGTGTCTTCACTGGGTTACATTGCATTTGTATTATTTTATTAAACACACTATACCTTTGATGTTGACAGAGTACTGTCAAAAGATGAGAAATCCTGTATTTAATGACCAGTGACACAGAGCATTGATACTACATTTCATGGCCAATGAGATACTCTAAGAAAAGTAAAATAAAAACACAGGAGAATAATAGAGCTTAAGAATAAGAATGAATTACTTTTTTAAAATTTTGATTTCTTGAGAGGTCGGTGCTATTGTATTTATCTGAAAGCATGGAACACTTAAAATTACAACTAATTTACCATTAAGAAAGCTGAAAGTTGAGTTCTTATGCTTAAGAACAACATTCAGAAATCCAATTACAAATTCAAAAAATGCTTCTGGCAACTTGTTTTGCTTTAATAATATGTATTAATAATTAACTGACATTTTACACTAGAAAAGTTGTTTAAGTCTGATGGCTAATTATGTGAATGAAGATAAGACATTCACAGACAAATTAATTTGGATTTATTTAATTTAGACACATTTAAAAAGTAGACACAAGATGATAGGTCATTTTCAACCCCAGAAGCTCATGCCTATAAAGATCTTTAAATACTGTCCAGCAAATACTTCCACGTCCCATTTAAGATTGATCCTAAATATACAACAATTCATGTTCTGCAACTAGATTTTAAGTAAGAATTCAATGAAGTGAAACTATTAAACTGATAGTTATAGAGTTACCTTTTCCTTTCTATACTCTTTTACCTTAATGATGGGACTGAGCATGAGGAAATGGACCAGAAGTCAAGCAACACTTATGTGTGATTACACCACATGAATTCTATGCCAGCAATCTGATCCTATTACTTAGTCTTATTTGCTGAAAATAGCTTTAATATGAATTCAGCGATCATATTTGCAACAGTAAGATACCAAATTATTTTTCTTTTCTGAAAAGAAGTGACATGCAGTTTCTGATTTTGTATTCTGGCCTGGACCAAAAATCAACTTTCACAAAGTTAGCTGTAGTTAAAGCAATCTCTCCAGGTCCTTCACAGTGGAATCTTAGAAGAATAGTGAAGGAGTTCTTAACTAGGTAGAAAGAATAAGAACAATTGCACGAAATTATTTGTACACATCTCACAGTTCTTACTGACAGTTTGGTATTACATGGAGTCTAAGTGTTGTTAGACATTCCATGTGAAATATTATATGCTACTTTAAAAGCACATGACAAAACATGCAGTACATAAAAAGTGAGCACCCTTTTAAGGCACTCATATCACAGTAACTCATTGCCTTGCTGACATTTCCATCTGGAATGCTTTACTTTTCTCGGTCCCTTGGTCATTTCCTGCTCATGTTTTAAGCTTGTGCTTAAATATCAGTTCCTTCAAACAGATTTCCCTTATCCAAGGTCATATAGACTATGACCCCTTTAGTACTTTCTCATGCCACCCTCTTAATTTCCCTTCATAGAACCTATCACAACTAGTGAGTATACATTTTCTATGGCTTTTTTCAATTCATGACTGCTACTCCTAGCTCCATGAAGACAAAGACTGTTTCTATTTTATGTATTGCTATATATTCTAGTAAATGCTTATTTTTTGAAGAATAAATGAATGGATACCCAGTCTGTACCACTTCTGTCTTTTAGGTACTTTACACAATATTCAGAAACCAAACAAACTGACTTTTTTAAAGGAACAAGGTTACCTGCATTTTTCAACTCCCCTCCTATTTCCATTAACTTTTGTCTAACAACATTTTGGTTGACAATGTATCCTTTGATATCTTTTGTCAAATTTTCCTTGTATCTATATGCATCCTTTGTTTGGCTATGGTCCCTCTGCTTTATTATTTAAACCCCACATAACCAAGTAGCAGCAAAGACCATCACATATTCTTCTGTTCTTGCGTGAAGCCTCAAACATAATACTAATGGTAGAATAATAACCATGAATTTTATAAACATATTTTGCATTTGACTAATTTGCACATGTTAAAGATTTGATGTAACTAATAATTCATCAGTCTTTTCCCCATGCAAACCAAGAAAATGATAACATCAGTTTGAATATCAAACATAATGATACTGAGGCAGCTTTCAATCATCACAAAGAAAATGATAGCATCAGTTTGAATATCAAACACAATGATACTGAGGCAGTGTTCAATCATCCATGCTAATGGAATAGATACAATCCATCCCCACCGATAAAAGCAAAGTCTCACTTTACCCTTGATTTATTTTTTTCTCTTTAACCCATTACAATATCTGTTAAGAGGTGGAAAGATGGAAACTACCACTTTATTTTCTGGCTCTGCCCAGCCTCTTTGAACAGTGGTGACTGAAAGCAGTATTTAGGAAAAAGGAGAAGGAAGAGAAGGAAGGAATGCATGGTAAGAGGAAGAAGAAGAAAATGAAGGAGGAAAGAGGCATAAAGAGAGTATCAAGTCCCTAGATCTTGTGTGGGGATTCTTTTTTGTTAGAAATTCTGAGCTACGTAACAGAGCCTTGCCATAACAGGAAAGATAACTCAGTGACATTAGGCATGAATTCTGGATGAAAACTGAACAACTAAAGGCAGGCCTTATCTCACTATTATGGAGAGACATAATAAAGTTCAGTGAAGTTATCAGACTTGCATGTACACAACCCTCCCCTACAGAATCTCATGGCTTTTCCCACTCTTCCACCTCCAAGTGGTTAAAGCAATATTTCTTCCAGTGAGATGCATGTAATTTTTCATTATATGGTTTCAAATCAAGCTCCAATCTTGGAAAACAGAAACAGAAAATCAACATTGTGAAGTATTATAGATTTTGCATGTCTAAACAGCTGTGATGAATTAGTCACAGTTACAATGAACTGTAGGAAAAAATCTACAGGCAATATATTGCTTTTGCGAGTTTTATATTAAAGTAAAAGAAAACCCTCAAGTAATATTATATAATAAATTATTGTAACAGTGGTTGGCAGTAGGAGTAATTTAAATAAGATTAATTTAACAACCTTTAAATATCAATAAGTAATAAATATCTTCATGCATGGGGGTCCACATTTCACTTTATTTGGAAATAATGAATAATGCCAGTTGCCTAATATAACCCTAATAACAAAAGAGTAATACTCTGCACTTTAACAATTTTCATTAGAAGAGCTCAAGTATTGCTTTCATTTGACAGAAACTGCATCTGTTCCATATTAGGCATGCAAAATAAGTTCTGCAAAGAAGTTCCCAAATTAACTTTGCAAAGAAAAAGCAAAATGGACCCAAACACTAAATCGAAGCCTGCTATCAACTGTACTGGCTTTACTTTTGCAATGGTTTGTTCTTAACTCTAATATAAAGCTGCTTGTCAAACATCAGAGATAACTGGCTTTGGACAGATTGTGGTGCCTCAAATAATCTGTTATGGAGTTTTCCAAATTATTTCTTTATTTCTAAACATGAAAAACAGTGTGTGTGTCAGTGGGGGGGGGGGAGGGAGGACAGAGCGTTATTCTGTTGCCATACATACACACATGTGGCTTCACTTTCAAATTGCCACCATCCTCCTCCTCATTTATTCCTTCCTTCCTTTTCCTCTACTCCTTCAGATAATGTCTTATCCTCCTTCCTGAAGACTGAACGTCTACCACGGCACTGTCACAGTGATACATTAAATGCACTAAGTGAGAAAAAAGAGGATGAAAAATAGCATATACATTATGTTTTCAATATTTTGTAATTACGTGTTTTCAATGTCTAAAAAATATAGTAGGGGTGTTGAGGTGGCTCAATTGGTAGAATGTCTGACTCTTGATTTTCACTCAGGTCATGCTCTCCTGGTTTGTGAGATCAACCCCTGCATTGGACTTTGTGCAGACAGAACCTGGTTGCGATTCTCTCTCCCTCTCCCTCTGCCTGTCTCTGTCTCCATCTCTCAAAGTAAATAAACTTAAAGTATGGTAAAGATTTAACAATGTACAGTATGATTTTAAACTCTTGTTTACTGTATTTCCGTATTTCCCAGAGAAACATGTATTACTTAGATTAGTAAATAATAACAATGAATAAACTCCCAAATCTTTATTTTTAAGTTTAAATTAGCTATAGCCTCTGCCCGGGTTTCAAATACCTTATATAAAAATGAATGCAATAATGTAATGAGTGTTGATTTAGGGAATAGAAAGAACAAAAACTAAGTTGGTGGGATGATCACTGCTCTGCATTAACCACACAGCTGGACATTTGATCAGAAAAGGAAAGAGAAGACACAGCATGACTTTGAGGAGTGAAACAGCACTGCTGAAATAAAGGATTAAACTGGCTTAGAGATCCATTCCATAAAAGCTGGATTTGACTAGGAGTCTAAAATAGAACCTCCAAAATTGGGAAGGTGAGGTTTGCTTGGATTGTTTCATTAAAATTTAAAAGGTGATATTTAACTCTTAAAGTGGTATAATTAACAAAATAAATAAAATATTATTCATACAAGAAGCATTAGGAAGTTGAGTTTATATTGGTGATTCTTAAAATCTACTTCCTAGGGATGCCTGGGTGGCTTAGTCAGTTACTTTTGTCAGACTTTGACTGAGGTCATGATCTCATAGTTTGTGGGTTTGAACCCTGTGTCAGGCTATGTCCTGACAGCTCAGAGCCTGGAGATTGCTTTGAATTCAGTGTTTCCCTCCCTTTCTGCCCCTCCCTCACTCACACCCTTTCTCTTTCTCTCTCTCTCTCAAAATTAAATAAACATTTAAAATTAAAAAAAAAACCTACTTCCTACTTTGATAAATCAAGTGCTACTATTACCTTTAATGTTTAAACCAGCAGTCTTCAAAAGTTGTTGTGAAGGGTTCTGGAGGGTTTCTGGAGGGTTGTTAAAAATCTAGACCTCAGCTCACCAGTGCACATCTCAATGCATTTGGTTTTAGAATTGACACAGGAATGTGCATTTTTAGCATGAGTCCCCACCTGAAACCAATACAATTATTCAATGCCCACACTTTGTAAACAGGGGATTCCAGCGGGGATTCAGTGATTTTTGGCTAAAATCAACCATTTAACCAGCATGTTTTTCTAGGCTGATATTCTTAGACATTTTGAAAAGAAAAGAAATAACTTAACCATGCAAAATGTAATGTCCAATTATAACTAAATACGCCATTATAGACAGAGAAATATAAAAATATGTTGGAAGGAGCCCAACAAAGATTTGAAAATAACTAAGCTTTTCTGTATCATTTGTTCAATGAATATTAAAAGTTGTAGTTGAGTGAAATAGCAGTTAAAGAAAATGAAGCAAATAAATAGATTGCAAAAACTGTAATCTGAAAGTGGCATTTTATTTGTGTCTTGAGCATATAACACATTTTTCTTTCATTAAATTGTTGCATGCTGTTTTCTTGCATCTATTCATCCTATTAGCTCCTGATTCATAATTTGACTGCTTATAGCTCTGATTCTTAAACAAAAAAGAAGAAATAGGTCACTCAATTCTTACACCAGAGGCTCCAGTTACACTAAGCTCAAATAAGTTAGTCGCATCCTTAATATGGCCACAGTGCATCACAATATCGTTATCACAAACCCTACCATGTCTGGGGTAAATATATTCATTCTGGCCATTTACAAGTGAAAAGTGGTCAGAGTTCATGTCAAAAATGAAATATTCCGAGTACATCTTAGACATGCCAAAAATATCTAGAGCAAGCAACATGACCTAGTACTTTTTTTATTATTATTTTTCATTTTTGCTTCCAAGTTCCCTACTATCTTTGTCAAATGTCAAGTTTGGAAAAATATTTCCTTTTTAGAGGTGTGACAATTACTCAAATAATAGCAAAAAACAAGTTTCTCTTGAGATATTTCTATTTCACATTTTTTTCTTTTTACCCAGTACTGCTGCTGTAATAATTAATCAATTCAATAGATATTCATTTCTAACAGCTGTCAACCAAAAATCAAAATAAGGGAGAGGTGTGTGTCCAAGTCCAGCTACCCCAAATCCTCAAATTTTCCTCATTAAAAAGGAGAAAACCAATTGAGTTAACAAGTCCTTAACATTGTATGAACTCAGTTCAAGACAATCAAAGAGCTGTCCACTACAGAGTAGATCATGTAAAAACCATTAAAGGGTTAGGAGAAACAGAAAGATGGAAGGAGGATATGGGGTGTATGGATGGGGAGGAAGAAGCCAATCCAGAATAAGATGAAATAGGAGAATGTATTGAACTTAACCCATTGACCACTAATAAGATGCCAAATAAGAGGGGCGCCTGGGTGGCTTAGTCGGTTAAGCGTCCGACTTTCACTTAGGTCATGATCTCGTGGTTCGTGGGTTCGAGTCCCGCATCGGGCTCTGTGCTGACTGCCAGCTCAGAGCCTGGAGCCTATTTCAGAGTCTGTATCTCCCTCTCTCTCTGACCCTCTGCTGCTCACGCTGTCTCTCTCTCTCCTAGAAATAAAATAAAAATATAAAAAAAAAAGATGCCAAATAAGAAAACTTTGTGAACGCATCTATATAAAGGCCAAAACTAAAATGAATGTATAACCACTGCATGAAATGAAAATGCATGCATGATTGGGTGTGTACAATGAATGATTACGTGATAAAGGTCATAAAGTCCTGGTGGCCATGGGAGAGAGAACATGACAGAAGTGAAGGGCGTGGTCCCTACTCTCAAGCAGCTCACTTTCTAGCCTTTCACTGTTCATGACACTGTTTGAAAAGGCCAGCCCACAGAGAGTCCCAACTAAAGTACAAAAGAACATGGGTTATATGATTGAGATGAAGAGAGATGAGTGAGAATTTGTAAGGCAAAGAAGAAAAAGAAAGGCAGTCTAGGTAGGAAGAGCAGTGTGCTCCAAGGGGTTTGGAATGATAAGAAGTATGCTTGAGAAGCAAATTATTAATGTGCTAAGAATCTATAGCCGGCATGGGGACAAAAATGGCTAGGGAGAAAAAAAAGGTTGAGTTGATATCATTCTGAAGAAGTATGGAATTGATTCTATAGGAAGAGAAGCTACTAAAGATTTTAAAGATGAAGAACAAGATGAGCACTTGGAAATCATGAAGAAAAGCTGAGGAGGACATTCAGTATTTGGGGCCACCTAATACTTTTTCCTTCTGCCAAACATCTCTCTTTCTTCATTTTAAAAAATAGTTATTTATTTTTGATGGGGGGCAGAGAGGGAGGGGGACAGAAGATCTGAAGCAGGCTCCGTGCTAACAGCAGAAACCCCAATGTGGGGTTCAAACTGATGAATCGTGAGATCATGACCTGAGAAGATGTCAGACACTCAACTTAGAGCCACCCAGATGCCCCCATCTTCCTTTTTTTTTCAAAAGTGAACTCTACCCCAAACTTGGGGCTTGATCTCACGACGCTGAGATCAAGTCACATGCTCTACCAACTGAACCAGCAAGGTACACTGCTCTCTGCCTTCGTTTTAAGGAATTGCCTCTCTCCACTGGACCCAAAGTTGTTGGTAGTGGTTAAATACCTATTGCATCTCACCATACCCTAGGAGGATTCCATTTTCATCCATAATCCCCCATTTGTCTTCTAGAACAGCTAGAAAGCAGACATGAAATTCAAGCATGTTCTGTCAGACAATGCTTGCCTAGAATTTTGACTTTAGCTTAGTGACAGAGACGAAAATAAAGTAAGTGCTCATTTTATCTGCCATTCCCTAACCAGGCAATTCTTCAACTGCTCACAATTTTCTCTATTTCCTGCTTCTTAGCCATCCAGATCACCTTGGTTCCTGCCCACTTGTTTTTCATTAAAATTTTTTTTGAGACATTTTATGGAAAATTGATAGACAACAAGCTACATTGGAGATTACATTTTTATATTATTCTGCAGTGATTGAAAACATACATACCATGTCTTCACAATAATAAAACACTCAATTGGGGGAAAAGACATTTATATTTTGAGTTTATTTATTGGACAAGTCTCAAAAGATTGAAATGATTATCAAACAGGGCAGTTCAACTAAAATAGGATGAATATGCCACAGAGGACAAGGACACTTCAACTTTTTCATGTCTGTTCGCAGGCTTCACACACTGACAGACCTAGTGCACACATTCTCTCTCTGTCTCTCTACCTTTCTCAAACACACACACACACACACACATACACACACACACACTCATATACTCTCCTCCTAAATATACAATTCATCGAATACAGAACCTTTATCTTTCTCTATCTCTTTCTCTCTCATATACCTATATGCATATACTCATTTCAAGAACACACATTCACATATACATCCACATCCACATATGCCCTCATACAAAAATACACTCCTTGGCTGGATCAAGGCAGAGCAAATACCTGTGAACAAAGTGTGTCTCCTAAGTGCATTTTAGATCACTTTAAGAGTCACAACACCCATCTCTATCAATTGAAAGTAGTTGGGAAACTTGGGAGTAGCAGTCTTGGATACATCTTTTCATTTTGACTTGTTTCATGGAAATTTCAAACATGCCCCAAAAGTAGACAGAACACTAAATGAACTCCCATCATCCAGTTACAAAATTCATCTACTCATGAGATTCTGTTTTCCTTTATAGCCCTACCTACCCTCACTGTATAAGAGAAAACTGTAGGAGGAATTTTAGAAAGGGTATCATTTTATCCATAAATATTTCAGGATACATGTCTGGAACAGGACTTTCTGGAGCATTTGGGTGGCTCAGTCAGTTAAGTGTCCAACTTTGGCTTAAGTCACGATCACACAGTTCATGAGATCAAGCCCGCATTGGGCTCTGTGCTGACAGCTCAGAGCCTGGAGCCTGCTTTGGATTCTGTCTTCCTCTCTCTCTGCTCCTCCCCTACTTGTGCTCAGTCTCTCACTCTCTCTCTCTCAAAAATAAATAAACATTAAATAAAACACAACTTTCTTTGTGAAGTATTCCCCAGCCCATTTCTAGCATTACTTTTCCAGCCCACCTAGCAATTCTCTGAGCCCTAACTTTCTTCCAATGAATTTCCCTTTTGCTCAGTTTCCCACCATTGCCTATGTGGCTTGCAAGCAAGGGATGCAACCTGGTCCAGTAGCTGTGGCGGAAGTCATCTTATGGCAGAGCAGTGAAGGAAAAAATGAGGTGTACAGGGATAGGTCTTAGTCAGAAAGGGCTTACAGGGACACAGTGGGAGGGTAAAAAGAGGAGCATTAGGATGAAGACAAGAGAGAAAGGGAATCAGCTGCACTAGGAGGAAGCCCATAGACCAAAGTCATTGTATTATGATAGCTCTGGTATATTTTAGTAAACTTCAGGAATTTCTGTTTTGCATTAGACTGGGTTTATTACTTTTTTTTAAAGCAAAACCCTTCCACAACAATGGTAAGTGAGGCTTTCCATTTTGGTTTTTTAACAAAACATAAATGAGTGTACAATTTTTTAGACCCCCTCCTCCAATTCAGAGAATATTATCATTGTCTGACTAATGACACTCCCACACAGGTTATCCTCTCCTGAAATCAAATGGAGGATGAGACTTTAAAATTTGGGATACAACTTTAAAAAAACACAAAAAGTGTAGTTTATCTTCATTCATGTTTTGCCATTAATCTTGAAAGAACCCAAAGGTGTTCTGTGAAGCCATGCGTAGGGAGATTTTATTTAGTGCTGGAGTGTGAGCTTCCCGAGAACCACGACTTTGCTGGCTCTCTGCACCTCCTCAGGAGCCCTGTCCGCACACATCAGCATGTGAGTGTCCGCTGTGAAGCCTTTAGACCAGAAGGTTGATGACTCCAGTAGAACGGCCCCTCTTTGCTTGAAAAAGACGACCCTGCAGTTCTTGAATTATTGCCATGCCCCCTCAGAAGTTATACTATAAAAGATGAAATCTCAAAAACTGTGAGCAAAATGCTAGGAATGGGGCAAAAAATAAGTATGATCACTGAAATACAAAGTTATTCAATAGAGACACCTAAAATCAGCCTCCACATCAAGACCATGTCTAGAGAAATGTGGGGGAAAAAAGCACCAAATCATCTTTCTAAAAGTTTCAAGTGCTCCCACATCCTGTGAACAGAGCTATAAAGAGAAGGAGGAGGAGGGGGAGGAGGAGGAGGAGGAGTTGAGGAGATGGCACAGATGACAATGTAAGCATGGAAACACAGAGGTCATGTTTTAAAGTTAAAAGCATGTGGCTCATTAGGACAATAAACTTACCCCTTCCTCCACCCCCAGAAGAGCAGAGATTTGTAATCTGTAACTGGTCAGAACTAAAAGGCCAGCTCACACTCTCTGATCAGCCGCTACAAAGAGCTTCTTGACATAATTCTGAGGCTATTAGGATCTAATGATCTGAAAAATATTTTTGATTAGAAGAGTCTCAGATTGACAGGTATCAGGGGAGAGCAAGGTATCACTGTATTGCAATGATAGATGCCATTTCTGTGATAATGAATAGACTGTTCAAACTTGGGTCCTCCATTTTCATTCTCAAAGGAAACAACTGGCACTCGGGAACACTTAATTACCAAGTCACCCTGTCCCAAGCCACTTACTCTGTGGGTACCCAATAAGTATTAATTAAGGAAGATGATAAAGAGCAGCTCATTTGGGGGTGAGACAAGTCTGCAGTTTAGCGGGGTAGCACCTACACTTCCTTATACAACACCACATGTAGAAGAATGCAGCAAAAACGATTTTTCTAATTGAAACCACAGGGGGTCTTTAGGTAACAGAATTTAATTACCTAACCTGGAATTTGGCCAGAGCAATGGGGTGTATGTGTCATGTTTTCAAAGAGAAGGTCATGATTGTGCAAAGGCAAGAGATCTTCAATCCACACTGGCATTAAGTGACAGACTGACCATGGTGAATGTTGAGCTGTCAAAGATAAATAATTACCCTGATGAGATAATGCATTATTGAGGTTTTATAGTAAGGGTCTATTTTGTAGGGGAACATCTATTTGAAATAACTCATGAAAAGAGTCTGAGAAATTAGACCCTCCCTGTTGCAAATCAGAGGGTCAGTCCTGCTCTGTCCCCTCATTGTGAAAAGATGCTTTATATCGGCAAGTGTAATTGTTCATCAGGCATCAGGGAACAAGGGAGTGAGGAACAGGTTCTTGCTCTCTTAAATAGTCTGCTAGGACTGGTTTGCTTCTCATGCATCTTTCTTCATCCTCAGGAGTTTTATCCCCTTGGATTTTATCATCCTACTTGCTAACTCTGATCCTACAACATTACAACAGTGTCCTCATTTAGCCAGAGAATAATATTTTGGCTTGAGAAACCAGCACTTCCTCCTCTTCAGCTTCCAGTGACCAGCTAGAATGATTAAACTGTCTCACGATTCTAATTATGCAAGTACTTTTGATAGTTTTTCAAATTTAAATTTTACACTGCCCTTGTTTTTAAATCTGCAACTGATGTGCTTATGTGCTTATTTTATTTTGTAAGTCTCTCTAGGAGTACTGATTTAAATTGTTCCATTTTTGAGGACTATGAGGGGAAAAAAAATCAAATCTACAGATGGCTAGCATCTGTGGTTCTACAGTGTTAACATGTACAATAACACACAGTCTCTAATTGAATACAAGAACGTAACTCAATCGAGGGTCTGTGCTAACATCATAAACCATGACAGTGCAGCCCAAGCAATTAATAAATAGTAATAGCATCTCTCAATTGAATTGTCAGGAAGGGGCATTGTGAGGGAAGTTTCTGCAGTACACTTTTCTTGAATGCACCTGCTAACAAAGAAAAACTGGATGCTCTTCTAAAATCATGTCACAGTCATTAACTTTTAATATGTGGCACTAAAGAAAAACAGTAACAACAATAAAAAGGAAGATGTATCATGGCCAAAGCGAAAGTGATTAATAACCAATTATTGTTGTCTGGGAAGAGGTTTGGTCTCTGTGACACTGTTTCAGCTTACCAAAATCCATCTGAACCTACAGATCCCCTCAGTGTCATTTAAAAAAAAATCAAAGTAAACATCAGAGTTGAAAGAAGTAATACAAAGAGACAGGGCAATCTTCTAAAGCTACCAGGCATTTCTTCCTGCTGCTGATAAACATATCCTTGAACAGTTCAGAGAACTAAATGTAGAAGGAGAATTTTGTGAATATTTTGGGCAATGGGCCGAAATGAATCACATCAACATCACAATGCTACCCTGGAAGTACTATTTTCTGCCCTAACTTCATTTCTAAAAGGACTTGTCCTAAGTCTGTTTTAAAATCCATTCCAATTGATTTAGAACTCAAGATCATCTATATTCGTGGCATGGCTGCATTTCCGTTACTTGCACTA
Organism: Hyaena hyaena; assembly: GCF_003009895.1. NCBI lineage: Eukaryota > Metazoa > Chordata > Mammalia > Carnivora > Hyaenidae > Hyaena > Hyaena hyaena. The sequence continues at coordinate 408,979 of NW_024080933.1, read as the reverse complement.
GGAATTCTCTTTACTCAGGGTTTCTACGTGGTGGGCCAAAGTACGCAAGAAGCTCTATAACAATCTGTAAAATCTTAAAATCACTGAAAAAATGAAACTTGGCTTTGGGGTCAGAAAAAGCAGTTTTCAGTCAATGACTTATTATTTCTTGAGGTGAAAAACACTTGATACTGACTATATAATGTTAGACTAACTTTAAAAATCCAAATTGTTGACTGCAATTGTAAAGGAACCATAAAGATTAAGTTCTTTTGGTCTGTTTTGTTTTTAGGTTGTGAAGAATAAAAACTAATTTAAGTTATCCTAGATGAGACAGTAATTTCGTTGTATGGACACTGGACACCTGAAAGTACCCACATAAAAGAGGAACAATCATGAGTTCAGGAAAGCCAGGTAACCAGGGCACCACCAGAGAGCATTACTCTCAGACATCCTGGGAACTTTCTTGACATGTATTACTCCCCAACTCCCATTATTCAAGTTTCCAGGAGAATGTCTGCAGCAGTCTGCTAAATCCAGCTTAGGTTGTACGTCTTGCTTTTATTCTAATAGTTTGTCACCAGGGAGGTTGGGTCATAAAACACATGTGGCTAATCTAGGCCCACCCATGTGATCCTATCATCAGAGACTATGTTAAAGAAAGAGTTGCTACAGGAGGCTGGGGAAACATCCGCAAAGAATTTTCAGATACAACTCCCATTTTGCTATGATCAACATTGTCTTCATATTTACATTATTTGGGCTGTCTACACTATAAAATATGCCAACACTTAACTTTATAGAGAAAACTTTACATTACTTGGTAGACTTAAAAGGAAAGTAGCATGATTACTTACCAACTGATTGAACTAGGAGTTTGCATTAACACAACAAAACTGATGGTGACATTTGAAAATTTTGACCTTGGGGCTTTTCAACAAATGTGTGTGCTGTTCATTTTAAAGTATTAAAATAAAAACTTTATATTAAAAAAGTTCCACCATTATAAAGATTGTGTATCATCTAAATAAATTCATTTGCCTTTGTGGATTGAAAATGTCACCTAACTACAGTTCATCAATTTTGGAGACCACATATTAAAATTATTCATAATAGTCTAAATGAAATCTTAAAAATATGAATTATTGCAGCTGGTTGAATATATTAGGTTTTTCTTATATTAGTGTTTTTATCTAGGGTCATCTATTCAGTCCAACTTTAAGTCTTGTTCATAACAGACTAAGGTAGACAGTTAGAAAAATGGCATAATTGGATTTTTAAAAAGAATCTTCTGTTTTTCTAATAAAGAATAGAAAAAACACATTTATAGTTATTTCTTTAAACCTTCACTCCACTTGAAATCATAGCCGTTTTCATGTATTGGCTTCAAATATGTCTGTTTCATAACTGTTTATATTTTAACTCTCTCTATTTGTAGAGAAATCTCCTCCTAATTCTCTTTATCTGGACTGGACACATAAGTGTCAGTACTTGGCAAAGGAGTGAATATATAAATGAATGAATGTGTGAATGAACAAGAAATCATATATCACATATAAGTATTGAAAGAATTTCCTAACTGCACCTGAGTTGATTTTCCAAACATTTGATTGTATTACTTCCTTATTCAAAAGATTTTAAGTTAACTCCTTATTGTCTAAAAAGTGAGGTTCTACATGCTCTAAGCCTTCAAAACTTAGGTAAGTTTACTTTTCTAGATTTTATTTCCTGGCAATTATTTGTTACATTTTCTGCAAGATGTATACTTTCTTACTTCTGGCACTGCTGTTGCTCTTCTTCATGTAATAGAGACAGCTGCCTGTTCTTGGTCTTATGCTCCATGGGAGAATGCTGAATTTCCAGTGATAATAACAGTGATTCCCATACACACAAAGTACCAGTTGAATTAATCAACTAATGGATGGATCATGAAATTCTAACAATCCTGTAAGAATGAACTCTAATATCATTTTCCCCATTAAGGTTATCCTAATTATTCCATCTAGAAATCATCTTTCTTCCCTCTAATCTCCTTTCCATTACCCAAGTAACAATACGACCATTTTGCCTCCTCAGCCAAGTGGGTCTTAGCCGTACCTTCTAACCCCACTTCATTCTCTATGTCTATTACCTTATTTTATATGGGTTTTTTGGTTTGATATTCTTCTTCCACTACGATATCATACCAATTCAATGGTGTCAGGGACAATTTATTTCCTGTATATAGGTATATAGACATATACGCTGAACAAATGAGTGGATTTCTATAGAAACATACATAAATATTATTTACTCCTTTGGACTCTAGATATTTGGCTCAAGTCTTTCTCACTGACAGAATGCTTAAAAGTTAAGATAGCAGGTAATTCATCTTTGATCATGCATGTCTCAGTAATCTCATTCATTCAAATTAATAGTCACAATAGCAAATGTTTACTGAGTGCTACTAGACACCAGGAACTGGCACAGGACAAGGCTATTCTAATGCTGTATTTTGTAGGATACTCATAAGAATTCTATGAGGTAGAAACTACTGTTACTCCATTTTCAAATAAGTAAGTGAAGGCTTTGGAGGAGTCAAGTCACTTACCCAAAAGACAAAAAATTCAATGCCAAGGCCAGTATTGAACACAAGGATATCAGACTCCACAATCTATGCTCTTAATAAATATAGTCCAGTGGCTTTTCCCATTGTATTAATTAAGGTTTTCTGAATGAATGATTTAGTGAATATGAACCTATCAGGGACAAAAATACCTGACTTTTGTTTTTACAAAACAGAACATGAAATCCCACAGTAAGAAGAAGGGCTCCTACCAATCACCTTACCTAACCCAGGCTCAATCCCTATCTAGCAAGGACATCTCCTCTTTGATTTCCTGGCTAAGATTTTGTCTAGCTTCTTCTTGGAAATCTCTAGAGAAAAAGAACTGACTTGATCTAGCAGTGGACCTTACCACTGCAGGATGTTTCTGAATTTTAGGGTGAGTAAAAATCATTTTACAATGAAGCAAAATCTGCCTTCCCAAACATTCCATTCATACATCTATTCCCTCTGACAACAAGGAATAGGTGTAACCTCTTCCTCATGATGGTTAACACCATGTCTCCGCTGGAAATTCTCTTTCATAGACTAAGCATTCCCAGATCTTTGTTGACTGCTTTTTACCTTTGCATCACAAAAGGGATAGCTTATTGGAAGATATGTAAAGCTTTGTACAGATTATTAAAAATTGCCATACAAATTTTATAAAACTACAAATGCTAAATATAAAATAAAAGGATCTATTTGCTCAAAACCTTAATAGCACTATGTGTTATTTAATGAAGGCTAACATATTAATTCTTTCTTTGTACAGAGGCTGTACTTAGTCCATTACATGCATTATCTTATTGCATCCTTATGAGATATCATGATGTAGGTGCTATTATTATTAATTTTGGTAACTTCATTTTCTATCTCATGGAACTCAGTCCCAAATAGGGTTGTGCACTCCTCAAGGTTGTTCAAGTAGTGACTGGGAATGACAATAATAATCTCTCATTCCAAAACCTATGCTTTTAGCCACTACTCTACATTGTCTCATAAATTGAAAACAATATATAAATAGATTTACTAAATACATAATGCAATTTGAATTTCAAAGATTTCTATAATTTTATAATGATATAAAGGCTTCTCTGCTATCTCATCAACTCTCTTGCTCTACCTAAAGCAATAAAAGTTTACATTGTAAGTACCCATTTAGCCTTTAAAATACTAACAATGTAACAGACATGAAATTTTTAAAAAATGTCCATTATCCTCTTGCTGTCTTGCTCTCTTTATTTATGTCTTTTCAATCTAGTTTTAGTCTGCTTTGTTAGGACAGCAATTATTTGAGATAACATTGCCACAGATATTATGTGATACCCAGAGATCCCATGGATTTTGTTCATTCTCTTGATGACTTCTAACCCTTTGGTAGTCTTCAGATCAGGAAGTTAGTTGAGTGTGGGTGGGCAAGGAACTAATGAGATAAATATACAGGTGAATGGCTGTACACATTTATTTGGGACTTTTAATATAATACCGTGTGGTCTGTTTAGACAAGAGCATAGAAAGCTGAGTATCCTTGACAACAGGGTGGATATATAGCAAAAAAAAAACAAAACAAAAAGACCAGGAGATTCACAGTAGGAGATCTAAATAGTAGATCATTGGAGTAACAGTTGACAGCTTTTTGGTAAAAGTTCAAAATTTTTCAAATGTTTTCATTTAATGTACCATAGATAGTGGATCATTAGAACATTTGAAGAAAAGGCATTAATAACTGGCATGGTGGCTGATGGACCAGTGTAAAAACTGATGCTGAGTGTTAGGTTTTCTCTGTAGTTACAAGTAATGGTTATAAGTAATGCAGTTATAGATGCAAAGAATAATCAGTGAATAAGGAATAAAAAATGGATTTTAGTGTCAGCTAACTCTAGGTCATGGAGCTGAGTCCCCCTATAGGTAGAATGGGACAAAAAAAAGTTTTCCTAAAATTTGTATGGAACCACAAAATACACCTAATAGCCAAAGCAGTCTTGAAAAAGAAAACCAAAGCTGGAGTCATCACTATTATGGGCCTTAAGTCATATTACAAAGCAGTAGTTATCAAAACAGTATGGTACTAGAACCAAAAGACACATACATCAATAGAACAGAATAGAAAATCCATAAATAAACTCACAACTACATAGCCCATTAATCTCTTACATAGGAAGCAGGAATAACCAAGGGGAAAAAGACAGCTTCTTCAACAAATGGTGTTGAGAAAACTAGACAGCAACATGCAAAGGAATGACACTGGACCCCTTTTCATACCATACACAAAACTAAATTCAAAATGGATTAAAGTCCTAAATGTGACACTTGAAACCATAAAAATTCCAGAAGAGAACACAGGCAGTAACTTCCTTGACATTGGCCATATCAATTTCTTTCTAGGTATGTCTCCTGAGGTAAGGGAAACAAAAAACAAAAACAAACAAACAAATATAGGACTACATCAAAATAAAAGGCTTCTAAATACAAAGGAAACAATCAACAAAACTAAAAGGCAATCTACAGATGGAAGAAATCTGCAAATGATGTATCTGAGAAAGGGTTAGTATACAAAATATATACACAACTTATAATACTCAACACCCCCAGAATAAATAATCTAATTAAAAAACAAGCAGAAGACATGAAGAGAGATTTTTTTTCAAAGAATAAATACAGATGGTCACCAGACATCTGAAAAGATACTCATCATCACTTACCATCAGGAGATGCAAATCAAAACTACAATGAGATATCACCTAACACCTGTCAAAATGGCTAAAAACAATACAAGAATCAATAGGTATTGGCAAAGTTGTGCAGAAAAAGGAACACTTGTGACTATTGGTAGGAATGCAAACTCGTGCAGTCACTGTGAAAAACATATATATAATGGAATATCATTCAACTATAAAAAAAAGAGTGAAATCTTGCCATCTGCAACAACATGGATGGAGCTAGAGAGTATAATGCTAAGCAAAGTAAGTCAGCCAGGGAAAGACAAACGCCATATGATTTCATTCTTATATGGAATCTAAGAAACAAAACAAATGAGCAAAGGAAAAAAATAAGGGAAAAAGACTCTTAATTATAGAAAACAGACTGACCTGAAGGTTGTTAGAGGGGCACAGGATGGGAGGGATGGGTTAAATAGGTGATAGAGATTACACGGAGTGCACTTGTTATGATGAACACAGAGTGATGTATGGAAGTGATGAATCATTATACTGAACACCTGAAACTAATAACACTTTATGTTAACTAACTGGAATTAAAATAAAAACTTAAAAAAAAAGTTTATCCTACCTATCTCACTGATAATTGGAAACAATGCTCATGACAGTTTTGGAATACCTATATATCTCATCTGAAACTGAAGTAGATTTCTTAATGACTGTATGATTTCTAATAATAGTTAGATATTTATAGACATATATTATTTAACTCCAAGACATTCATACTCATTCCAGTAAACCGTTCACAATTTTAATTTAGGAATATGCTTCTTTCCAATCTCAGTGTATGAGATTCCATCTACCTTTATGAGTGGACATTTGTCCCTAGGGAAAAAAACATTCAACAAAATTTATTTATTTTGTCACTGTGATTGCTCTAGAAATAAGTGATCCCTGAGCTGTTTGCGTTAAGTCTTCTTACCATCTTACACACAGTGACAAATGAAGTCACTGCACAAACTTGAGAAATACTAAGATGCCAAGTCCTAATGATAACCCTGGATTCCTGAATATAGGTACCTTACCTGAGGAATTCTCATAACATCAATAGATTCATTATCTTTTGTGTCTAAGCACGTTGAGTTAGACTTATTGTCACTTGCAACAGAGAGATTTAACTAATAAATTGGGAACTAATAAATCAAAAAATAACTTGGATCTAATTAATCTTGATTTAAAAAGCCATGCTTATATTATATATTAATGTTTCCCAAATATTTATGATGATGCAATCTTTTTGACATATAACATCTAACAGTTTTGGAGGGATTACTGATAATATGATAGACATTTTGAGACATGTGGATGTAAATTATCTCTGCATTCATAGATCTTAGTCTACCATATTTAAAATACACAATATTAATTCATCAAAAAATACAGTATACAGTAAAATAAAAAACATAGCAAGTGACATAGAATTACATTACATAAAAGAAGACAAATGGGGAAGGTGGGATTCAACTGGAAAAAAATTAATCACAACATCAGTAGTAGAGTTAGTTAATATATACTGATGTTAATTTCTTAGTTTTGGTAAACGTACTTATAACTTATAGCTATGTAAGTTGTTAGCATTAGGGTAGATTCTATCTTTACAATGTTTCTAAGTCTACAATTATTCCAAAATAAAAAGTTAATTTAAAAAATGTTACTATATACCTTTATGTATCAAGTTGTCAAGATTATTTTAACAGCAAGATAAAGTGTGGCTTAGTGAGCTGGAAAAAGCATACCTTTATAAGCTGTGATGGTACAGTAAAGAAATGCTAACTTTCTGGAGGTTAATTTGTTATATATATCTAAATCCATAAAAATCAGCAAACACTTTTGTCCCAAATTACTTCTTCCAGAAAAATAATTCCTAAGAAATAATATGAAGGATGTGCATATATTTATGTAGGTAGATATTTGTATAGGTGGTGTCCTTCATATTAAAAATTCAAGCTATGTACATATCAAATAATAAGTATCTAGGGCACCTGAGTGACTCATTTGGTTGAGCATCCAACTCTTGATTTCAGCTCAGGTCATGACCTTGGGATCATGGAATTGAGCCCCATGTCAGATTGTATGCTAAGTGTGAAACCTGCTTAAGATTCTCTCCCTCCCTCTCTCTCTCCTTCTGCCCTTCTCTCCCACTTGCTCTCTCTCTCTCTCTTTCTCCTTTTCTCTCTCTCAAGTAAAAATTTTTAGAAAGTATCTAATAAATAAATAGAACTTTAATATGATGGAATATTATTTCATACCAAAAACAAATCATACAATAGTAGGTAAAAATACTTAGCAAAATGAGAGGTTTTTTTTTTTTTTCCAGGTAATACTGGGTCAGAAAAAAAAGCATGTCATCATGTAATATATGTAGTACAGTGTCGATCATATTATTATTCATTTCTAAAAAGAATGCACATTTTTTAAGTTTATTTTGAGACACAGAGAGACATCAAGAGTGGGGAAGGGGCAGAGAGTGAGGGGGAGACAGAGAGAGAGAGAGAGAGAGAGAGCGTCCCAAGCAGGCTCCCCACTGTGATTACAGAGTTCAACACAGGGCTTAAACTGACCAGACAATGAGATCATGACTTGAGGCAAAACCAAGAGTCAGAAGCTTAACCAACTGAGCCACGCAGGCGACCTATGAAAAGGCGATTCTACACAAAAATGCATATTAACTATTGTGGTTGGCACTGGGAATATAGAAAGCAGTGAACAAAATGCACAAAAAGCCCTGTCTTAATGAAGCATACCGTATAGAGTACAATAAGAGTAAAAAATATGTTGGATAATATCTTAGAAGGTGGTAAGTTTTATATGGAAAAATAAAGCAGGATAGGCGATAGGAAGCATGGGGATCCTGGAGAGCAGTGTGGCAACTTTAAATGATCAGGAAAGATCTCTCAGAAAGTGATACTTAAGGAAAGGCCTGATGATTAAGGGGGAGTGAGCTTTGTGGCTTTGAGGAACAGTAATCCGGAGAGCCTAGAAAGTACAGATCCTTGGAGGTAAGCATCTCTAGAGATTTCTAGGAACTGCAAGGAGGCCAGTGTACTGGAGAGCAGAGGAAATGAGAAAGAGTACTAAAGTCCAGCAGATGATAGACCACATGAGTTATTCTAAGAACCTGACTTTTACTTGGAGTGAAATGGAGAGAACCACCATAGGGATTTGAAGTGAAGCGGAGCATGGTTTATCTTTCAGAGGGATCATTCTGGCTGCCATTCTTGAAAACAGAGATTGAAGGAGGCAAGTGTAGAATTGGGAAGACTTGTTGAGAAAACCAATGCAATGGTCCAGGGAATCAATGATGGTGGCTTAGGCAAGAGCAATAGCAGTGGAAATGGTTAGCAGTGTTAAGATTATTGGGATCTTTCCTAATTATAATAAGTGAAAGAACTGGACATGGGTGTAGAGTGACATGAATCAAGGACTACTTTCAAGATTTTGATCTGAGAAAATAGGATGCCTTTACCACTAACTGAGATGGAGATGGAGAAGGCTATAACTAGGGCCAGTTGGGAAAAAAGGTCAGGAATTTGATTCTGATTTGATTTGATATGTCAAGTTTAGGATATTTATTAGATCCTAATAAATTATTAATATATTTATTAGATCCTAATAAATATATTAATAAACTTATTAGATCCTAATAAAATTCTCCAAAAGGAGAATCAGCAAGAATTGTTAAAGAGTTAGTAACAAAACCAGCCTGGAAGCCAAGAGGATGGAGTATTTTAGGGGGAGGTAGTGATCTACCAGGTCAAATGCTACTTATAGGTCTAGTAATATAAGACTGAGAAGGCAAAATTGGATTTAGCAACATGAATGTCATTAATGACCTTTATAAAATCAGTTTTAGTGGAATAGAGTGTGTTTTGAGAGAGAGAGGAGTGAAAGTAGACAGTGATTTCAAAGCATATTTCTATTATGAGAAGGAAATAATTAGGGCCATTGCTAGCCAGCGAAGAGGGATGAAGAATAAGTTTTTAAAAATATGTAATACAAACAGCATATTTTATGCTTATAGATCCAAGAAAGAGAGGAAGTATGATATAAGGGAGAGAGGGGGAGTTCCCAGAGTAAATTTATACAGCAAGACAAAGAGCTTGTGATCTAATATTTGTTTCATTTTGGTGTGTCTACAATTCTATTTACCTATTCAAATACTATCTTTGAATTTTGTGGGGTCTCATGTAATCTCAACTTTTTTCTGTATTTCAAAAATGTTCACAATAATTTTATAAATGATATATTTTATGACTAGAAAACATTATGTTAATAATTAGTAAGAAAGCATTGAATAGTTCTTTACATTTTGTATCACATATTGTCGCAGTAGATGTGGAGTAAAACAACTGAACACACAACTGGTATGACTTGGGTATGGTATTCCATCTGAAGTTTTCAAGAGTAACACAACTGAGAAACAATCCTACACTGTCACCTACTATTTCACATTTAATATAGCTCTTTACTGGGTACTTTCTAGCCAAAAGATTTAGCAGAATTGGTGTGTGGAAATAAAAGCACTAGTCAATGCTATGGTCTGTATGTTTGTGTCCCTCTAAAATTCATATATGAAAATCCTAACTCTCCAAGTAGGGGGAGCCCTTGAGAGGTTCTTAAGTCAAGAGGTCATAGGTCTACCAAACAGGCTCCAGAGAGGCCCCTAGCAACTCTATCCCATGAGCAGACTACCAGAAGTCTGCAGTCCAGAAGAGGGCCTGAACCCAGCCATGTGGATACTCTCATCTCTTTTTCCAACCTCCAGACCTGAGAGCAATAAATTCCTGCTGCTTATATGCCATCTAGTCTATGTTTTGTTACAACAGCCCAGAGAGACCTAAGACGGCACCCACAAGGGGTGTCTGGGTGGCTTATTCAATTAAGTGTCTGCCTTCTACTCAGGTCATTATCTTAAGAGTGGTTGGAGCCCTGCACTGTGCTCTCTGCTGTCAGTGTGGAGTCAGCTTCAGATCCTGTCTCTCTCTCTGTGCCTCCTCCTCTCACTCTCTCTCAAAAATAAATAAACATTAAAAAATATTTTTTAAAAAAGGACACACACAAAAAGTTTAAGACACTATACACACAGAGTTCACAAACATAATCACACACACACACACACACAACACAATAAAATGCATGCATAAACACATACAACCATGTGCATACATGTAAACACACACCCATGTAAAGACACATATACACACATAAATACATGCAAACACCTGCACACACACCTACAAGCACATAAACATGAAAGCATGTGTACTCATACACACACACAGACACATGCAAGTGTGTCTAGTTCTGATTTAGGCTAAAAGTCTTTGGTTTCCTCTGGCACTTCCTTTTCTCACATGTAACTTCCCACATGTGTTTGCAAATTTAGCTATTAACATTCTGAATAACTAAGATTCTTACAGAGAACTTCCTAAAGTGAAATAAATACCCAGGCCCCAAACCAAAGATAACTAAAATTAGACTAGATCCCAGCCTGAATCCTCAGAGAAAATATCTCCACAAACTGCTACACTGCATTACTATGAAAAATGAGATGCCTTCAGGTCACTCTACCAGAATTCCAATCTAACTAGTATGTTCTTTTGATACTCTTGATATTTACATACATATATATGTATATTTTTCTGAACTTTTACATAAAACATTTCATTAACTTGTTCACCAATGTGAAATATAATTACTCTTTGATTTTTTTCTCCCTATCCATTTTAAATCATGGCAAATATAAAATGGTGGATATCAGGCACTGATTTAGTCCTCTGTTAATGGTCATCTTGCCTGGGCCTAGCATATAGGTGATGGGGTTGTCATCCCCAATTTATATAGGCTCCTCAACCAAATGCTATCTAATAGTTGAGAAACAGAAGAGGGGAAAAGCATTAAATTATATTTTTCCCTCTAATGATGTATTCTATCAGTATATATGCATCCACTGGTAACTTGTATTAGATATTATTTAAAGAATGGTAAAAAAAAAAAAAAAAAAATCAGAGAGTGAGCTCCTGAGAGCAGAAGCAAAATCCCTTGAACTCATTTCTAAACCCAACCCAAGCATAGTTCTGGTATATGGTAGTTCCTTTTGTGTATTCACGTGTTTCAACCTCTGAATAGCACTATTATTTTTCATTTATCATCACCGCACTACTCTATGCTCTCTACAAAAATCATTCTGAAAATAAGCTACAATTTTTTTCTCAGAAATTTGAGGCATATCTTACAGATAACAATAATGAGCATTTATTTCAACTAGACATTAGGAAAGGTCTTAATATGAGTGTGTTCACAAATGTGTATCATATACATAATCTGTGTGTACATACATCAAGCTTCACATATGTGTGTGTATGCATATTGGTCGATATTATTAGGGCTATGCCCTACCTCAAAAGGAAAGCTGCCTCTTAAATCAATAGTCAGCATTTTGCAGCCCAGTAGGTACCAACGTTCAAAATTGCACCTTATGCCACCCTTGATTTGCTCTTATCTTCCCCCTGTAACTTAGAGTATTTAGGCACTTGGTGTCACAGTGACACAGCTCTTCACAGGCATTGCTGCTTTGTTCTTCAACCTGCTGCACTTTGGAAGCTGTGAGACAGCCTCTCAGTAACGAAGGTCTATTTCCCTGCCCCCCTTCCTGCCCCAAATTCCAGACTCATGACACAGAAGCACAGTTAGAGATGAAAAATATGGTTCATTATCTTAGCAGCGCAGAGAAAAATGTTATGGCTTTATTTAGCAGTTGCTTTTATGCTTTTAAAAACATGTTAATTTCATTTTTTATGTAATTGTGCATTAAATCATCTCAGACAATTGTGTGATTTGGAAATAAAAGTCCAACAAAATAAGTAAAAGCTATAATGTGGTTTTATCCTTACCGCTTTTTGTAGTCTGTTTTTATGTTCCTCAAGCATTAGTGTCTCCGCTCCTTCCTGGGAAGATTAATCTGGAGGCTCGTAGAGGCTCTTGTCTTCCTGTCTTAAGTTCTCCTGGTGCTCTGAGATTTTCCCTGTGGTTTCTGCATCTACTACTCATGAATTGCCAGGTCCAACAGCATTAGGACTTATAAAGCCTCATGATCCTTTAGTCAACATCCTAATAGGGCCACCAGCTGGATGAAGACCTCAACCCAGGGGGAGAAATGTTAAAGAGATCTACACTGCCCCAGGTAAAATGATGAATCCCAGACTACTGAGCACACTATCCTCACCGGAATACTGGTGATGGGGGTTTCTGTTGCTGTTGTTTTGTTTTGTTTTTCGTTTTTGTTTTTGTTTTTACTAGAATATAGGCAAGCAAACATATGCAATGTATTTCAGCATGTTTGGGAGATGTTTTCCTTTTTCTTTAAAGAAAAGTTGGTCCATTTGACACATAGCATCTTCCGTAGCTCTTATTTTAAACATGTTATGAGGGCTGAGACATTCTGACGGAGGTTAGTGATGCATTGTGACTTCTGAGTGTGACCTCTGTGTTATGAGGTAATTCAAGACTAATTTCAGATGAGCTGGCTTTTTTCCAATATCTGTCAATACATACGAACAATCAAACTCAGCTGTCTTATTTTCTTTAGTGTGTTTTAATGTAGATTATTGTTATAAGGCATTACGCTTCCTTTAAGGCAATGTGTACTAGTTGGCAAGGGCTGTTATAACAAAGTACCACAGGCTAACAAAAGAAATTTACTTCCTTACGGTTCTGGAAACTAGAAGTCCAGGATCAAGGTGCAGACAGATTTGGTTTGCTCTGAAGACTATGAGGGAAGGAAATTCCAAGCCTTTCTCCTTGGCTTGCAGTAAGTTGTCTTCTCCCTCTATACCATCATGCTATCTCCTCTCTAGCATCCCTCTGGGTCCAGGTTTTCCTTTTTATAAGGACCTCAGGCATATTGAATTAAGGTCCACCCAAATTACCCCATTCTAATACAATTACTTCTTGAAGGCCCTGTCTCAAAATAAGGTCACATTCTGAGCTAATGAGGATTAGGACTTCAACATGCAAATTTTAGAGAGACACCTTTCCAACCATAACAGGATGTGAAATGGTTTTCAGGTTGTTCACCTGGCTTAAAAATACAGCTTTCCAAAGACTGACATTCTGAAAAATCACTAAAGATTAGCTTTTTTTTTTTTTTTCACAATTCTCAAATTGTGAAATGGATTTGTGTATGATTCAGGTGGGGGTACATATAAAACAAACTAAATCACTCTTAATTTATTTGTAGTATAACCCTCAAGACAGATATATGTATGTGAATGTACAGATGCACCAACCTATGTGACAACCAAATGTGTATACATAACCAGCAATGAAATTAACCTCTGCCTGAGGCCACTATGAAGAGTCAGTTAAGCAGCCAAACTTTAAGAGCTTGGTACTTAACCTGCCTGGGATCCTTTGTATTCAATTTATTGTTATATAAAACAGTCAACATGGGCAGTTGAGTTAGATTACCAAATTATAATAAACATTATTTTTGGTTAAAAAAAGGGTGAGCAAATATATCTGAAGAATAAGTTTCAGAGAGATTAAAGATTTTGAGAGGTTATTTGTAACTATTCAAGTTGAGCAGGAGAATAGAAGGGTACCCATAAGTCTGTGTGAATTAATGAGAAGTATATAAGGAACTTGACTTAAAAACTTAATATTTTATTAAAAGGAAATGATATCAGAAGCCAAGAGTAGCATAGAACAGCCATAGGCCTTAGGTTTAAATGTGTTTCATTTGACCTGTTTATATTCCTTTTTCATTTCCTTAAATTCAGAGACACTGCCCCCCTCCCTACACACACAAACTAATTTAACCAGCTTGTCTGCAAAGCCCACTCATGTGATTATTCAGCTGAAGCTAACATTGCTCTCGTAAAACCCTGTGGTTCTACTCTCCACGGGGCAAGGGGTAGATGAGGGAAATTTCTGGAAGGCCACCAGATTCAAGGAGGCATCTTTTCTTTGGTTATATCTTTTAAATGTTTATTACTATTGGTGTATGTGGCAAGGAATTGGTGGGCGAACGCTATACAGGGGTTGGGGTAACTGTTTTACATGTATTATCTAATTTACGTGAGACAAAGGAGGTTTCAATGGAGATTAGGTGATGGGGTAAGGATATAAATATCATAAGTTGCATTGCTGCAGCTTTTGAAAATCTGACATTGTGAAAGGAGAAGCTGAATTTAATGTAGTGGAAGAAAGATTTCCTTTCCAAAGTCACATAGGTATTTCTTGAGGAAATTTATGTATTCCTAAATTTAGGTGAGGGAAGAAGGCTGGATATTTCTGCTTTATTACATTGTAGCTAACACTTACTGAGATGCTAGTGGTTGCCAAACACTGATATAAGCACTTTATGTATATTATCTTGTTTAATATAACTGTGAAGACAGGTACACTACGAGATAGATTCTACTGTATTCTCCAACTTTCAGAACTTAGTAAGTTTCCTTAGGTCACCCAATTGGGATGTCAAGGCCCTGGCTTATTGTAGAGCCTGTGTCATTACTACTACTTTACTATCAGTCTGTGATAGGATAAAGTAACCTTCGTTTTATCTAGCAACTAATAGGTAGCTTGACTTGCCCATAGGATGTGTTTAAAAAAATTAGAATATGGTATCCAAACTCTTCAACTAAATTATATATTAAATGAATGAACGTAGTATATCATTTAAAGAATTCTGTAAAAAAGAAAACCACAATGTGAGGTTTGAGCAACTAAATTATTCATCATAAGGTTATCATAGAATTAAAAAAGGGGAAAAAGTTAAGCCCTAAAAATCTTAATGATCCTGTTAAAGAAGGACTAAGATGATGGCACATGCATATGAATGAATACTATTAAATCTTAAAAGTTGCATTTATAAAGATTTGGAAACAGCATGGGATGCTATCCCTCATAAAGTTTTAAGCAATATTGAATACTGTTTTTACAGGAAGTTTTTAAACATATAACAGTATTTCAAAAACGGTCTGGAAGGAAATAAATTCACATGTTAGCAGGGATTATTCATTTTCAAATAGATAAATTTAAGGGGGGGCTTCCATTTATACTATGCAGCCCTTTTCAAATTTTGTATCAATAGCATATATTACTTATATAACCAGGAAGAAACCATATATTTACGGAAGATAATTTTATTTCAGTGAAATATTTTCAATAACTGAAATAACCATCTCATAATTTATGTACATCCAATGTTCAAGGGTGGGAGTCAGTAACTTTTTCTATAAAAGTCCAGACAGTAAATAGTTTAGACTTGCAGACCAAACAGTAAAATTAAAGATATTATGAAGAGATCTAACAAGAAGGAAAACAAATATCCTTGTATTTTTTTGGGCAAAATTCAAAACACAATACTAATAATCAAATATATATTTTTGTAATATCCATCTACTAATAAAAAGCCTGAAATTGTTTTTGTATGTGTGTGATAACATTTTGCTTAATTGGGGTTCAATGTTAGCATTCCCTATCATCAAAATTTATGGCACATGTTCATCTGTTAATGCTGATGTATAATGAGATTTCATGTATTTCATCTTTGGAAATGGCTTTTCACACAGATAGGTGACACATGTGGCACTTGAAATGCTGACTTGTAACTGCCTCACTGCAATTTATAGTACGCCAAGCAGTGAGTGCCACATATGGTCTGCATTGCAACTACAGAACTTTGCCTTTGTAGTATGAAAGCAACCAGAGACAATACAGAAATGGAGTGTGGCTGTGTGCCCGTAACATTTTATAGGACAGTAACATGAATTTCCAATAATTTTCAGGTGTGACAAAATATTCTGCTTTTGAATTTTAAACCATTTAAAAATGTAAAAACTTAGAAATTTCCAAAATAAAATCTTCCAAATGAGAAGACAAATCCATTTTTAGCTAATGGACCATTCAATAATTTGGTTCATGGGTTGAAGTTGGCTGATCCCTACTCTAGAAACAGGCATGCCTCTCTTGTAAACGTCACTCAGGAATCATCTCTGCCAGCACTGAATACATAAACATATACTTTATAAAAAATTAAGATATCTTTATGTAAAATGGTGCCTCTAGTCTCTCTATGAATGAATTCTTTTGTGGGTAAAGAAACGATACATCCAGACAGAGAAAAACATTAGAGACATTCAGTGGGAAATGCCTCTAGAATCAAAAAGAAAATCAAGGTCCTGATACCCAAATTCAATGTTATATATTCTCTAGACCTTTGGGCATTTTGTATGGAAATTCTAGGTTGTCAAGAAACTGTGCTAAACAAACGATTATATTAGCCTTTTAAGAAATAATGCCAAATATTTAGAATCTTAAACATAAAATAAAGCTACCAGAGTATATAAGTTCCAATCCCCTACCTTACGTTCATATGCTGTTTTTCCCCTGACTGGCTACTAGAGGCTTTAGCAGAACACAAGAGATGCTCTGAAAGATTAGTCAGTTTTAAGCAGGAAAATATTTGATGGAAGCTTAAAGAAGCTGAAAAGTGTGTTAAAATAAATTAACTGCCTCCTTCAACCATATCTTTCATACAAAAGTGATGTATGAACCATCTACATTAGAATCATCTGAGTTCCTCATTAAAATGTAGAGCCTTGGGTCCCAGGTGTTTTCAAAAGCACCAAATTTGGAGAAGCAGAGTATCAGAAGTTGTTTTAGGAAAATGCTGTATGTTTTTCATTTACAAAGCATAACATTTCTAGGGGTACCTGGGTGGCTCAGTCGGTTAAGCTCCGGTCATGATCTCTTGGTTCCTGAGTTTGAGCCCTGCATCAGGGCTCTGTGCACAAGCTCAGAGCCTGAAGCTTGTTTCAATTCTGTGTCTCCCCCTCCCCTGATTGCACTTTGTCTCTCTCTCTCTCTCTCTCTCTCTCTCTCTCTCTCAAAAATAAATAAACATTGATAAAATTAAAAAAAATGCACAAAGCATAACATTTCTAGATTTTCTTCTTTAGTAACTTACAAACATAATCTGTCTCTTCTACTCACCTCCTTAGGAGGTGTGAAGTTTTTCAAAAAAGAGACAATACTTTGAGAAGTAATTTTGTACCCACTAAAAAGGTACACATCCTTGGGCACCTGGGTGGCTCAGATGGTTAAGCATCTGACTTTGGCTCAGGTCATAATCTCACAGTTCATGAGTTTGAGTTGCACATCAGGTTCTCTGCTGTTAGTGCAGAGCCTGCTTCAGACCCTCTGTCCCCCAATCTCTCTTTGTGCCCCTTCCCTCTCTCTCTTTCTTTCTCTCAAAATATAAACATTAATTTTTTTTAAAAAGATAAACATCCATATAAAAATATTATAAAAAACAATCAATGATTATTTCAGGAAGCCATTTGTATAACACATATCATGTGTTACAATCAGTGATGCAGAGAGAAATGAGCAGTCCAATAAGTGAGGTGACCAAGATAGCATCATCTTAGGATGGAAAAGAAGACACAAGTGACTACTGGAGTAAGTATTCCAAATCAAGGCTTATCTTCTAAGAGCAGCCATTCAAATGTGCCACGCAGAGAAAGGAAAAAAAAAAAAAAAAAGGGAGTCAGTTACAATTTAGGAACTTTTCTAAATAGTCTCAGCAACAGTTCAAGGCAACCACATGCCTTCAAAGGGAGTATGAAATACGTGAAGTGTTTTTAAAAATTCAGATTCCTGGATTCATTTTAGACCTATTTACTCGGAATCTCTGCAGGGCTTCCCAAAATCTGTATTTAAAACCATCTGTCCAGCCATGGATTAAAATGTGTTAAATTAGTCCACTCCCTGGGCATATGATTCCATTTTTTCCTTTGAGCAATTAAAAGTCCTTTAATTTATTCATTCAACAAAGTTCTTAGAGAACTCTTTGGGCAAGGACACCATATACATTTAAAAAAATAAACTTGCAGTGCTGGCCAACTAATCCAAAATGCAGATACATTGGCTATCACAATTTATAGTGATAAACGTGACATCAATAAATCCAAGATGCTAAGAAGACTCTGAAAACCAAAACAAATTATTTTCAAGTAAAGAGTTTGTTTTTCCTTTGGGATATTAAAATCTATTCTTTTAAGATGACTTTTTCCAGGTAATGATATTTTTAAATTATTTATTCATAATTGAAACGTACCCACTTTGACCTTACTCTGATGGTGTGTCTAAAAATCAACCTTTGAAGCATTTACATCAAATTTATCTGAATACAAATGAGACAGTACTTTGGCTTTTTGTTTGAAGGCTTAAAATACTCTAGATTGTTCTTTATGGAATTTTTGTATTAGATAGTTTGGGAAAGGAGAACCCCACACATAATTTTACATGTGTATTAAGAAGAGTAATATATGAAAAACTATCTCCCTGTTCGTAATTCAATTTGTATTCAAATTAATTGAATAATTTGGGTTTTGAGTAGAATGAGGTACAGCAGAAGTTCTTTTTTCCAAATATTTTGGTCTAGGAGAGAAGCCATGATAACTCCGAAATTTAGATAAACCTGGGTTTGACTCAGGATCTAACTTATTAGCAGTGTGTCCTTGGATAGCTCACTCAGCCTCATCAAGGTTGTTTCTGCTTATATTTACTTTATGGTGGTTAGCATCAAGCAGGTGAATTCATGTGGACAGCATGCATATCTGATACACACACACACACAAATACACAAGTGCCTGTACCACACACACACAGACACACACAAAGTAGTCATAAGTAATTATGCTTATTTTGCATTACTGTGAAGATAAAATAAGATGACAGGGATACAAAGGTTAGGATAGCACCTGGCCCATAGAAGCTGCTCAATGAACAGTAGTGGTAGTGATGAGTGAAAGAGAGAACAGGAGAGCAAGAAACTGAGGGATTTCAGTTTAGGGCGAAACAAAACATTGAGAACTCAGAAAAGAAAAGAGATAAAGAAAGGCAAAAAACAAAACAAAAAAAAAACCTGTTAAAAAAAAGATAAAAAGTTTACTCCTGATATATTGATAGATTTACTTCGTAATTAGATACAGGATTGCTTCTGTGCTATGTAATGTAGTAGCCATGCCACCCTCTCATTGATTGAACAAACATCATTAGAATAAGCACAGAATAGAGAAACCACAGAAAAGGTTATTAGTATTTCATCTGAACTCTGAAAATGTCAAGCCATATAGGGCTGGTGGATGGTGATAGGAAACCCATTTCCACTTATCATATGTTAATGAAAGGAAACAATGCGCTATCTACAAGGACAGGGAAAAACCCAGAATAAGCAGAGTCCAGAGTCTATGCAGTTTCCTACAGTTCCAGCCTCATTAAAATATGCAGATCATATCATTAGGAGACAGTTTCCTGGCAGAGCCTTCTCTTAGAGTTCAGTTTCAGGCACACATTGGCAGTTGTTATTACGATTATTTTAACCATAGCTATATTCTTCTATGTAAAGATAAACAAAAAATAAGACAAAGAAGTAGAATCAGTTCTTGCAAGCCATGTTTTCATTTGGAAAAATTTTTTCCAAAGCATGAGTGTGAATTTTTTTAAAAAAGAGCCACTGATGCTTGTTTTGTTCTTCCAACAATATACAAGAAATTTATATTGCAATTTTGTATTTCCCTTAAGTTTAATGGGACATAGTTCATGGGATAACAGACATTACATCTGGGTTTATTTAATTCAGCAAAATGATCAAGAGTTGTTTCTGGATTAAATAAACAGTACCTTAAAGACCTTTCTGACCAAATTTCAATTTTAACCCAGATAAAAAACATTCTCGTGTTCATCTCAACTCCTTTCTTCTTCCACATCTTTTATTTCTTCATTATTGCCTTAGCTCCTCTTCCCTTTCTTCCTTCCTTATTACCTCTTACTCACTTCTTAACTCCTTCCTTCCCTTCTTCCTTCCTTGCTTCCTTCCTTCCTTTCATCAATTACCATCTATTTGTTTTTTTTCTTTTCTTTCTTTTATTTGGTGGGCAAGGCTTTATTTTAAAAAATCTTATCCACAAGCCTAATAGAACCTCACAAATGAACACTTTTCACATGAAGGCCCAGTGCAGGTAGCCACCTTGACCAAAGTGGTGACTGAAGAGAAATACAGAATGATAATAAGGAGATGGCTATGTAATAAAAATTATTTTATGGATATCTACATTTAACAGTGCAATAATGTGAAAGTATAGGTATAAACAATAGATGTCAGCCATTATGATGATATTGATGATGATGATGATGATGATGATGTATAAATGCATTTTATTCAGTTTCTTCTGTCACTGCTTTACCAAGTATAGTGTAAGACCCCGGAATCCCTGCAGTCAAATCTATTTTTATCATAATGTTTTCAAATTATTATCTTTTTCATTGATGGTACAAAAGCAATAGAAGATAAAACTGCTGGTGTCTTAGTATGAATCAAGGCAGTGACAGCAAACTGTGCTGGGAGTCACTGTACTTTGCATCACCATCTACTTGCAGGGAAGAAATGCTAGTGTCGCTCAAGATGAAACACTAAAAATATTAATTTTATTACATTTAGACCCTTCAAGGCATTCTGTAATATTCTTTTTTAAGTATTATTTAAAGTTTATATATTTATTTTAAGAGAGAGAGAGAGAGCGCGCGCGTATGTATGAGTAGGGGAGAAGCAGAGACAGAGGAAGAAAGATAGAATCCCCAACAGGTTCCATGTTGTCAGTGCAGAGCCTAAAGTGGGGCTCAATCTCATGAGATCAGGACTTGAGCTGAAATCAAGAGTCGAACACATAACCAAATGAGCCACCCAAGTGTCCTTGTAATATTCTATGTAATAAAATGGCAAGTATGTAGGAAACATTTTATGCTAAAACCAATATACAATAGCTGTCTTGAAGGAAAGCATTTGTGCAATTGTTTGAGTTAGGGGCTGAACGAATCACTTTTTTTTTTTTAATGGGACATTATTTTTACTTAAAATAACTACTGAAAGGGAACCTATGGTTATCCATTTTTGCATATTCAACAGACATTCTCTCATTCTCTGGAAAATGAGTGACTTAGTCACTTTGAGGAAATCAACGCTAATACTATATGTTGCTAATAATAAAATTCAAGTTTCAAGCTTGTGCAAAATTCGAATGCGCTACCATGAGAATAATAGCTTTCTTTTTTTTTTTTAATGTTTTATTTATTTCTAGGAGAGAGAGAGAGAGACAGCGTGAGCAGGTGAGGGTCAGAGAGAGAGGGAGTCACAGACTGAAACAGGCTCCAGGCTCTGAGCTGGCAGTCAGCACAGAGCCCGACGCGGGGCTCGAACCCGCGAACGGCGAGACCATGACCTAAGCGAAAGTCGGACGCTTAACCGACTAAGCCACCCAGGCGCCCCGAGAATAATAGCTTTCTAAGACTTTGAACACATCATTTTTTTCTGATGAGATGGATGGTGATATTTACAAATGTGGTTTCTGACATTTTTAAATGAAATGTGTCCATCTGTGGAAGATCGGCTTATCTCAGTGAACCAGTATTTTTCAAATCACCAAGGCATAGTGTATGTTATGTTATTACATTAGAAAAGAGATCCATTCCAACTTTAAGAAAGGCCAATGGATTTTAATTTACTAGAGTAAATTAATTTATTAATATGGTTTCAAACAGGATCCATACTGGGGCACCTGGATTCCATACTCAATTGGTGGAGTGTCCAACTTCCCCTCAGGTGATGGTCTTGTGGTTCTTGAGTTTGAACCCTTCATCAGGTTTGCTGCTGTCAGTGTGGAGCCCACTTTGGACCATTCGTCCCCTTCTCTCTCTGCCCCTCCCCTACTCACTTGTATTTTCTTTAAACCTTTTTTAAAGTTCTATACTGTAACTAATTTTTAAGAAACTACCATTTGTTGAATTTCTGTATAAACTTGGATAATAATACCCAAGATTTACTGAAGACAGCTAATCAAAAGTCTCTCTTTCCTATTTTTCTATCTACCTATCTGTGGGGCAAAGATATTCTTCTGATTCAACCAAAGCAATGAGCCCAACTTTGCTAAGTCAAGATGGAAGATACTTAGAAAGAATAAAACAATGTCTTTCTTCCTACTAAATTTTTTGGGAATATGTTTATTTTTCATAAAGTATGTTTTTTAATTAAAAATTTTTAAATGTCTTTATTTTTTAGAGAGGGAGACACAGAATGCAAGTAGGGAAGGGGCAGAGAGAAAGGGAGATGCAGAATCAAAAGCAGGCATCAGGCTCTGAGTTGTCAGCACAGAGCCCAATGTGGGGCTTGATACCATGAACTGGGAGATCATGACCTGAGGCAAAGTTGGACGCTCAACTGACATAGCCACCCAGGTGCCCCATAAAGCATGGTTTTATGTCAATATGTAATGAGTTTATTGTTGTTATTTTTAAATAAATAAATAAATAAATAAATATCATGTTTCAAAAGAAATATAGTAACCACTCACGATGAAGAGATAAACACATTGAATGAATGAAAAAACTGAGCTGTACTGGGTAATTGGGCTTGCAATAAAATTGACACCATGCATGAATTAATAATGAAATGCTATATTCCCAAACCTTCAGAATCAAGTGCAGATACAAGCTCTGGAAACCTGCATTAGGTAACAAAGACATTGACACTGAATATGAATGTGAAGTTAAAATTATCTCATGGATGTTGCATTACCATTTCAACAAATATGCAGGACAGTTGAAATTTTGTATAACTAAATTTGTAAGGACTGTAAATGAACACTTGACTATATCATCTACATCTCTTAAAGTTTTCATGATAAATTTGGCCAAATGGATTTTTAAAATTTCATTCTTTGGCAAATGGGGCAGCCTATGCTCGATATTCCTTTCTATCCACGATAGACAAGATTTCCAATCCTTTGCAAATCCTTTCAAGATAAAATAATTTTTCAGATGGGAATCTGAGAATCAGAGTGTTTGAGAACTTACATCTACACGGTTGGTCAGCATGGGAAGTGGGATTGGAGCCCAAGCCCACTGCAAAGCCAAGGATCTTTTCATACACTGACCATCATAAAGTATTTCCATGGCCCAGGGACTGTTCTCACACACTGTGGAGTACATATTTACATGTCATTAATTTCTCACATGAAACTATGAGATGGATAACATTTTGGCTTTACTTTCTAAGTAAGGAAACTGCCACATTCAAGTCACAAGATCAGTGATCAGCAGTGATGACATTTGAACCTGGTCTGGTTTCACAGCCCATATTCTAATGCTCTACATTGTACTGACTTTTAATATACTATAGTGCTTCCAGAATCTGCTTAATCTCACTGCCATTATCTAGTAATTTCTATGAAACAAGTGTCAGATTGGAAATATTAAGTCACTTCTTTTTCAGGGATTCAGGTACACACACCCATAAAAGTATAGCAGGGACAACACTTCTAAATATTAGAAACTTAACATTTAACATGATCTTTAGGGGCACCTGGGTGGCTCAGTCGGTTAAGTGTCCGACTTCGGCTCAGGTCATGATCTCATGGTTAGTGGGTTCCAGCCCCGTGTCGGGCTCTGTGCTGACAGCTAGCTCAGAGCCTGGAGCCTACTTCAGGTTCTGTGCCTCCTTCTCTCTCTGACCCTCCCCAGCTCACGCTGTGTCTCTCTCTCCCTCAGAAATAAATAAAAAACATTTTTAAAAAAACAATAAAAACTCAAAAACACGATCTTTAAAAAAAACTTGATGTTTAGCTGTTTACCTTTATGTTAGGCAACCACCCTAAGGTAAAAAATTGCATGTTACTGAAAGCACTGGGTCATACTTCGGATTAAGAGATTGATTCCTCTATACATATACAACTAGTAAACATATATACATGCATTTTTACTTAATTATAATTTTTACTTAGTTATATATGTGAAAGTGAGTGAATCTCCTAATCCCAGAGATAATAGAAAGATATATACAGTATAATCTATGAATAAATGTGCAATATACACACATATATACTGTATCTGTTATATATACATTTATATACACACACTATATCTGTGTATCTTATTAATAACAATAACATAGTGAGAATGATTATATATTTGCTAAATAACTTCAACAGGGTAAATATTCACATTCTCTTAATATGCAATACCTAAAGGGTACATATTGTGCACAAGAAGTCTGCATAGGTACATAGCTTAAAAGTAATCATAAAATATTAAAGTCTTTTATGTTGGAGGAAGTACTACACAGAAGTGAGAAAGTGCAAGTGTTAACATACACGTGGCAGTGGTATCATCCAAGACCTGAGGAGCACTCAGTTTTTTGTTAGTGTGCTTGTTTTCCGTTTCAATTCCCACTCCAATTTGTTTATTGTCCAGCGGGGACACAGAGAAGTTATTAAATTCCTCAAGGTCACACAGAAAGTCACAGCTGTTCTTGGGAACAGGGGCTTATATATTCCTGAATCCCAGCTAGCTCCTATGGCTTCCTGCACTGGATGGGTCCGTGTGGAATGAAAGAATGCTCTTAAGCAAATTCCAATTATGGTTTATTAACTGCACACGTAGCATTTATCTTCCAGTTTCTAAAAATAGCAGAACCAATTAAACTGTCTGTTTAGCACTTAACGGTTTTTTTAACTTTTAATTTTTCTTCAGATAAAGCCTTATAGAAAGATAAATGGCACATTACAGATATGAGGGGAAGGGAGGAAGCCATCACTTCCCTGTTACTACCACCACCTTCTTTGACCATCACTATAAGGCAACCATGGCAAGATTTTTTTCTGCTCCTGAAGTGATATTATAACGTCCTCAGCCAAACAAACTAGCCCATTTTAGGCATGATGGGTGGTAGTGAAAAATTTTGATTCATGACAGTTGCTAATTTGAAATAAAAGCCCAACAAATTCTAATGTTCTGTCCACTGTCACAACAAGATTAAACAATTACAGCAAGAAAAATAGCAGGCTGGTAAAAGGAGGCTTCACGACAGTATTTTACTTTACGCTTAAAACACTATCTATAATTCCCAATCAGAGCTATAAAAAGGGAGGCTCAGTTTGATGAGAACTGTGTAGGGAATTATTACTTCTGAGATGGTTCTTTTAAGTCTCTCTTTTACAACCATTCTATTAAAGAATCACATGCCCAAATAAGGACCACAGAGAATTAGAACTAGAATTTTCACATGGGCTGTCTTCAATGAAAAAAATAATGCAGCAAATATTTGCTCCAAGAGTTAAAGGGAGGAGAGTGAAATAAGAGACTCGATTCTTAATGTGGGGGATTTACCATCAACGTCCAGAAACACAAAAGGTCTAAGGAACAAAAGATTGGTAAGCAACCAGGTTCTCAGTTGCTTTGCTGGGAATAGAGTTGCATGTGAAGGAAGAGATTTTTCAAAACTGAGGCTCAGAGAAAGAAAAGAATTTTCTTTGTGGTATACTGCTAGGACTCAGTTCACAGTCTCTTGACACTTAATCTGTTCCTTTTCCATCCTATCACAATGCTGTGAACTGGACATTACTTTTTTCCCTCCCCTAGATTTTCAACATCTTGACTTTTTCACTGCTGTAGGTACCATATTTGCATGTCTATCATCATACACCTACCTGTCTAACAAGAGCTGTGGTAACATTACAGGAAGCATTCATACTGTATAGTTCACTACTTGGTTCTGTTGAATGTGTATGGTAATTATTTGACACTTCTGAGAGGAGACAACCATCATGAAATAATAAAATTGCAATTATCTTATCAAACTTAATATTTTATATATGTCAGAACTGAACATTTTAAATTGGAGAATGCCACTTCAGTGTAGCTGATTGAACTCAAATTCTTACAGTAATGTGCATTTTGTTACTTTTACTCTTAATTTTGTCACTATATTAACTCCCTCCTTCCCACTGCCATGCTCTTATTTTTTCCTCCTTAGAAAAGTAGTGAAGATCTATTCCTTCTTTACCAATGTTCAAAAAATCCTACTTAATGGGAAAGAATGCTAGCTCATACCCAAAGGGACAACAAACTGTGATTGTACTGATAAGCCTAACTCTCAAATACCCAAGTCTTCCTTAATGTGTCTCACGCAGCAAGGAAGAACTACTAGCAATATACAGAGTTAGAAACAAGGTCATGCCATTAAGTAGTAGTTCATAATATGGACTACATGCTTTCCTAGGTTAGGGAATCCTCACTAGAGAATCCAGGGTCTCTTATATTTTTTTTTCCTTTTTTTCAGAAAGCTAAGGCTCAGTGATTCTAAAATATTTATTCTGAATCACTCAGCATTCTAATGATGCAGCAGAAAAAGAACACAGAATCTTTTAACAATAAATCAGTTGCTCTTTCATCGAATTTCTACAACCAAACTGCCAAACACTTTCCAGAAGGGTTTTCTTCAATGGGTCTCCATCAATGAGTCTCTATAAATAATTTTAAAAGAATTAATAGCTTCTCAATTTTATTACACAGTCCTTTCTTATCAACTGTAAGTGGTTAAGTATCATGTGTTTCTTCCATGAGTCTCCATACAGCCTACGTGATATGTGATGATAATATACGAAGAATTGACTGGGCTTTTTTCAGATCACTAAGTGAAAGCAACTCGTCTAAATCCCCCTCCATGGAATATACCACCGCATTTAGGACTATATACTATCAGATTAGCTAGAAAATATTACACTGGGTTCTTTAGTCCTTCAACTGGGAAAAAAAGAATCTTTTTTATTTTTATTTTTTAATGTTTATTTATTTATTTTGAGGGGGGACAGAGAGAGAGGGAGAAAGAGAATCCCAAGCAGACACTGTCAGCACAGAACCTGATGCGCGGCTTGATCTCATGATCCTGAGAGCATGACCTGAGACAAAATAAAGAGTCAGATGCTTAACCAATGGAGCCACCCAGTTGGTCTGGGAAGAAAAAATGTTAATCTCTAAGCTGAAA
Organism: Hyaena hyaena; assembly: GCF_003009895.1. Lineage (NCBI taxonomy): Eukaryota > Metazoa > Chordata > Mammalia > Carnivora > Hyaenidae > Hyaena > Hyaena hyaena. The sequence goes on along the minus strand of NW_024080933.1, from coordinate 381,810 downwards.
AACAAAAATAAACACCAAATCAAATTAATTGGGAGTAATTTTTGAGAAAAAGACACCCCCCCGAAAGCAAAAAACAAGCAATGTGAATATTGCTTTTAAGTTTTGAATGCATCATAACATAGAATTTCAGAATCATATTGGAATTCACAAGGGCCTACTGACATATTTGGAAGGACCACATTGATCTATAATTGTGCTGCAGGCATACAAATTAAGCAATTTATCAACATAGATACATATAATTTCTGTGCTTAATATCTAACTTAATTTATGTGTTAGTCATCATCTATTACTGCAAAACCTTCTATCACTGAATTATTAAGACTTCATTATAGTAGGAAATTTGAGTGCCCATCTGGTTCTAGTCCATACATAAAGCTTTATATTCACAAATGACTAACACAGACGATCTTTTCCAGTGGACCAAGCAAGACTCAATGGTCATTGCAATATTTTATAGTGGATATAACAGGACTTTAACAAGTAAACTTGCAAAGATCACTTATGTAAACTGATTCATTTCTGAAAAATATTACATGTGCATAGACAGAAGTACAAAGGAAGGTAACAGACACAACAAATAGAAAAGTTATAAGATTATGATGAAACAAAATGGACTGGCAGTTTTTGTGCAATGGAAAAAACAGAACATAAGATTTCACTTATGATTGCTTCATACCAAGTTGCTATTCTGTATAGTTTCTTTTGATAAGTACAGATGAAAAAATCCTGATGTCATATTTTTGCTAAAGTAATTTGTTTTCAATTGCCAATAAAGCCGGATTATAAGTAAAAATGTAAAAAGCTAAGAATGAAATAAAAACCTAACTGGCAATCAGAAAAATAACCACAGAGTGATCTGCTAATGGCTAATGACTCATTAAACCTAACATTTGCATCATACACCATGTAGGCACTTTCAAAAATGTGGCCCCAATTAAAAGGTTATATGCAATAACAAATATTCTAGAAAATGCCAGCAAAGCCATGCTTTACTGTAATAGACATTCAGAGTTGTGTCTAACATTATTGCATTCAAGCTTCAAATTTAGAAAATTGATTTATAACATTAATCTTTACTTGGGAAAATAACAAATGCTTATCATAATCAGGCTGTAATTAAAAAACAAACAGTCTTGCAAGAGTCTCTTTTTACTGTAGTTTACAAGATGCTATTTCTACATTGAAAAATATGTTTTTTAAGTAACCATCAAACATGTTTATTAAAACCTAATTACACAGACATAAAATGTGCATTTTGATGCAGTGTTAGGACTAATCCCTAGTTTGATGATCTATCAACCTAACTTCAGATTAAACACACACACACACACTTTTACTTTTTATCTGTTGTCTAGATTAAACACTCTTGGTAGAGTACCTGATGGAATAATTTTATTAAGATAGTGTTTAAAATTACTATGCAAATCTAAAGGCACCTCTCATTTTTAATACAGGAAAACAGAAAGTCAGAATTAAAATATATTAATTATGCATCATTTGGGAGGACAGAGATGTCTATAAGTGGCATCATTTGAATACGGCAAAGGCAGCCCATCCAACGGACTAACAGAAATGTTTCCTATTGTGGAAGTGTCATATGATTTAAGGACTATTTACTTCCTCTTCCAGTCCATATTAAATGTTAAGAATGCTGCATTATTTGAGTACTACAAAGAAAAGGCTGGAATACATACAGATGCACTTCATTCAAGAATCAATGATATGATGTTTAGGTTCCTATAAATTGCCTAAGTGAGAAAGTGACATCTGAGCAGTACATATCGGTATTTGAGGATGGATTCCATCACAACAAGAGAATTGCTACAAATTTTAGAAGAGGATTAAATATAACTTTGCCTGATAGTCTTCTGAGCTCTGTAGATTCTTGGTTTTTATTTCTAAGAATTATGAGAAAAAATCACAATGGTGCCCTCACAGGCATACTATTCTAGCTATCAAAAATATATGTAATATAAATGTATGACAGAGACCCTCCTTATTTCATTCAGATCTTCAATATAATATAGGCAGTTTTCTGAATACTTGGAGGCTCCTTTTTCTCCCTTTCCCCCATTTGTAATATCTTAGAAATCATTTTATGTTTAACTTCTGAGAATAGCATGCATAGACATTCTAGTATTGTAAGGTAGAATATTATTATTTCTAAAAATTCAAGAGCTCATAGAAGCTGTGTTAGTACTCATGGTGGGTCATCATTCCAGGAAAATTCCTCTAATGAAATGTGAATGGAATAATGCCAGTTTATGGGTTTATATTCCTGATCAAGTTTCTAGTGAATTGCAGAAATATCCATAAATATGAGATTGGACCAAATGTTTAATCGATGTTAGATTTCTGAATGCCATATTTATGAAAATTTCTACCATACATATAAATCAAGCAGGGCCAGTCGAATTAGCTATCACATAAAATTTTATTTCAGCTGATTCAGTATCTTGGTATTCTATAAAACATGTCCTTATCTTCATTATAATTCCAGCTTTATTTTTGCTTTAATAACTGTAAAATGGAACAGATACTTTGTCCAGGGTTCGTGAAGTTTAGTAGGGGTTCTTAGAAGGTGGGTATTTTAAAAGGGATCTTTGAGGTCTCCTCTGAAAAGGCATAGTGTCACGATTTTCCTCCCTCAAACAAGAATGACCTATCTTATCATCCTTTTTTTTTTATAAATTCTATTTTACCTGTGGTGAGCATACACTTTAAGGATTGTTACTGAATTTCCTGCTGAATCCAAAATTAGAATTTATTTTCTCAGAACTGCCTGGGTAACCTGTTTCATTATGTGTTTCCTGCCTTGATTACAGTATATAAAACATGGATAAAACTGGCAAAATGCCCTTATTCCAAACCACTTAACATGAATTCCCATGCAGCTGAGGTCTTCTTGTACACAGTCAAAGGGGATGGGGAGCCTCTTGCTCAAATGAGAAATCCATTAGTGACCGTTTACAGAGTCAGAATTTGGCTAAAACATGAATAATTTTATCATCCTGCAAGAAAGTTAATGATATGTGTTCAAAAGATCATTTTCCATGAAAAACAATGTTTTTGGGAAATCTGAAAGTCAACACATTCATACATGAACATTTTCATATTTACCTATGTATTTTTACCTAACAGGGATAGTAAAAATACATTGTTATTATTTGTAAATAAGTTCCCCAGAAGATGTCATCATAACGCAAGATGTCAGTGACTACTATAATTAGAATAAATGAGAGTTCTTAGAAACAAAAGCATGCAAAATTTGTCACATTGCATGTACTGAGACATACACAGCTTTTTGGACTCCATTAATTCAATTTAGTCTTTTCTGTTGTGGATATCAGACGCGGTGGCGCTACAAATCTAGGTTTGGATATAAGGTACAGTTACCTCTGCAGAAACTGAACTTGGAACAGTAAGGCTGTGCCATCAAGATAACAGGTAGGGAGGAGGAATCTTGGGCCTCACAAGAAGACTGTGGCAGGGGAGTGAGAAGTGGAGGAAGTTCGGCTGCCTCTGAACACTGAAATGTCAACCTATCCTAAAGTTGGGACTTTTCAGATCCAGTGAGCCATGAAAAGGGAACCATATTGGTAAGTTCCAGCCTTATCTTTGTTTCAAGGATTTTTGATGGTCTTACAGTTGAAAGAAGAAAGAATGGGGCATGGGGTCTAGTTTTGAAATAAATCACATTAGACTTTTCCTTTCTTAGAAGATATCACATCTAGATCCATCTCATTAAGAACCAGAATCCTTACCTACTCATGAGCCCTGGACACTCATGGATTTTAGATTAAGGCTAATACTGATAAGCTCCAGCTTTGTAATTTGGTAGCTCTGTGACTTTGGGCATGTCCTCTATTCATGCTGCCCTCCTCTATCAATCAGAATAATAACACTTTCATGGAGTGATTGTGAAGGCCAAGTAAAATCATGTGGATGGCAGAGCAAGAGTTTGGTGCAAATTAGGCGCTTAGCTCACTCATCTCTTTTCACCATCTCTTATTTAACAATAGGACAAAAAATGCAAAGGAGAAAATGTGAACTGTTGATTTTTTTTAAATTCAACAAATCTAGATAAATTCACCTCCATCAAGTTCCTACCTATTTTCATCATTCAGTTTCACAAAAAGAGCCATGTAGAATGTTTAAATAAACATACATGTAAACATTTACCAAACAAGAGTGCTGGCTATGTGTTAGCACCTAACATAAAATGCACTTACAATTGATACCAGATAGAAATTACACTCATAGCAGCTACAACTTAAACACACCTAATATGGCATGATTATCCAAACTAGAGATTTGCAATATTTGGTGGATCTGGGTTTAAAATATTTCCCACAGTAACCATATCAATGTCACATGGTAAGTTTAATACTCTTTATTGGGAAAGTTATGGATCATAAGTTAGACCCAACTGTATGAACTATGCATACTGATTATCTAAATTAAATTTGAATAGTTCAGCACATTTCCAGTAAATGCATAGTTATATACATTTTTTCAGAGAATTTACTTGGAGAGAAATAAGTCTCTTGCTAATACCAATAAAAGGGATTTGAAAGCTGAAATGGTATCCAATCTTTTCCTACAAGGGTGAATGACCATAATCTCCTATAAGTTAATACACTCAGGACTGTTCTGAAGGGACAAGGTCTGTCTTCAATTTTTGCAGAACAGGTTTGTAAATGATTTGGTCTCCTTCACTGCAGTGAGCATATTTATGGCTCCTCACCTTAATGTTATAATGAAAATGGGTCCAATTCAAAGACTTCTATCAGTAATATTGGATAACAGGACACATAAAAACGATTCTCTAATGTTGTATTCATGATACAGGCTCACATTGACAATTTATCATTAAAAGATTTTACTGGTTTTTTCCCCTTAACTGCTATGAAAACTGTGTATCCAGATAGATGATTAGATTGCAACAGATGTTAACTTCTTTATTACTCATATATACAAAGAAGATACATACTTGTCAGAGATACACTCTTCAGTAATATGAGGTTGTAGATAGAATTAGGGTTTACCTGCTTAACTCTGCACTCTTGCCTTTATGAGAGGGACAAAAATAAAACAATCCATGTTCTCTGTCTAAGGCACTATTTTTTTTTTTTTTGCAGATAACTTATTCTTTCCCTCATAGTTTACACTCTCTACTCATTCCTGATAAGCAGTAAGGCTCCCAAGAAAAATTATTCTGTGCCAGCAATGAAACCACATACAATGAAGATGAAAAATCGCCATTAAGTCCTCTGCAGCAGTTCTGACCCCTGCTTACCTAACAGTGAAGTGAGTTGGAGCATCGCCCTGGAACTTTATGCACATCTTCAACCTTCCCATTTAAAATTTCAGTGATATCCAAACTCAGAGCTTCTATGCACCTGCCTATTATTTAACCACAAAGTAAATTTTCTAGATTCACACTTTAAATATTTTTCTTTTATGAAATATAAGTTCTTTGACCTTCTAATAATTGATACAGGGACTAAATAACTAACACTCTTGAGAAATTGAAATGAACCCAATACACTATGTATAAAATCAAATGTCTGTTAAAATCTCAAAACATTCATAGACACATATGTTACTAAAAAGACATTCACATGTTTTTTAGTTCAGAACAGTTACCCTACACCCTGTCCTCTGGGCAAGTACTAGATGGTTAGCAATGGGCAAAGATGATCCAGAGTGAAATGATAATTTTGAATTGGAATTCTGGCTCTGTCCTTTGCCATCTTTATGATACTGGATGAGTTTCTCTAAATATCTGAGCTGTGTTTTCTTTATGTATAAAATGGGGATAAATACAACAGAAGTATCGTATATGACTGGTACAAAGTTTAAATACTATTATTAGGAGGCATGTATGCAAGGTTATGTTGCAATAAGTGACAATAACCCTGAGACAATGAGAACCATCAGTTATTCTTCTGAGCTTTAGGATCAATGTCATGTACATATTGAACTGGAAAATATGGTCTGTTCTCTTTGTTCTTGTGAAAGAAAGGTATGGTTTTATTTTATTTAAATTCAAGTTAGTTAACATATAGTGTACTGGTTTCAGGAGTAGAATTTAGTGATTAATCACCTATGTATAACACACAGTGCTCATCCCAACAAGTGTCCTCCATAATGCCCATCATCCATTTAGCCCAACCACCACCCACCTCTCTTCAAGCAACCCTCAATTTGTTTTCTGTATTTAAAAGTCTCTTATGGTTTATGTCTCTATTTTTATCTTATTTTTTCCCTTCCCTGATTCATCTCTTTTGTTTCTTAAATTCCACATGTGGATGAAATCATATAATTGTCTTTCTCTGCTCATTTTGCTTAGCATAATACACTCCAGTTTCATCCATACTGTTGCAAATGGCAAGATTCCATTCTTTTTGATCACTGAGTAATGTTCCATTGTATATATATCCCATCTTCCTTATTTAGTCAGGAGCTGATGGACATTTGGGGTCTTTCCATAATCTGGCTATTGTTGATAGCCCTGCTATAAACATTGGGGTGTATGTGTGTGCCCCTTTGAATCAGCAGTTTTGTATAGATTGGATAAATGCCTAGTAGTACAATTGTTGGGTTATAAGGTAGTTCTATCCTTTTTAATTGATTTATTTTGAGAGAGTGAGAGTGAGAGTGAGAGAGTGAGAAAGCGAGTACCAGCACGGGAAGGGCAGAAAGAGAGAGACAGAATCCGAAGCAGACTCGGCACTGCCAGCCTGGAGCCCCACACAGGGTTTGATCTCACAAACTGGGGGGTCATGACCTTAACTGAGATCAAGAGTTAGATGCCCAACTGACTGAGCCACCTAGGTGCCCCAGGGTAGTTCTATTTTTAATATTTTGAGGAGTCTCCATACTGTTATCCAGAGTGGCTCTGCCAGTTTGCATTCCCACCAACAGTGCAAAAGTGTTTCCCTTTATCCGCATCCTCACCAACATCTGTTGTTTCTTGAGTTGTGAAGTTTAGCCATTCTGACTGGTGAGAGGTAGTATCTCATTGTGGTTCTGATTTCTATTTCTCCAATGATGAGTGACGTTGAGCATCTTTTCATGTGTCTGTTTGCCACCTGGATGTCTTCTTTGGAAAAGTGCCTATTCATGTCCTCTGTCCATTATTTCACTGGATTATTTGTGTTTTGGGTGTTGAATTTGATAAGTTCTTTATAGACTTTGGATACTAATAGAAAATATGGTCTGTTCTTATATGTTTTCTCTTGTCCTCGAAAGAGTAGCACTTTATAGTTTATACTTTGGGCCCTTTGGAGCCAAAAGAACTCATTGCATTCATTATTTAAGTACCCTATGCACTGTATTAGTATAAAGAAAGTCCCAGGAAGGTGTATGTGTGTGCATGTGTGTGTATATCTGTGAAAGTAGTCAACTAATTCGCTCTGAAACTTGACTGTCATATCTGTCTCTGAGAATCCACTGCTTTTGGGCTATGTAGCTGATTTCTATCTCTAACTCACAATTATTATGCTTTTTACAGGCTATTCATGACTCAAATCAATTAAGCTTAAATTTGTCTCAAGTATAATGTAAAACACTATTCAATCAGTAAGCAATAAGTATCTGAAATTACCAAGAATATTGACTTTTAGGTAAAATAAACAAACAAAAAACCTCATAAATTAGAATCATATTACTGGAAACAGTTAATATATATATATATATAACTTTTATATAAATATATATATATTATAAATTATTTATATAAATAAATATATATTTATATAACTTTTATAAAATATATATATATTATAAGCTTTGCTTATAATTTGTACCTATCTGTACTATGTGTATTTCTTTGGCATAAAACCTTGGCTCCTGATTTTGGTATACTATATTTATTTGAGATGTAAATAAGTCACATGAAGTACAAGTGCCACATTTATTTATATTAAAATTTTATTGCACACCCACCTGTGATGATATGATGGTGAATAACCAGTTCTCAGGGCAATATAATATCTCCTAGAAACATTCAGTATAATGTCTAGGAAAGGATGAGTTTTCTGGAAGGTAACACATTGACATCATGATGTCATAGCATACTCCAATGACAGCGCATTTCAGTAGGTATTTCTGTGAATCTTCAAAGTGTGTGAGGGGTGCCCAGTTAAGTGCTAAAGAACCTCCTGGATGCAGGGTACACAGGGCTCGAGAAAGGAAATACATAATGTTGTTTCTGTAAAGGAAAGAGGCCAGGTCTTTTATTCTCTTCCAAATGTGTCAAAAGAACAATGGTATCCCTGATGGGACTCCAACGATCACGAAAAAGTAGGTAAAGTTTTAAAAAATACTTTTTATAGTTCTATAAATATTAATATTAAAAATACAACAATATATCTTGACATGAACAAACAATTTGACACTCTCCCCACCAAAATAATACAACAAAATACCAACAGTGACATGTAATACTTACTATGATACTATAAATCTAAAGGATTTTCTGGTGATAGTAACAAAACAGTGCACTCAGTCCTAGCTTTTCTCTTACCTTATGGTGCACTGTGCTAACTTATCTGCCACTGATTTGTAGGGTGCAACTAAAGCAGAGTTTACAATGTCACTTATTTGTGAGTGGATGAGCGACTGTAGTTTATCTTAACAGTGTGAGTTGCACAGATCACACATTCCTGAAGTGATGGGTTTCAAAAGCAAAAGGTATTAAAATAAAAAGAGTCCCATGGGAGCGCCTGGGTGGCTCAGTCAGTTGAGCCTCCAACGTCGGCTCAGGTCGTGTTCTCAGGGTTCGTGGGTTTGAGCCCCGAGTCAGGCTCTGTGCTAACAGCCAGCTTAGAGCCTGGAGCCTGTTTCAGATTCTGTGTCTCCCTCTCTCTCTGACCCTCCCCTGCTCACGCTGTCTCTCTCTCAAAAATAAATAAAACATTAAAAAAAATAAATAAAAAGAGTCCCTTAAAAGCTTGGCCAGGAAGCAAAAAGGAGAGATTTTATCCAACTGAATTCAGTAGATTTTTTTAAAATCACATATTTTTGTTCCTGGTGATGTTGCTGGCTTAGGGAAACTGACGTTGTCTTTGTGTTTTACAGAGGCATTTATTTTTAGTTATACAGCTGAAACTCTCCAGCCCAACGAACTGTGGCTGTCTGTGGTGTATTCAGCAGAAGGAGAAAAAAAAAAAAAAGACACTTTGCCATTAGTTCTAAAAATATCAGTGACATGTCAGGGTCATCATCTCTTTGTTAAGAACTAAGGAGAGTTAAGATAGAGATGAGCTTATGTCTTTCACACTCAGCATCTCCAGTGCAAGTGAAATTTTCAAAGAATCTTTCACAGTTTTTAAGCTGAGTATGCATCTCAATTCAAAATCTAAACAGAAGCACACCTACAGCAAATGAGATGGTTGGAAAACGGCACAAGATGGCTCATGTCTAAACTCCACACAGGGAATAGAAATGATTTCAAACTGACAGTACCTTACCAATATCCATAATGTAATGCATAATGTTATATACTGTTGATATCATATTAAGATGTTAGAGATATCCTAATTACTCATAGAAGTTGGGTGGGGTGCTGGATTGAGTGAGCTACACAACGGGAATTCCAGCCTGTATCAGGCTCTACTAGATTCACAACATGAGGCCACTCACGTAACCTGACTGGACTTTAGTTTTCTCAAATGTGACATGAGAGGGTGTGTATCCATGATGGCTTGTTCGAAATGGAAAATTCCATACTTCAGGAAAGGGAGTGAAGCTATATGCTTAATTATGTTAGTGCTATTTTCCATGACACAAAAGTCAAATATGTATGTGTATATAACATATGTATAATATAAAATCTAATAAATATGTCAAATATTTATATCTGACATATATCTGACAAATATCTGACAGATATCTGACAAATATCTAGTCAAATATATGTTATATATAATGTTATATATATGTTTTATATAAATGTTATATATATGTTTTATATAAAATGCTTGCATATAGACACATTTATTTTTATATACAGGGATATGCAGAGTGATCTGGGGGCCTATCTAGTTTGCAAACAACAGACAAGAAGAAAAATATTTAGGAAATTTACTTTTGAACAACTATATCCTGAATGTAGGTGCACCAGCTTATGTAACTGATTGAAAAAGAAAACTTGCCACTGTACACAAATTAAGATGGCCATGATTAAAAAGAACAAGATGGGTGCTGAGTGGCTCAGTTGGTTGAGTGTCTGACTTCAGTTCAGATCATGATCCCACAATTCCTTGATTTGAGCACTGTGTTGGGCTCTGTGCTGACAGCTCAGAGCCTAGAGCCTGCTTCAGATTCTCTCTCTCTCTCTGCCCCTACCCCACTTGCACTCAGTCTTTCTCAACAGTAAATAAATAAATATTTTAAAAATCTTTAAAAAAGAACAAGAAAATGACAACAGAAAATAACAAGTGTTAAAAAAGGATAGATTGGGAAATTATGTGCTTTTGGTGGAATGAAGTGGAAAACAGTATGGTTCCTCACAAAATGAAAATAGAAATTTCAAATGATCCAGAAAGTACATTTCTGGGTATATACCCAATAGAATGGAAACCAGCTTCTTGACAGGGTGTTTGTACACTCATCTTCTTAGTAGCATTATTCACAATAGCCAAAAGAGACGCAACATATGTATCTACCAAAGGGTGAATGCATAAACAAAATGTAGTATATACCTATGATAGAGTATTATTCAGACTCAAAAGGCAAGGAAAATTGGACACATGTTGCAACATGATGAATCTTGAGGACATTTTACTGAATAGGCTAGAAACAGAAAGACAGATATTGTATGATTTCAACATATGACATAGTACAGTAGTCAAATTTGTGGACACAAAAGGCAGAACAGTAGCTGGTAGGAATTGCAGGGAGGGGGCGGGTTTGGGAGTTACTGTCTAACGGGCACAGATGAAAACACATCTGAAGATGGACGACAGTGATGTTTGTCCAACAATGTGAATGCATTGTGGCTACTGAACTGCACACGTAGTAACAGTTAAGGTGGTAAATATATATAATAAAATATATATTGGAAAAAAAGGGGGGGGCACCTAAGTGGCTTAGTCAGTTAAATGTTCAATTCTTGATTTCCTCTCAGGTCATAATCTCACTGTCTTTGGGATCTAGCCTAGTATCAGGCTCTGCGCTGACAGCCTAAGACCTGCTTGGGATTCTTTCTCTTCCTCTTTCTCTGCCCACCCCCGTCTCCCGCCTCCCGCTCTCCCTCTCTCTCTCTCAGATAAGTAATAAATAAATAAATATAGAACTTTAAAGAAATAAATATATATTTATGTATAATGTATATTTATAATAGATAATAAGGAATAAAATATAAAGTATATATATAAAATTTGATTTAAACTTCTATATATTAGTTATTTTTAATGCTTAGAGAAACAACATTTCATAATGGTAAGAGGACAGATTCTGAAACTAGATTGCCTGCCTTTGCATTCTGGCTACACCTTTCACCCACAGTGTGCTAGTTTGGGTTGGTTACGTAAGTTCTGTGTGACTGCTTTTCCTGATCTGTAAAATGAGGATAATAATAGTGCTCTCTTTGTAGAATTAGCCTCTTTTTGAGGCTAACGTGTCAATATAGTAAAGCATTTAGAAAGATATCTGGAAAATATTAAATGTGAAGTGCTGCCTTTTGCTATTACTATTAGTGTTTTCACAAGTAAAATTCTGCTGGGATGTCTTCTTTTCTATATGGTGTCAGCTTTATCTTCTTAGATATAGCAATGCTACCCTTTTAACTCGTTTGCCATTGAAATTGTTACCAATTATAAGTAAAAAGGTTGATTGTTCTTTTTTTTATAAATTAATGTTTATTTAGTTTTGAGAGAGAGACAGAGTGTAAATGGGGGCAGGGCAGAGAGAGAAGGAAACACAGAATCTGAAGCAGGCTCAAGGCTCTGAGCTGTCAGCACAGAGCCCAACATGGGTCTTGAACCCACGAACCATGAGATCATGACCTGAGCTGCAGTCAGATACTCAACTGACTGAGCCACCCAGGCGCCCTAAAGGTTGATTGTTCTTAATAACAAAGGTAGAATATTTTCTTATTTTCTTATTTAGTGTAGTAAACAATTTGTATTTTAAAATAATTTAAAAGTTTGGGAATGTAAATGATCATTAAAGAAGGCTAATAGTTTGATCTCCGTGACTTGAAGAACTAGCAGTAACACCAAGTCTTAGACAATCAGTAAAATGAAATTTCATCTAAACAAAAAATTCAAGTTGTCTTAGCTGTGCCTCTTTTTTTTTTTCAGTGACTGCTCTTGCAACTCTTGTCATTATTGACACATGTGTGTTTACTAAATATTTTTCCTGAAAATTTCTTGGAAGATAGGAAATTTTACCATGACTTAAAGAGGGGCATTACACTAACCCAGTGGAAGGTCTCTAAAGCAAATACTCAATTACTTGACAAAAAACAAAAACAAACAAACAAAAACCCCCCAAAAACCAAAACAACAAAACATTGCCTTTTTAAAGAGGGAGTGTATATGGTATAAAATAAGCTGTTTTCAAAGTTTCTAAAGAGGGGATTCTTTCAAAAAGGACTTACCCATTTTGCATGATGTTTGGGGAGGCAGGGAAGGCAGAGAAGAGTCTTTAACAGCAGGAGGCAGATAAACTTGAGTTATCTAAATCTTATAAGCTTCCACGTATTACATACGTTTAAAGTGATTGATATGCCACTAATTGAATCACTTGCTAATGTAGCTGAGGTTTTCTACCCTCCACCACTTCAGAGTGAACTGATAGAGATATCAAAGGAGAGAGAAGAGAGCGTTCCAAGATGGCTCTGAGGCTAAGAAGAAAAGAAGCTATCAAAATAATTTTTACATTTTTGCCTAAGGTAAGAAAGGCCTGTGAGAAGAAACCATATGCTTCAAAACACAACTGGAAACAGCAGAGGGGACAGAGGAATTCTCAGTCTCGTACTTGGCTCTGGTAATATTATTCTCTTAGGAAGCAGCCTAAGAATGAATCAACTACTGTGTTTCTCTCAGATGCAACATGACTTATGAACGTGGATATTCAGATATTGGAGAATATGTACCTTTAATATTATCTGCCCGAACCTGATGAACAGATGGCATAAACTAAAATCAGCTTACCACAAATAATTATACAAAATGAAAATTAGATGGATGAAACCTAAAATTTGATGCTTTTTATATTAAGTCAAAATTGGAAATAGATAAGCTCATTTATGTAGCTAATAAATTGAAAGCAGAACATCCATCTTGTGTAAAAAGGAATACTCTGAAATGGGAATTAATATCCTAGTGCATAAACACTTCGAAGCCCAGTTACCTCCAGCTAGTCTACACTGTATTTGAAAATGAGGTTTCCCCTACACTGCACAGGAAAGCCTCTGGAACAAAAAAACATAGTTTGTAAAAAACACAAACCTCTGTGTGTGCATGCATGTGCACATTCATCCCTAGAAATGTACTTAATAAAACAACAGAGTTGGAAAAGAATAATGATTTGAATTTAGTTCAGTTTAATATTTTAGTACTTTTCAGGTACCTACTATGTATAAATCCCTGCTTTAGAATAAACCACAAAAATAATTATCTACTTGTGGGATTATGTTGAGTAATTTAAATAATTAAGCACTCCTTTCTTCCCCTAGGGTGCTCAAAGTGGTTCCGAGGCCCCATTTGAGTAGAGTATAAAGAAGCAACCAGAAACAATGGGGCATCTCTTCCAAGGACATGCCCTACTTCATACTGCCGAGTTGGAGACTACAGAGTTGAAAACCCAAGAATGAACACCTCTGCTCCATTCTGCCCAGAGATCAGTGTTACCTCTACTAGAGATGCTATACCCCCAACTTAGAGCATAATGGTCCCTAGCCAGTATAACCAGTTGGAAAAGTAAGACCACTCAAAGATTATTCAAAATTCACAATCCAATTGTTCTTTCTAACCTCCTAAGGACAATAAATTGGTGCCCTCTCATCATTTTGCTACCAGAGATACTTTACATTATTTTATGGAGAATCTATGAAATTGATTTGTAATAAACGTCTGTTGGAGGTCAAGGTGCAGCTAAGAGCAGCTGAGTGTCTTCTGAAAACAAGTCATGGCTGTTGTATACAAACAAGCTTGAAAACCATAATCACCCTTGAATGATCTCTTGGGTCAATGACAACTTAAAAGCTATATAAACCCAAGGAGATTTCGGGAGCACAGGACAGCCTTTAAAAGCAAGAGCCAAATGAACTTGAATTATCAAAGATAACTGGGACAGCAGATTCAGTTAAGTTCTTTATCAACTAAAATTAATGTACTGACAAATTAAAAGCAACAGTGAATTACATGCATTCCATATCTGGCAGAGACATCACTTGGAAAAAAATAAAAAGAAGACGGATAATGAAATGTTTTATTTTAATGTTCCCAGGAGATACATTTGAAAAATATACACATATATCAGCAACACGCGCATAAGCTATGCCTTTGACATTTAGAAATAAAGCATTTCAACACAGAGATCTTCCTCAACTTAGGATGGGGACGTTTGCATCCCAATAAACCCACTGCATGTTGAAAATATTGTGATTCGAAAATTCATTTAATGCATGTAGCCTACTGAATATCATTGTTTAGTCTACTCTAAGCATACTCAGAACACTTACAGTATTCTACAGTTGGGCACAATCATCTAATACAAAGCCTACTTTATAAACAAGTGTTAAATATCTGATGTAATTTATTGACCATTGGACTGAGAGTGGAAAAACAGAATGATTGTATGGTCACAGAATGGTTGTGAGTGTAGTGGTTATTTACTCTCCTAAAAGCGTGGCTAGCTGGGAGCTGCGGTTCGCCGTCACTGCCAGCATCACGAGAGAGTATCACTGCATATGATTAGCCCCAGAAAAGATCAAAATTCAAAATTGAAAGTACAGTTTCTACTGAATGCATATGGCTTTCACACCATCATAAAGTCGAAAAATCATAAGTCAAACCATTGTAAGTCAGGGACCGTCTGTACAGGCTTTTTCAGGAAATTTGATATTTTGATTAGATTGACACAAGATACCTGTTTCCAAGAAGAGCTATATGGGAGTCCCCCTTTATCTGTAGGGGATACGACCTGAGGCCCCAAGTGGATGCCTGAAGCTGCAGACAGTACCAAATGCTATACATCCTATGTTTTTTCCTGTACATACATAGCTATGTTAAAGTTTAATTAATAAATGAGGTTCAAAAAGAGATGAAAATAATCATAAATAGAGCAATTAAAACCATATACAGCTATGTGAATATGGTCTGTATCTCTCTTTATATCCTATGGTACTATACTCAGCCTTCTTTTGATGATGTGAGATGATAAAATGCCCATGTGATGAGCTCAAGTGAGGTGAATGACATAGGCACTTTGGTGTAGTGTCAGGCTACTACTGACCTTCTGACAATATGTTAGAGGGTGGATCATCTGCTTCCAAATGCAGTTGACCATGAGTTATTGAAACCACACAAAATGAAAGCAGAGGTGAGAGACTGCTAGATAGGATTTTCATTTTAAAACTCCAAACAGAACCCAAATGATAAAGTATATGTTTTGAGTTTGACTACTTAGAAATTCCTTTGTTCTGGTGTTTACTCAGTGAATAAGGAACTCTATATAATAGGAATTTCTTTGGCTTCTCAAAAGAAAAAATTCAACATTAATGAGTCCATATAACACTTGGAAAGATAGCATGAATATAAGAAGAACAGATAATTTTGAGGGGTGCCTGGGTGGCTCAGTTAAGTGTCTGACTTGGGCTCAGGTCATGATCTCACAGCTCCTGAGTTTAAGCCCTGTCTCAGGCTCTTCCAGCACAGAGCCTGCTTTGAATCCTCTGTCTCCCTCTCTCTTTCCCCCTCTCTCACTCACGCTTGCCCCACGTGTGCTCTCTCTCTCAAAAATAAACAAACATAAAAAATAAAAAAAGAACAGATAATTTTGGGAATTAGAAAGGGACCTCTGGATTAATTTATGATCATACATTGCTTTGTGTTATACTACTATAGACCCAAAACAGATTCTATTTTCCGAGGTGGGGGGTTGTTGGGGGTAGGAATGGGGAAGTATTGCAGTTGACATATTCATTCTTCCTCTATCTCCTCTACTGTTTGCTAATAGCATTCCAGTTGCTTTGAAGAAGCAGCTCTTCACCAACTTTAACCAACAATGTTTCAGAGGGGATGATTCTATAGCAGATCCCTGTCATAGATGTTTAACTCAAGCCTAGATGATCATAATCACTGAGGGTCTGGGATGAAAAGTGCCTAAAACCAAGCCACTTAGAGTGACAGTACTCTTGCTGGAGCTATGGTAGATATATAGCTCTTATGCTACTATTAGCCAGAATGCTGAAGATGAGCCAAGCCTGAGAACAAAGGTAACATAGCAGAAAACAGAATCAATAGCTGAGTGGGTAGGAGAGAGATAGTAAGGGAAGGAGGGTGGAGGGAGGGAGGGAGGGGGAGAGAGAGAGAGAGAGAGAGAGAGAGAGAGAGAGACATGAGGGAGAGAGGCAGAGAGGGAAAGAAGAGAGATCAAGAAATTCTTGGTATCGTTGTTCTTTGAACCCCAGTATTTAAACCATGCCCAAAGGCATCCATATTCACTCCTTGATCTTCCTAATTACATGAGCCAACAAATTCTCTTTCATGTTTATGCTAGTTTAAACTGCAGTTCCCCTCATTTGAAACAGTAAACATCCTGACCAGTATAGCTATGCAGGTTTGAGAATGAGTAGTTTGCTTGTTGAAAAGGAAAGAGAATATTCCCACCCCCATCGGCTTTCCAAGAACAAATTCTGTTCTTGTATTACTGAGGAATCACTCAAGGGCATTACACTTACTCCCCTGCCATTCCTTTAATATACCTTTCTGGGTGATCCCCTGTGACCCTGTAATATGATTATAGACATTGATGATTTACAAGAAGTGAAAATTCAATTGGAATGATTCAAAGTGACTTTGATAAACTACAATCTGGGGGACATGTGTATTCTTAAAATACACATTTTCATTGATTACCTATGTCCCTAAAGCAGTGAAGAGATAGCAAATTATAAAGCTTGAAACCATTACAGACAGCGATGGAGGAACACTTTAAAATGTGTTATAATTGGTTGGAGAATGATTCACCTAGTGAATATTCCAAAATGAATCAGAGTTCCTACATACCAAAAGATCTATTTCCCTTTTGAAATTTACATAGAAGAAAATTGAATGCAAAGATGAGTGGACGACTGAACTGAGTTTGATGTTTCTGCATTGGCTCAATTCATGACTCTAGTCCCTAAATTACCCATTCTTTTGATCCTGAATTAAGGGCAAATTTGGACTCTAGGGCATGTTCTCTCCCTGGCCTATGAACTACATGAGGATAAAAGAGATAAAAGGAATCTTGCTGAGATTCTAATTTAATGACTTCTCTTAGAAATGAAGAAACTGAGGTACGGAAAGTTTCAGGATGATTTGTCCAAAGTCCCATAACCAGGTAATGATAGAATCCTTCAGAAGTCTCCTGTCCTTTGTGTTGATAATGAGATTCAGAGATGTTCAGAATGCTGTGTTTCATTGCCAAGGGAAAAGGATGGATGTGTCTTTTACTCAGACAATAGTGAACGGGTATGCTTAACCATTTTTTCTTCAATTAGAGGAGACGACAGATAGGTGGAAGATAGCTTTTCTGAGACAAAAAGAGTGGGCCATTTCAAGAAAACAAATGCATTAGAAAGAGGATTTTTGAATCTCTACATGAACTGGAAAGCTTTTAAAACTCTATTTAAAAAGAAATCATTTAACCTGTTGTTCCCAGCTTCTATTTTATTCAGTTAAAGAAGAAACTGAAGCTTCCAAACGTGGTTACGATATATTATCAAATTCTCTCTCACTCTGGGCTGCTTTTGGTTTCTCACCCCACTTTTATTGTCCTCTCTCTCTTTCTATGTCCATGGAAATCTGACACACTGTCAGAAAGCTCACCTCCTCCTTCAGCTCCCCACTCACCTACAGAAATTCATTTGCATTTCCACAGCTGCCATATTGGTCTCTGACAATAAGAATCTGAACCTATTTTCAGTGAATTTGATTCAATATCAGCACAGATGTGTCAAACTAAATAGATCCATGCATCAGGGTTCTAACATGGGAAGGCCATTCTTTTTTTTTTTTTTTTTAATGTTTTATTTATTTCTAGGAGAGAGAGAGAGAGCGTGAACAGGGGAGGGTCAGAGAGAGAGGGAGTCACAGACTGAAACAGGCTCCAGGCTCTTAGCTGGCAGTCAGCACAGAGCCCGACGCGGGGCTCGAACCCACGAACCGCGAGATCATGACCTAAGCAAAAGTCAGATGCTTAACCGACTAAGCCACCCAGGCGCCCCAGGAAGGCCATTCTTAATGAGGTATACTTAACTTTCAGTTCTCACATTATACTGTCAGCACACAGTGGTGGTTACTGAGGTAGTAGAAATCTATAGCATATCTGGTTCTAGTCTCATTTAAGCCACAAACTGGCTCTGTCACTCTAAGGATCCATATCTTTCTTCCGGATTTCTATTCCCAACTATAACAGAAGAGGTTAAATTGGGCATTTATTTACTCATAAATCTGAAAAATTCTTGGTGAATTCCTACTAAGAAAAGACAGCCACAATGCAAACTTCCCTCGTGGAGCCTTCAAGTTTAAGGTCACATCAATCCCTAATTTTCAATTCATGTTTGTTTTTAGAGAGCCAGCTCTTTAGGATTTTTTTTTTAATTAAAACAAACAAAACAAAACAAAACAAAACCATCCTACCCAGAAGCCAGAACGTAACAGACTTGAGCTAATATTTTCAATTCTATTAGATGGTTTATTACACCCAGCTGTTACTTTTTCATGAGGCACTAATATACTTCTTTAAAGAACTATGTAGGCAAGGCTTTATGCTCCATTTTAATTCTTTTTAAGCTAGAAGAAAAGCTATCCCCTCCCCTCCACAAATTCTGAAGAAACATTCACTGACTGTAGCCTTAGGAAAAACACTTGCTATCTGGCACCTGCTCCCAAAAGCATCCTTGAGAAAGGTGATGTTATCCTAGGAGTCTCAGACAAGTGTGAGAATAAAGGAATAAAGCACAACAGGATTGGGATAGTGACCTGGGCTATTCTTTTCAGTTTCTCTTATTTCAATATCAAATACCTAACTTCAGAGACTGGTCTTCACACAGAGGAAACAAACATTAATAATAATAAGTAGAAGATCCTGAAACTAGAGGCCCAGTTACCTGAACCATGAAGACAAAGACCCTTTGCATAGTTTCCAATCGTTCCTCTCTGGCACCACACTGTCTAGTCATATAAAGCTGTAATTGAAACCATGTGGTGTGTTCACAGGACTCATTACAGGCTTCTCCAGAGTAATCTCATAGCAGAGTCCTGTGGGGAGTCTCTGACAATCTTGGGGTCAAGATATTGTCGCTTAAATATGTGAAATGACACACGAACTTGCTTTCTCAGGGAAAACAAAACTGGTTTGAATTTAGTGTGTGTGGATAAATACTTCTGTCCCCAAGTACTTGTTTATGATTTTATTGACATCCTCTATGGAAGAGGAAATACATTTTATGAAAGAGCTTAGTGATTCATTTTGCAATATAAAAGGCAGCCATTATAATAACGTTTAAAATGGTGACTTTTAAAATAAAAAAATAGGAAATCCTAAATTCTCGCAAAATATTACATTAACAACGGATATCACCACATTAAAGAGTCAGAACAGTGAAATATGATGTGATATTAATAGTAATATCCCACAGAGAAACATCCTTAGCTTTTGACTAATAAGTCATACCACCCGTTAAGGTATCTAATTTAGTGTAGAGCAAAAGTCATGAAAACTAAGCCGAGTTAATGCCAGCTGAGAACGAGGGAAAGTTGAGAACACACGTTCTGCTTCAAACCTGAACCCCCCTCGTGAGCACAGATCATATGCTGCCCCACTGCTGCTTCCTTTCTTCCCAAATGCTCCCACTATTAACTATTTCTTAAGAATTACCAGCCTGGGTGGCTTAGTCGGTTAAGCATTGTCCAACTTGGGCTCAGGTTATGTTCTTGCAGTTTGTGAGTTCGAGCCCCATTTTGGGTTCTGTGCTAATAGCTCAGAGCCTGGAGCCTGCTTCAGATTCTGTCTCTCTCTCTCTCTCTCTGCCTCTCTCCTGCTTACACTCTCTCTTTCTCTCTCAAAAATAAACAAACATTTAAAAAAAGGAATTACAGCCTAGAAGAACCCAGAGACTTCAGAACAGAAGTATACACACATGGGAAAGTCAAAGAATAGCATATGATCCTGACAGCCTTACTTTCTACATTCATCCCTCGTAAATTCAAGAAATATTTACTGCACAACAAATGAAAGACAGTTTCTTGATGCAAACTGGACAAGGTCCTGTTCTCACGGGACATATATTCTAGGAGGAGAGAGGTCCATAAGAGGGGTACAAACAAGAAATCTTTTGAAAATAATGAGTCTTAAGTAAAATAAAGCAGGAAAATATGATTGCGTGTGTTAAGGGAGGAGAAAGGCAAGAAGAGACACAGGAGTTGTTTGATTGAAACAAGCCTCCGGAAAAGTCGGGAAGTGTGTTTCAGTCATAGGGAAAAGTAGGGAAAAGCAAGTATGAAGGCCCCAGGGCTAAAAATTAGCTTGCATTTTTGAGGAGAATATAAAGAGTGTTTCATATATAAAAATAGTTTCTAAAGAGTGAGCAAAAGGAAGAGATGATGTATTTGAAGTTAGATAAGGAGGTAAGGGCCAGAACAGGAAGGTATTTGAAAGCTATTATGAACTTCTTGTTCTGTCCTTCCTCCCATCCATCCATCCATCCAGCCACCCACCCACCCATCTATCCATCCATCATCCATCCAACTATATGCTTTATTCTGGACAATGGGAATTTTTTATTTTATTTTTTTCTCAGTGAAAATAAGGTTCAACCCAGTATTCATCTCAAATTATAAAATATCAAAATATCAAAGAATTTTGACACATACAAACACATAGTTCCTGTGTACTCATTCAAACACAAATGTAGCCAAGCTTAGCTATTGTTACAATCAAGAAAGTAACCGTCAGTCCTGTTGGGGTATTGTGTCTGCAAAGGGCCTGGAGCCACCACACATGGGAGCCTGGGAGCATCCCACCCACCTTCACCTCCTGCTCACCATAAATCCTCATTATCATGTTGTCAGCACTGGAGTCTCTTAACCTTTTCAGTGCCCAGGCTGACAGGCAGGATCTGCTTATTAATTTGCGCGTGTTTCATTCACTGCTGTTTGAATCACCAACCCCTCTCTCTCACTTCAAAGACTAGTACTATCTCCCACTAAAAGCAGTGAGCAAATGCCACAGCACTGCCTATATATAGGCCTAAATATATATATAGGCATAAATATATATATGTATATATATATATATATATATATATACATATATATATTTAGCTTTTACATCTAAATTGGCCACATAACAATTTTAGTTGGGAAATTGATTTGAAAATGTTTTTTCTCCCCACACCCTTATAAATGAAGGGTGAAACATATAAATCCCTTATCAGGTAAGGAGGTGCAAATAGAATTCTTTTATGGATTAAGGACAATTAGGATACATATGGAAGTGAAGCATCTTTACAAACAGTGAGCTCATTTTTCTTTCCTTCTCTTTTTCTTTTTGCATTGTTCTGCTACTCAGAACAGGCTCAGAAGCATAAGAACTTGGTTAGTAAATCTCCTTCTGATCATCCTTCAGCTGCCATGGGAACTCCTATGTAAGTTTACCGTCTTGCATTATAAAGTGATATTACTAAAATTAAGGAATTCTAGTTTGTATTTATATGAGCATGTAAACTTTCGTGGAATGTTTCCGTAAAACCAGTTTCTTTGATAATAAATGCATTTAATTTTCATTTTAACATGGTGTGTATTGCTCCCTGGTGCTATGTGTTGGCTGACAACATCAGCTTTTGCACATCCCTAATCAAATTTTGTCTAACAAAAACCTGAACTAAGCATATTTGTTTTCCTATTTATAGCAGCATGTTCTTACATAACATATGAGAAAGCAAGATTTAAAAAAAAAATGATCCAAATCTTAAAATGCATCCATTATGTTTAGTTTAAATAAAAGCTATGTTCTCCCATTAAACAAGAATATTAAAAACAATTGGAGACAGACAGAAGCTTATTGCTTATTTTCCAACCAGTATAATCACTGTGTTCATCCACAATAAAAAAGAACAGCAGGCAGAAATTTATTGCTCCTGGGGAAAATTTGCTTCCGCACCCTCCCCGTTTGCACAATTGCCCTGGCACTGCTCCCCGCTCACGTGCACCGTGTCTTTGGTAGCACTAGTACAGTAATGAATTATTACCATGCAGCCAGGGAGGGGGCCATGCCATTGTGCTGCATATAAGCAGCGATTTTGCCGTATCAATAATTCTGACTGCCACTGGGAACCACTGTAGCTGAAACAGATGTTTCATGTTGATAAGTAGGGACTGGGAAAGGAATTTTTATCCCACTGTTCATTTTTCTCTATTTCCACTACCCATACCTGGCAGAAGTTTCCCCAGTACAGCTGTCTCTTGCAAGCCAATCTGTTCAATCCAGGCTCCTAGGTCTCATTTCATAAATCAAACCCAGCCCTGGACAAGCCACAATCTCAGAGTACCCTTGCTGCTTTTCTCGGTGGAAACGCCTCTGTCACAATGAGAGACGCTGGGCCAATTGTGCTTAAATTAGTGCATTGTCACAATACATTAAGAAAGACAGCAAGGGCAGGAGACTTTTTTTTTTTTTTTAATTCTGCATTAACTGCTTTGTACAGAGAGTCACATATGTGGCATTTTGCACAAGGCATTCACCTTCAAATGAAGCATTTGGGAGAAAGCCCAGAATTTTCGTGGGGAAGCAGTTCCATGTGATTCCAGTCAGGTCAGGTGCTAGTATGCAAAGCATTCCCTGGTCCCTTTTAACGGAAATAAAATTTTACTGGCTCAGCCTCAGTTCAGAGATGCTAGCTCAACTATGGGTTGTAACACCTCGGTAGCTTGGTGAAGATCAAAATTCTTGCTAAGTTAACTAGGAAAAATAAAAGCCTCCTAACCACTCAAGTCCAAATTATTTTTATCTTACTTAAATAACTAAGTGCATGTGATGCAGTAATAATTTAAAACAGCTACCATTTATTTAGTACCTATTACAGGCCAGGGATAGTGCCAAATTCTTAACACAGGTTGCCTTATTTAACTCACATGATAATCTTTGGAGTGGGATTTGTTATGGCCATTTCATGGAGTAGGAAATTAGAGAGGTTCTCAGGCTTACCTAGAACTACACCAGGTAAGCTGTAAAACCAGGTCTTCTATGTTCTAAAGGCCACTCTCTTGTCCAGTTTTTAATTCTTTTTTAAATTTTTATTTATTTATTTATTATGTATTTATCTAGTTATTTATTTATTTTTGAGAAAGAGGGAGCAGGGGTGAGGCAGAGAGAGAGAGAGGGAGAAAGAAGGAATCCCAAGCAGGCTCTGCACTATCAGTGAGATCAAACTCATAAACTGTGAGATCATGACCTGAGCCAAAGTTAGACAGGCAACTGACTGAGTCACCCAGGTGCCCCCCATTTGTTAATTCTAGTCCCTGTGAATAATATCGCTGTGTGTGTGCACACATGTATGTTAAAGGTTGAGACAGAGTGAATGAAAAAAGTAGGATGACAGCTGTTACAAAAGTTAGACATCAAATAGGTATCAACTCTTCGAAAAGTTTAGGTGTTCACTGAATCATTTTTACACTGCTGTATGTCTGAAGATTGTCACAATAAAAAGTTGGAGGATTATTAGTGATAATATTTCAGACCAAATGTGAATGAAGGAAGGTGAAGTCAGGTTTCCGGACTGTGTGAAACACTGCTGGTGGAGAACAGTGTATCAGATCCAAGTCATATATTTAGAATGGTATAAGAAATTAACACACTTTAACTGGCTCAGGAGATGTGTGGAGAGAGCTTTAAATCACAAACTTTCCAAATTGGATGGCGGAGTGCTTTAACTGATGCCAAACAAACAGAGGAAACAGGGCAAAGTGCCACTATCTATATTTGCAGATCTCTTCTGGGCTTTAGAGGTAGGGCACCAGGAGGGATGCTGAAGTGGACCAGACATATTCTTTTTTTCAGTCTGGTCTGAATGGATCCAGTCAATAAACAAAAAATGAGGTAAATGGCCCTTCAGTGTCCCTTCAATTTTTGGAGTCCAAAGTGGGGAAAAAAAAAACTCAGCAAAAGGCAGAATTCAAAGTGTTTATGTATATTTTTTCATTGTAACTCAAATCATTTTTATTTAAATATAAGTCATTAATTAGTATTGGGAAAACATGGTTACATGGAACCGGGTAGAATCAAACTCCCATTGCTCAGTTTATCACTAGACCAGCAGCTGACGATGTGCACCAAACCCCAGGGAAGATTAAATATTTCACCACAGCATTATTATTTACAATGGCATCATTTAGCCACAGCAATTAGCATGTACATAAGCATCGAGAAGAAATCAGGCCAGACTGAACAGACTGCAGTCAAGAGTCCTAAAATGAAATGGCTTCTCTCCATTTTTCTTTATGCTCCATTTGTGGTGTCCAGACGAGAGATGGTTTGGGCAGCCACAGCATGGAGTATGCATCATCCCAGCCAACACACTCAGTCTCCTGAACCAGGCAAGCAACAGCTAAGGAGTTGGAAAACCATGGGCTTTGGCCTCTAAAGACTCTTTGAACACTGCATGATTCTAGGTTAGAAACTTGACTTCCCTGTGTTTTTCACCTGTGAAATGGGGATGATAAGACCTACCTTGTAGAGTTGTGGAGAACAGAAAATGTATGCACAAGGTCCCCTCGACAAAGGCTTTGAGTTATCCCCTACTGAGCTATTCATAGTTCTTACCTATGTCTTGGAAATAATTCTTTTGGAATTGTTTGCTTATTAATTTGTTTCCCTTTCTGGGCTGTACACTTGTGGAGGGTAGAAACAACTTCGCAGCTATACTTATCTCTAAGAAGTAGGACAAAACCTACTTAGCTTTTTGAGAATGAAGAACGAAATGAATGGCTTACCTTTGTCTCCAATTATGAAGACATTAGACAATGTATCTGTTAACACTGAAATTGTTTATTTACACTCTAGGAAATTTGGAGACCTCTAAAGATGCTTTTGACTGTTACTACTAATTTTACTACTGTTATTACTACTAGTACTACTAGTATAACTCCTACTACTGTGAACAAGTCATAATGATGGAACACCATATCGCAGGAATTTCTAGGTGTTTGATATACATTAACTCTTAATTTTCAGCCTGATCCTGTAAGATAGTTGCCATCATTATACCTGTTTTTCCAAATGGAGAAACTGAGGCACAGTAAGTGAGAGCCTATGATCCCAAATCTCGGTTAAGAAAAATGTGTACAATTCAATATTCAAATTGAGTCTGATCACACTGATTTTGTTTTTCCTGGAACACTTTTTCCATAATTTGTTTTACTATTTGCACAAATGCTCATTGGCTGCAAAGATTTACTGAGCTTTTTACTTACTGCCAGGTATTTCAGCCATAGATTAGAAAAGATTCAGAGTTTCCCTCCTATTTCCCGTTTAGCATAAATTGTTACTACTGTGCTCTCTGAATAAAATCACTGCCAGCAATATTATAGGACGTTGGAGAATTCTGGAAGAGAAATCCACTTTTCTTCATTTAGGGGCAGTGATATACTTCTGGACAAGTTCTTGGTCTACAGGAGGAGTAATATGGGATGCTTCTTTTCACTTGCATATGTTTCCGGTTTGATTACTTCTGCTTTTATTTTAGTCATTTGCTAGCAGTAGTTTCTGTTTTATTTCCAGATATTACATTAGTTTTATATTGAAACTTTATGTCTCCACATGTCTAGCTTTTCTTGGTTGAGAGCTTATTCATTCATTTCATATATGAAAGTCACCAATGTATTTTTTTTCCGTGACAGAGTAAAGGACAAGGGTGTGTGTGTGTGTGTGTGTGTGTGTGTGTGTTTACACACATATGTGTATGACATTGAGACAGATATACTGGATATTGGTTGTGTGGAAATAGGAGACAAAATTAGTATGATGCTTCTTGAGACTTTGTGGTTTCTCTTTATGACTAAGGCATGCTGTTAAAAATGAGATGGCAGTATTTTCTAAAATTAGTAAAATCTCTGGAGATTATCTTATTTATCTACCATCACTGTACCAATACTACAAATTAAGGAAATTTATAAAATATAATTAGTAAACATTCATTTGCCAATAAATATGCTAATATTTCAATGCTATTTTGAGTAATTCAAAAAGATAAAAAGACAGATGTTTTGAGTAATCATAAGTCAGATTATTTACCATTAAATAAAACTCTGCAAAAATGCATAAACCATAATTGAATTCATTTTTTTAGTTTTAAAAGTTAAAGAGTTACTTTGTCTAATAAACTCCTTTTTTTCAAATTAAAGGAAATATCTCACTAATACATTAGAAAATCATAGTAAACAAGACATTTTTTAAATTAGCTAAAGTGTTTTTCATAAGTACCTATAAAATAATGTTCATCTCTTTTAGGACAAATAAATATATTTTCTAAATAAAATTTCATTATAAGTTTTCCACAATTATAATCCATCTGCCAAGAGAATTATTAGACGTTTTTTAAAAGGTTCAAAGTAATAAAAACAAAGGATCTATGTATCTATTCACAAATTAGTTATCAAACTTTCAGAACGTAGTCTATTTCAGATTATGTACATAATAGACCAGGGGTCAGAAAACCTTTTCCGTAAAGGGCCAGGGAGCAAATATTTTAGTCTTTGCATCAGATGGTCTCACAGCTGTGACTTCTCAACTCTGCCTTTGTAGGGCAAGTGGCCATAGACAATACATAAACAAGTAGGCTTTTCTTAGTTGCTCTGCTAACACTTTATTTATGAAAACGAGCTTTGGACTGGATTTGGCACCCAGGCATAATTTTCTGACCACCACTGCTCCAGCACCACGAAATGCACGTGGAAGGCAGCTATTACTACAGGCACACTAATTTTCTTGGGTTTCATGACTCATTACATCAAAGTGTAGAATAGATGGGAAAAAACATGCTATTGGATGTCTTGATCACTGGGAAGGCTTTTACAGAATCAGATCCCTTATCCTCATCTCCTTCTTGACCTAAATGGCCAATATTCAAAGGTCATCATTAAGCATGGCGTCTTGTGCATTTGCCAACTCCTGTACACAAAGCGACTTCATTTTTAGCTTAGAATGGATAGTGCTTAATAATCCATTCCTCTATAAGAAACTTGAATCGCTCCAAGGGAAGAAATCTAAGTATATAAGGTAGAATTCCTATGTCTTCATTACTGACCTATGACAACAGGAATGCTTGCATAAGTAACAGGACCTTTACACTCTGGGGATTAGACATGAGCACTCTCATTAGAGATTTGACTTTATGCAATTTCTCTTTTTACCCATCTAGTAATTCCAAGACATATGCAAATAATACTATTTTTGAAAAGTGTCTCAGAAATCTCCTAAGTCTCTAACACATTTTGAGTTCATTTAAAAATTAACTTTTTTTCCCCCCTGGAAAAGTTAACTTGTTCATTTTATAGATTTAAATAAAAACAAGGAATACTAGTAAAATTACATTATTTTTTCTGATAATGAAGTTAAACTCTCATAAGGTCAATAACATCAAGTGTTGGTAAGATTTTAGAGAAATTGACATCTTTTATGCTATTGGAAGGTTGAGTGACATAGTTATTTTGAGGGCAACTAACAGTATTTATTTAAAATTTCAAACTGATATTCTTATCATCTAGCAAATCAGTTTTTAGTTATCAAGATTAGCCACCCACACATGTGTGCAAGGGGTTCACTGCAGCATTTTGTGTAATAAAAAATTTGCAAAGAATATGAACATTCACCATTAGTAAAGGGTTAAATAACACCTTATTCATTAATGTAAGGTAACAGTATAAATAAAAGGAATATAAACCTAGTGATATATTTCTTTCCTAGAGTTTTGACATGACCTCCTCTCAGAAAATATTATTGGATGAAAAAACAAGTCAAAGGATGATAGGGATTTATAAAAAATGATACAGCAAAGCAAAGAAAATGCTTGAGCTGGCCTATGGAGGGTTCTCAGAGTGAAAGAGGCTGCTTAATATTTTTTTTAAGAAAAGAAGCATGCATTATTTTCTTTTCTCCCCCTACGCTATAACTAAATTTTTAAAACAAAAACCTGAGGACTAGGAGCTTAAGAGGTTGACCCATGAACACGTGTCAGGCATCAGATTCTAGGCAAACCCGACAAGGATGCTATGAATATGATTCTTCTCTGTATCTGCTGCGTCCTTCCAAAAGAACAAAGATGAAGTCTCTTCCACTGCCTTACCCAGCTTCACAAGAGGATCACAGAAACTCATTTTCAGAAGGGGAAAATAAAATTATTATAAAGTAGAGTAAAAAGAAAGTGTTCATTAGAGAAAGCCTTTTCACACCTTTCACCAACACTACCTATGAAAGGAAGATATCATTTTTCTTCCCTCCCATTTCTGTATAAGAGGAAAGGTGAAGGCCATACCACAGAACAGCAACTTATCTGCTGATGCAATAGGAAACACAAGTAATTGGCAATTGATTGTCCTCATTAGAATATAATAAAAGGGGATATATGGGGTTCAGTTGACAGTAAAATAGAAACATAGCTGAATAAACCCAAATTACACTTAAGGAAGCACATGCTGATAAAGTGTGCAAGATGCACAATAATATATTTTACACTCATTTTTAGGAGTGACTTCTAAAATTACCCATAAACAGAGTTATATAGCAGTTTTATTTCAAAAATAAAGAGTTGAGAGAGTGTAAAGAATAGAAAATTATGATTGGTAATGGCTAATGTAGAGATAGCTAACAGCCAGTGGTTAATGCTAAATTGCCTTAGAGTATTACTTTGGACCCCCACCCCCAGACAAAAAAACAAACAAACCATCTCTGCTATTAACATTACTTTTTAGTATATGGTCAGCGTTATGGCAGAAATTGCCTTTTGTCTGAGCTTGCAAAAGAGTTAATATTAGGGTAAATGTTACATTAATACCTAGGAAGCCCAAAGGGCAATTAACTTTCCATGAAAGAGAGCAGTCCTGGAAAGATTACATGCGTGGGTGAGCATGCAGCATTTTCAAAGCAGCCAGTTCTCAATTACCTCTAGGAATGGGGTGGGAAATGGATGCCTCCTGGGTCAATGGCTTGCTGGGAAGTTGAGGAGGGGGTTAACGAACAGCGGTTAGGAACATCTGTATGCTGGTCAGGAAAAGCTAGCTGGAGTCCTCTGTGTGATCAGGACTAATTACAAATGACCAATTAGATACAACCAAACAATGCTACTGTTCTAATTTGACACAGACTGCTGATTTACTTGGGCACCTGGCTTAATATGTAAGCACCTTGCAGATGCTTAAAAAGTTTGAAGAGGGAAGGAAAATGAAAAAAGGAGAAAGCAAAGGTAAGTTCATCTAAAAGAAGACTAGGAGAAGGGATAAAGAAGGAAGAAATATGAAGGAGGATGGAGACAGAAGTTATAAGGAAAAAAATTAAAAGAGGGAAAAATGTCTGCCCATGATTAATACTGCATACCACCTTTTTCTTGTGCTAGTTGGGAGTTGAATAGTCACTACATTATTGAAGAGAAAATGTTCTCAGTATTTCATTATTTTACATTTCCCCAGTAACTATAGATATTACATATAAGTCTAATTTGGATAGGGAGAATGAACACATGCTCAAGATCTACCACATCTCACTCCTAGACTCACAACAGCCGTGGCACGCTTGGTATGTAAGCCTGAATTAAGCTTCCTAATCCTTTCCACAGCAAGGACTCGGAAAACCATTTCCAATGGGCTGCAATTGGCACACTACATTGACGCTATCTGCCCTCTCTCCATTAGGATCACTGTCTGACTTCTACATTTCACTTAGCATTGAAGCTTTTATCTCAGGAACCTCATTGTATTATGGAAATTCTATTCAATAACAAAAAACCCCATTCATTTTCATTAAATTGTTGTAAGTAGAATGATCTCAATATATTATTTAAGAGACATGAAAATATGACTGTGTTATCTATAGTTATCTCATTAAAACAGGATCTGGTTATAACATATAAAGAGCTGGGTGGACATTTTTTAAAATAAAATCTATTTACTGCAAATAAATTATGTCTGAAAACCAGACAGTGGTAATTGGGAAAGGGTTAGAGCTACCATGTAAAACAGGACTTTTTCCCTAGCCACAAGAGATGGTCCAACATATAAATTAAATTAGATAATGCCTTTATACTGTAACTGAATTTGAATTGGCAGTAATGCATTATAGATAAAATGTTCTATCTTTTTAAATGTGGCCTTGGTAATGATTTAACATTTTATTCTTTTCAAGAAAAATATAGGTAGTTAAGAATGCTTCATGACTCTCAAAGTGGTGAATATTCATGAAATGCCATTGAATTCTTTGTGACTTAGTCTAAAAGAGGGAGTAGCAAAAGGAAGAAGAGGAGTAATGTTAGTAATAATAATATTTCCACTTATAGATAACTTCCATGTGCCAATCTTTTGTGTATTTATATATAGTATATTACTCATTTATGCCCTGACTCTAAGAAATTGGTATCATTATTCAAGTTTTCAGAGGAAGAACCCAGTCTAGGAAGGTTAACTTAAGCCTCGTGGTATCACAATAAGCAGAGACAGGATTCAATTCAAAGTGTTTTCACCACTGAATTTTAGTGCCCTTAGCAGTTGTTGAATCATCAAATCATAGCTCAGAAAACAACCCACAGAGATTCATGTATATTAGCCACAAAAGCAGGTACAACATCTTTACAAAGCAAACCATCTCCTTTTCAAGTCTTCCAACTCACCACACACAGATGTCCTATGATTTTAGAGCTTCTGATCACATTTGCAAAGAGTTGTCAGCCTACCTCATTTCATCAAGATATAACTCATGTCCCATCCTTTCCATGAAACCTAACTCAATCATCCTAGCTCCTGTGGGGGGAAAAAAAAAAAAACTCAGTGCTGACCCTCTCATGTGATATATATATATATATATATATAAAACCTTACTTGGCTGTTTTCTCATAATAATGCCTGACATAAAACACTTTACTCAGAAACTGTTAAAATGTTTTTTTTTTAAAGCTTCATTTGATATGTTGATTGCATCACTGCACATCTAGAAACCCTATACTGGCAAATTATTTATGTATGCATATGTAGGAAGCATCTACCATGTACTTGGTTTGGAACATGCAGACGTAAGGGAGAGACAAAAGACATTCTGCAAAGATGCAATAACAAGAGCAAAGGCACATAAGAAGGACATCTTGGGGATTCAAGAAAGGAAATGCATAGTTCATTCTGGTTAGAGTACAAATTTCCTTACATTGGGAAGAGGGATTTAAGGCATATTAAATAGCCTAGGTTACCAGGTGGTTAGTAGTAGACTATATTTTATGTGGAGGAATTTTATACACTATATTAATCTGTAGAATATTCATAAGTAATGATTGGTAAATTATATTTTGGGAGACAGTGTGTTTAAGCGACGACTTCTTGGTTACAACTCCGAGAACTTCCAGGCGCCTGGGTGGTTCAGTTGGTTAAGCATTCAACTCTTGATTTTGGCTCAGGTTATGATCTTGCAGTTCACGAGATTGAGCACCCCATTGGACCCCACACTAACAGTGCGGAGCCTGCTTGGAATTCTCTTTCTCTCCTTCTCTCTCTGCCCCTCTTCTGCTCATTCATTCTCTCTCTCTCTCTCTCTCTCAAATAAATAAAGAGTAAAGAAAAAACTCTGAAATTTCAGTGTGTTGAAGGTATTAAATACATAGTATTCCCCAATTCTCTCTGATCATACTATATTTCCCCCTCCAATGATCCAATCCATAGGACTCATAATGGGAAAATGCTCTAATGAAAGGTTGTTTAAGGTAATAGACAAGTGATACCATAAGTGAGACATACATGGAAGGTTCATCTAAATTGGAGCACCTAGGTATATCACCACCATGTTGGCATTCAACTACTGAAAATGCTCTCTATAGCCAAGCGGTTCTGTCTGCTATTTTGCTAATTTTTGGACAAGAGGGTAGTTGGGTCAAGTGGCGTATTCAATTCAACTTTCAAACTAATCTAAATTTTATCTATACTTTTCTTTTCCCCCCAGAAGGTCAGAAAAAAATTCACAGAATGTGATCTATTTAACATCCATTTTTGTGTCTGAGTAGATATTGCCAACAAATAATAATACATTCTAATGTCAGCAAATTTTTAATATGGAATCCTGAACTAGACATCCTATCAATACATCTGGAGTCCTCATTATACTAAACCTGGATAAAATTCAGGGTAAGATATTTTGTGTTGCAGATTTCTTAATCATTTTTAATGGTTTTATTTATAATTGTTTTATGAGGTTCAAAAGTTCAGTAATTGAACAAAAATTCATTTCTTGAGATTACTGAAATACTAAATAATGATTTATTTAGAAACAATTTGTCTTGCATATTTTGAGAATAGAATATTAATGAAAAACATTGTATCTTGTAGTTTAAAAATGTTTTCATGTATTATTAAATTTCTGATTATCTTAATGCATTACTATAATTTCAAATAGGTTTTTATTTAATCACTGTTTATATTATTTCAGAATATCTAAAAGGTGCCCTGTCTGTCATATTAATTAAAATTAAAACTCATATTCATATTAAAAATGTTTCTTGGCAAAGAGATAAGGGATTCCAAGGCGAAATAATTCAAAAGTCCATTATCATGTTGATAGTTCTGTGGTATATATGGATATCTTTTTATTTTAAATAAGCACATTTGAGCTATTCCTGGATGGTTCAAAGGTCTGGTCTATAACTGTACCTTTTGCAAATACACTGATTGAAAGATGAGGTTTTTGTCAATAAAAAGCAAGATCATAATGTGTATTATGATATTTTATTTGAGTCCAATATTTCTTGGACTTTATCTTATTATTTTTAATTATGTTAATATTCATATTATCTTCTCATTTTAGGAGGCAGAGATAAACATAAAACTAAACAGAAAAACTGTTTCCTGGATAGCAATACTAATTACTAATAGTACAAATGTTACATTGTTCTATGTTCAAGTATTAATCATATTCAGGCTTTAACTCAAGGAAGAAATAAGTTTAGTATAAAACATTCCTTAATTTGCTTCAACTTACCTTCTAATTAGAAGCTCAAAAAACTTAAGAATGTCACCCAAAAACATAAAAGGAGAAACATTTTTCAGAGGCATAGTATAAACAGAAAGTGTCTAAATACTATGTCATAATCCCAACCTGCTACTGTTACCCTTCCTGAGTCTGTCTGAATTTAATTTTAAAGCCTTATTTGGTTATTACCCCTGTAATAGTGCCTAACATAATACACTGTGCACATGAGCCATTAAAAGATGCTGTTTCAAATTCTAAACTGAGCAGAGAACTCACACAGTTTCTGGAACATGGCTACAATATGTAATCTGTGGTAAAATTGATTTGAAGCCAATGGATATCTTATAAATTCACTTTAGGGGCAAAGATTATGAATTATTTGGTGTTAATAAATATTGTTAAGGGGGAAATATAGAAGTGCATGTGTCTATTATTTAAAATTTACTCAGTGTTTATTAGTAATATTCAAATAATCTTTTAGGGAGTGAAACAACAATGTATTTTTTTTTCTCCTGGCAGAATAAAAGAAAACAGAAATTTCCTAATTTATGTGTTACATTTTAGAATGGCCTAGTAAGTTCTCAGATTTCCCTTAAAACACTAAGGCATCAATTTGTATTTATTTCATTTATTGACAGGCTAACATGAGATTCAGTCTTTGTCCAAAGGCTCATAATACGAAAGTTTGAACTTCGGGGGCCAGGGAATGTTTGTGAAGGATTATACTCTATGGAACCACCTTGACATTTACTGAATATAAAGTTTCATTTTTTACCCTCCTTCACAAATAATTCTCAGAAGTGTTGAGGAAATGAGGGGGAAAGGTAGCATTTAAAAGTTAACCGGAATAGAAAGGAAAAAATGTTTTTCACTTATGAAAAGCAGCACCAATAATTATTCAATGAATTTGGAAATCAACTCCAACAGAGAAGTATATGAGATTCCTGCTGATATTGGTCATCTGAGAAATAATGATTTATTGCTGTTTGGTATATGCTTACTTACGTGAATACAATTTTCCACTGTGGAATCAAAATAAAATAAGTGTTCCAACTGCTTGCAAGGTTTCTTCAAAGAGACGAAGAGAAACAAATTGGGCACTAATGAGTATGTTTAGCAAAACTGATTCACTCTGTGACTGTGAAGTGTACAACAAGCAGAAGAAAAATATTCAGTGGGGTTACCTTAACCCGTTTTTATTTTTTAAGTGCAGAGAAGAAATGATAAAGGCTGTATCTATGGAAATGATAATTTAGAGCGATATTAGAAACCATTGCTTTTCAATCTTTTGTTGCTTCATGCTGCAAAACTCAAATGTTTATAATTCACACTTAAATACAGAGAGCCCGTGTCTATGATGAGCTATTTTGTGGGTATAAACCACTCACTGTGCTTTTCAAAACAGGGAATGTCTCATAAAAAATCTATGGTGGCAAGTGAGTAACTGAACAGGGGTAAAAGTTTATTTCCAGGGTGGCTTTTATTGCATTAGAATGTAACTTCTATATATTCCCTCTTGTCTTGGCCATTATTTTCCTCAAGTGTAGATATACACTTAAGCTTTCAGTTCACAGAAAACAATAACAAAAAATATCCTAGAATCATAACAAGTGTAAAGTGGTAATGATTCTCACTGTAAATAACATAAATGATTAAAATTCTTATTCTTGTGATACAGTAGTGAAAATATTATTTGCAAGCATTCTGTATGGAAAAGGTAGGAAAAGAGAGTTTATCCTGTATTTTCTAAGTTATGATAAATATGGACATGGATGTAAAAATTGATAAATGTGTAGCTGTGCACAGGGATTGAAGTGTATGTAAATATCCATGTGCCTTTCAAGATCAGATGTGATCTTTTTTGTAGAAAACTGTAGCTAGGCAAGGAGGAAAGGGAAATATAAAGAGATGCAAAACATTTGGTCTTTTTGCCCAATCTTCTGTTTGTAAAGATATGATCCCATTTTTTCAAGTAATTTTCTTTACTTCATATCAGATTTTTAATGTTGATTTTCCCATCGTTTTTCTTAATAGTTGGGATGTGATTTTATCCCAGGTTTAATGCCACAGAAATTCTCCTGCCCTCTTTAGCCATCCAGTTAAATATGGGGGAATGGACCTCATCTACTTTACAATTCTCTTCTGAAAATATCCTTCTTTTTCATCGGCTGATATTAACCAAGCAATGAAATGAAGTATACTATTTGCCACTGTATGCAATGATTCAGATAAAAAGAGAATTGGTAATTGTCTTAATAATCTGCAATCTAAATGTTATACCCTCACTATAAAAATTTCATAGCAGTATTATGGCCAGGCTAACAATAAAAATGTGTTTTATACTGAAATGTTTAATTTATTTATTTCTGTGAGGCTTTAGGTATGGGACTCCCCTTAAGTAAAACAGAAGACAAAAATACACTTCTCAATTGTTTAGATGTTGTTTCTGTATAAAAATCACTCAACAAGACATTTTGAATCATTAAAAAATCTTGAGTTTCTCGGGTCCAATGGAGTGGTTAGATTGTTTAGGAAGACTGAAAGCATGAAATAGCAGAAGATCACTTATTTCTACTTGCTATTACCTGTACCCTTGAACACTGTGGACCGAATTATCTACTAGGTGTTGTCTGGCTCTGATGTTTGTAGGCGAAATGAATGATTTGCCTGGATTTGAAATGGTTTTGTTACAAGGCACTTTTTGAGGGCTGTCACATTAGAGTTTAAGTGATATGTTATTAATGGGAAAATGTCCATTTTAAACCCCCTGAAGCCCAAACCTGTTTTGGGACGCTGTTTGTTTGTTTTGATTTTTGCTGCTAGGGCAGCCCCATGGGGCCACTTAATAGGCTACACCACCTCCCATTCTCTCTGGTTATTCTAGTTGTGATGGTACTTCCAGCAGAGAATAGCTAAAATTAACAGACAGTAAACCAGACCCCCTGCCATCTCCAGAGGCCCAAATGCCAGGAATCTCAGAGAAAATTGTCAAAAATTTCAGATATTAAGGGAAAGGCGGAGAGCACAAAATAAATTAATGAATGGTCCAGGCTAGAGAACCAAGGGAGACACTTCAGGGAGGCCTAAGTGTTTTCTTGACT
Organism: Hyaena hyaena; assembly: GCF_003009895.1. NCBI lineage: Eukaryota > Metazoa > Chordata > Mammalia > Carnivora > Hyaenidae > Hyaena > Hyaena hyaena. The sequence continues at coordinate 345,271 of NW_024080933.1, read as the reverse complement.
ATCTCCATCTGCGGAAGACTTTCTGTTGACAGAGCAGCTAATGTTGACTGTCTTATTTCACCTTTACTGTATAACTTATGATGATCATAAAGATGCCCAATTTACAGATAACAAAATTGTGACTTGAGAAGTAAATGGCAGGATCAGGATTTGGTCTTGGTAGATTTCTGCGTACATTATTATTATTTTTAAATGTAAATTACCCTATGCCACTCTGACCCAAAAAGCCCTCCAGTAACCACTTTATTTATTAAGTTTTTAAATGTTTTATTTATTTTTGAGACAGAGAGAAACAGAGCATGAGTGAGGTAGGGACAGAGAGAGAGGGAGACACAGAATCTAAAGTAGGCTCCAGGCTCTGAGCTGTCAGCACAGAACCCTACGTGGCCTGAACTCAGCAACTGTGAGACAATGACCTGAGCCAAAGTCGAACACCCAACCAACTGACTGAGCCACCCAGGTGCCTCACCACTTTATATATTAAAATAAAATTACAACTCCTTACACATCATGGCCTTATGTGATTTTGTCCTTGTTCTCCTCAACTGTCTCATCTCTTATGTTATCCAGCTCAGTCAGGCTTATGGAATTTTCTTTCCCCTCAATCAACACTCCATATCCATTCTTCTCAGGAAATCTGGGCATGTTTTTCCCCCTCAGGTTTGCCCATGGCTGCCTGCTTCTCATAATTTGCCTCTCTGCTCAAATGATATCTCTTCAGAGAGGCTTTTCCTGACGTTCCTGAAGAAGATCTCCATGGTGCTACTCACAAATTACCATAGTGTATTTTCTATTCTGCAGTCCTCATTTGTGAATTTTGTCTTGTTCATTTTCAGTAACCCCCCAGAATTAAATCCCAGGAACACAGGGACTGTCTTGTTTAAACCTATGTCTGGAGCACGTTGAGGGGAGCCTGGCATGGAGGAGATGTGCAGAATGCAGTTTTGGATGGGTTAATTTAGTCCTCGCAACAATATTTTGAGAAACATAGGAGGCAAGCTTACAAATGAATTCTCTACTATTCAAACCACAAAGCTTGATGCAAGGAGAAGAACAATTAAAACAAACCCAGAGGCAAAATCATGACCACTTTTCTATACACTGATGCTAGACCCTCATCCCTGCCAGAAGCAGTCTTAATGAGAAGCATTGATTCTGAAGGAGAAAAAGGCTGATTGCAAAGCAGGTAAAACTGTGAGAATGCTTTCAAGGATATTTATATCAAAGGATTTCCATTCAAAAATTCCATTTATAGATTTGCCAGGAACAGAGAAAAAAAATACGTAAGTGTGTATAAATACTATTTGGGAATGTGGAAAGTGGTGGGTTTAACACCTAGAGGACATTACTGATGAAGAAGGACTTTTGTTAGTGATGGAACATATTATCAGTTAGCTACTATGACCATGAGGGAGTCCAAAAGAACACAACATGAAACTGACTTGTTTGAGGCTCTGTCCACTGTTAAGAAAGAGAGAAAATATTTTCTTCTCTATACACTGAGCTCAGCTTCGACCGAACAACTATTCAAGGTGGATATCATTTATTAGGGCGACCAGGGATAAAAAAAATGTTTTTATTTTTTTCACAGTTCAGGGTTTTATACTAAAACAAGGCTACTCAATTTCAGGATAAAATCAGATACATCATTCAAGACTTCAACATAACAGCACAGGAAAAGCAGCCAAGGCAAATTAATCATTTTTCTTTTCTGCAAAGGCACATGTGAAATTTCAATTTTTTTTTCTCAATTTCAAAACTTCCTGAAGTAGTCAACTGTGCATGAACATATATGAAATACCAAAAAAAAAAAAGTAGTTGTTACCCTGGCTCACGGTCTGCTTGCACATTTCAGGTATTCAACAATTAGGTGCTACTGATTACGAATATACTGAAAGATAAACCTGTTATTCTAAAACATTAAAAATTTTTTAATGTTTATTTATTTTTGAGAGAGACAAAGCACAAGCAGGGGAGGGGCAGAGAGAGCAGGAAACACAGAATCTGAAGCAGCCTCTGGCTCTAAGCTGTCCACACAGAGCCCGATGTGGGACTCGTACCCAAGAACCATGAGATCATGACCTGAGCTGAGTCTGGACACTCAACAAATTGAGCCATCCAGCCACCCCAGACCAAAGTGTTATTTTAAAAAATAGAGGCAATGCTATTCTTTAAGAATTTCAAAAACCTGTAAAATTTTGCCCAAAAAAATTACTGATCTGAAATTTGACTGAAATTTGGTTGTGCCTATTCCCATTAAAGGCCCTTGGGCCTTATTGCTTTAGAAGCAGCTGGAATCCATTTCCTACTAATCATGTGAATGTAGCCATAATAGTAAGAGTAACAGTTTTTTCCAAAAGCCCATAATCTATTGGGGATTTCTATTCCTATGTCATTTCATCTTCTCTAAGAAGAAAGCATTTACTCAAAAGTCAAATATTAAAATATTTGTAAAACTTAATAGCAATAGGAAAAAAATAGCACAGAGAAAATTTTCAATTAGTATATGTGGATGGAAAAGTGCAGCAGAGTATGAGATGTTGAAATCAGAGACTGGCATAGTTGATTCATTCTCTCTCAGTCTCTCTTTCCCTCTTTCCTTCCTCCCTTGATCATCCCTCCTTCTTTTTCTCTTTCTTCCTTCCTCCCCCTCTCTCTCGCTTAAATAAAAATTGAAACCATGAACACATCCCGCCTGAAGGTTGTCCTCTCTCCACTCCCATTTCTCACAGAACTCCAGCTGGGAAATGACAAGGATAACACATCTGCCTGCGTGGTTTTTATTCTAGGATCTTGAAAGGACAAGCTATTTATGTGACTGGTGGAGGTTTTTTGTAGTGAAAGTGATCTTTGAGATAATCATTTATGTATCAAAATAAATCTACAGCACACGTTCCTTTTCTAGAATTCAACTTGCTGCCAGATTTCCAAATTCTCAATGAATACTTGCTGACAAACTCTAAAAGTAAACACTTCAAGGTACGACGAACAAATAGTTCCAATTGTATATACAACTGCTCATGTTTTGATAGAGTTGACAAATTGGCTGGGCTAAACACTAAGGTAATAAAATACAAAATGGATTCCAATCACGCCAAAGCTGTGAAAACAATAGTTGTGATAGGAAAAAGGATCAAAATGCTTAAATTGAGGTATTTTGAAATAAAATGTTTGCAAGACTGTTTTAAAAAGTATTATTTTGAATAGCAGTGCACATTACCTGAGGTGATATTGTAGTGCTGTTTTTATATGGTACAGCAAGTATTAGGAATCTAGAAAAATCTATCTTACTGGAAGACTTGCATCATTTAATACTAGTAGTATTAAATAGTAACTAGCTATTTATGTCACAAAGGTACCTAAACACTTGTATTATTCTTGGGAAAATTGTATTAACACTAATTGGGGATAGCAATAATAATAAGTATACTTATTAAACATGTATTAAAAGCCAGGTAGTGAAAAAAAATAAAATACTACAGTAATTATGAAGCTTGATAATTTTAGATGAGGTTTAAATAGTTTCTTCAAGATCATATAGCAAGAAAGTGGACCAAGTGGATTTGCAACCAAATCAGTCTGATTCTAGAGCCAGGCACTATTTAGCTAGACTAGAACATTCCCATTAATAGAACATTCCCTGTAATCTCTTTGTAAACCACAGCTCTATGACAGTATTTTTTATTCAACAATTTCTTCATCAGACAAAAATATGGCACTGCCAAAGAGCTATACTGGGCAGACAGATAAGGAGTATACAAAATGCAAAGAAGTTATTAATAATAGGCTTTTTACATAGTGGGTCTAAGGTGCACCTCTACTCATGAAGACATAAAACACCAACATGAGAGCTGAGGTAAGAGTAGCAGAGAAGAATGGTATTGGGTTACTTTGGTATGGCACGGCTCACCATGAAGAATTTAAATTTCAATGACAAAGTAGTCAAACATATGTGTTGGACAAAGTAAATGAAGAGAGGGGATGATTGGAGATGCTCCGAATATACAGAAAAACAAGCTGTTTTGTTTTGTGAACATTTTCCCAAGGTAGGCATTTGCATTACTCCTCCCACATAACTATTAAGTCCTTCATGTCATGGCTATCCTGTAAACCTTTAATAATGTGTGAAGCCTTTAATAACGTTTAAAGAAAACTCTAAAATAATGCTGACTTTGGGCTCCTCTCCCCATCAAAGTGAAAGATATAAAATCTCACAGCTATCACAAATAACCAGTAGACTCTAAGTTGCCCTTTCTAAGTGGTGTTTACAAGAGTCACTGAGGAAAGCAAAAAGAACTTATTTGGCTGATTTCAGGGAAGTGATCAAGAGCAAAGAAAACTGGGGTGCCTGGTGGCTCAGAAAGTTAAGCGATTTCGACTCAGGTCATGATCTCACAGGTGAAGATGTAGACCCAAGTTGGACTCTGCCCATATAGTACTGAGTCTGCTTGGGATTCTTTCTTTCCCTCTCTCTCTGCCCCTCCTCAGTTCCATGTGCACATGTGTGCACTCTCTATCTCAATAAAATAAACATTTTTTTTTTAAAAGAAAAGAACATGGTACTATTTTAAGCAGAAAAGGATGCATTCAGAGCCTCTGAGACTCTTGGAGGATTTGGGATTGTGGGCCAGAGTTAGGAAGCATGATAAACACGTGTTTGGAAATATGACATCGAGTAACAGTACAGAAGCTCATGGAAGTCTGAGTGATGTGGATTTAAAGCCACTTTTAAAGAACGCAGTCTATAATGTTAGAGATGACTTCAGTGCACTCCTTGGGGACATGGTATCCAGAGTCAGCACATGAGCACTTGCTGACTGTCAGGCACCATGCTGAGCACCTGACAGGGATTTCATCAGTGAAGCTACACCACAGCCCTGTGAAAGGGGTGCCATCATCATGAACAGTGGCAAGAGCACCGCTGCTCCATTGCTGAGGAAACAGAACCACAGTTCCCAAGTTTATACAGTTATAAAATTGCAGAAAGAAGGACTAAAAATATAGTGACTGTATTTTATTTCTACATAAAATGCACAAATGCTCAGGAAGGTAATCTTAAAGTGCCTAAGAGGAAAAAAAAATGAGAACACATATCCGATATCAACCACTGTATGTTATGTAAAGATTAAAATACACATATTGAAGTGTGCATTAGACTAGTGCCTGGCATACAGTAAGCACTTATTATCATTATTAACCCATCTACTTGACAAGGCCATCCTAAGAGACAGGCACTATTACTACTTTTTTAGAGATGAAGACACAGTGACCTGAGAGGTCAAGACACTTGTTGACTCCAAAGGCTAGCTTTTTCCATCATACCCTCCTGCTTCTCAAAAAGACCAATTCACTTTTGTCTTTTAGTTTATTGGATTATTTCCTTCCATTGCCCAGCTTGTTTTATCAGTCACCGGAATTATAGTTTTATACTGCCCTCATCTGTCTTGGGAGGAGTTAAGTGGTATTTAGAAATAACTCATAGATACTTGCAACTCTTATATTTACATTTTCAACACTTATAAATAGATTTTTCAAACTACAGAGCAGGTATTATAACCAGGCATATAAAGCCATCTATATTCTTCATGGACATTAACATGAAATTGCACTGTACAAAACCTTATGATAACTGCATTTCATTGGCAAATATTTATTGCATTTTTGATATACTTAGAATAAAACAGCTTAATCCATCATTTCAACTAGATACGAATGCATGATTTTTTCTGTAGATTATGATACTTCTTTCATGAAACATTATAACTCCCAGAGCTGAGAGTATAAGGTTAAAAAAACTGCAAGAAAAATATTTTCAATAATTTTGGAATAACTAATATGCTAACAACTGTACAAGTCTCCATGCTCAAAGCCGAAGAGAAGATTTTTTTTTCACATAAAATACCAATTTCAAATAATCAAAACATGACTTTCACAAAACCAAACAAGATGTAATTTCACATTTCTGGGGGAATATTAAGAGCCTTTAAAAGATGTCTACTTTAATTGGACTGTGAGGTGAAGCATTCTTCGAGGATTGCTCTCTCAAAATAACTGTCTGGATAGAAATCTGATCATAACAATTAAAATTAAAAGAGATGAGACTGAAGCAAATTATAAATACTGGGAACCATTTAATAACCTTAGTTTTATTATAAAACCTAAGTCTGAACAGAGTCTCTTCAAAAGTGTCATGGGGTGACTTTTTTCCTAATATGGAGAAACACAATTCATTAAGATGGCTATGAGGAGGCCAGATTCTGAAGGAGCTCACGGTTTGTGTGTGAGAAGGAGTAGGGTAGTAATGGTGGAGGACACTCAAGTTGTTCAAAGTACTCTGGAGATATTGCAAAAGAGACTGACTTACTCTGCCTGGAGGAGGGGGCAGGAAGAACTATAGAAAAAACGTAACACTTGTAGAGGTCCATGAAGGATACGTATGCATGTATGAAGTGTATTAGGTCACAAATTCAAGAACATATGAAATGAGCAAAATTAATAAAATCTGTGGGGTGACTGGGTGGTTCAGTTAGTTAAGCGTCTGACTTTGGCTCAGGTCATGATCTCGTGTTTCAAGAGTTCAAGCCCATGTTGGGCTCTGTGCTGACAGCTCAGAGCCTGGAGCCTGCTTCAGATTCTGTGTCTCCCTCTCTCACTGCCCCTCCTCTGCTCGTGCTCTTGTCTCTCTCTCTCTTTCCCTCTCAGAAATAAATAAAATATTAAATATTTTTTAAATAAAATTAAAAAAAAAAAAGAAAATTAGATGTACTGGCCACTGGCCAGCAATGGGGTATGTCTTCTGAGGTATATGCAGAGAAGCAGATTTTTGAGAGAAATATTACCAGCTAGACATTTCATAACTACAAAAAGGATTCATACTAAAGAGATGCAGTCTCGAGTACTACAGAGAGACCAGGGGTTTAGGACAGCTAACATTAGTGCAGGACAATAGAGAAATGGCAGTGGGGAATCAATGATTTCACCATAGTAGACAGTCTCCAGTGGGAAGAGAGGGAGAAATGTATGTCCCACATGAGAATCATAAAACAGTTACCTGCGGATTTCAGAAAGCTTCAAATTGAACTTCACTTATGGCTGAAGCTCATTGGAAATGATTCCAGAATTGCTAACATAAAGCAAAACACTTCCTAGAGATAGATGTGTCTTGTTCTCTCTGCACATCACTAAAGAGGAGCAAGGGCTGTCCTTTTCCACTGTGCACATCACAGGAATGTTTTGGTGGTAAAAAAGAGCGAATGTTTAAGGACAGTTATTAAAAGGGGAATTATTAACTTTGTAATATTTCAAGGAGGCATTTTTAACTCTAGGCACATCAATCCTTCACTGTCTCTTTCTCTCATTTGCATAAACACCATAATTGACAGCTTGTTAACAGTTCATTAAGAATACTAAAACCTTGTGATAAACAGCAGCCTGCCAACGGCAAGGTGGATGGACTATGTAGCTGTGCATTTTATCCACTTCAGAAATCAGCCTACTTTACCAACAATAAGTCCAAAAGGTGGCTTGGCTAATCGATACGTTCATACAGACAAGCGCTCAAACATCATGTCATAAAGGTCTCATTAAATACTGATTAGCAGTTAATTTATGTCTTTCAAGCTAGCTAACTTGGCTGGGGAAATGTATCCACGATCACTAAAAATGCGAAAACAATATTATCTAAGTAAGTGCAAGTGTTAAGAATACCCTCCGAATCATAGGAGGATATTGAAAAAATAAAAGAAAATGTAAGACACACACACAAAAAAGAAAGAATAGAAAAGAAATGTAGTTTCATGTGTGCCTTTCTTTTCTTAGTAGTCCAACATGGAAAATTTTTATGATTGAAGTTTGAAATATGCTGTACAGGAGTCAACACAGAGAAATCTATTTGTGTTTTCCTGGTAATAGTGCATCATAAAACTACTGGATGTTGTCCTTCCTTATCTTTGGATGAAAGCCTGATTATAAACTCATTTTAGTTGAACAAATCTCTCTGGACTCCCTGCTGAGCAGGGCATTTAAACTTTAAAGCCGAGAGGTCTTCATTTTCTGTACCCTGACAGCATGTTCCTTGCAGCTCTGGCACCAGGATTCACGTGGATGCATTAAGATTCATGGGGGCATCTCACATTAAGGCCGTTAGCCGTTCCACTTTACATTTTTCTTCTGGAAAAGCACATCAAATAGACTATTGCTATCAGTGGCATGCATCCTAGTAACTCCCTATTCTCCCCACTGGCGTTGTCTTCTCACAGCAAAGGGAAATGTGAAATAAATACAGAACCACTCTAGGGAACACCCCAGCATGGACAGAGACACTGCCTGGTAACGTACTGCTGCAAAGCCCTTTTGCAATGTAAGATGTTGAGAATTTGAAAATCCCTTAAAAGAGTATGTACATATCTTTCCAGCATTAGCTTTGAGCGACTGAAGCTCCTAAAGACTCACAGCTTAAGTCATGGACATATTGATGTGCCTGAGTAAATAGGATCTCTTGGGATGTTAATTGGAGAAAGCGAAAAATTATTATGTTAAGGTGCATATTGTGGACTTCTAAAGTAGTCTGAATATTGTGAAACTGCTAACCATATGTGTGTGTGTGTATATGTTACGTATATACTATATATATAATTTATTAATTTTGAGAGAGAGAAAGAGAGAGAAAGGGATTGTGCATGCATGTGTACAGATGTGCATGCAGGCATGGAGCAGGCAGAGAGAGAGAGAGAGAGAGAGAGAGAGAGAGAGAGAGAGAGAATCCCAAGCAGGCTCCACACTACCAGCGCAGAGCCTGACATGGAGTTCGATCTTATAAACCATGAGATCACGACCTAAGCTGAAATCAAGACTTGGATACTTAACTAACTGAACCACCCAGGTGCTAATAAATAAATAAATAAATAAATATTCAACTAGCATTTTAGGTTACATCCAAATAGGACAGAATAATTCTTCTAATCATAAAACTATTGTTACCACGATCATAAATGCCAAGCAAATACTATGATTACTGCTTAAAGCCATGAGTATACTCTATCAATGGAGCAGGTAATTATAACATACCGAGGAATACTACCAAAAGCACAGTGTGGCACTTGAGAATAGAGTGCTAAGGAGTTTTATACACATCAGTTTATAATATTCACAATAATCATCTGTGTAGTATATTTTCCCATTATCTCTATTATAGATAAGGAAACTGCATCTCACAATGAACTGTTCACAGAGTTCACAGACCTAGTACAAGTGGAAAAACCATTCTGAACCCAAACTACTAGTCTCCGAAGTCTATGCCCTGGATTGTCACTTTAAACTGGCCATTGAGTAACTCTCTCTATATTCGCTGAAGCATTCTTTAGAATTGCAAATAAGGACCACCTATTGAATAGACTTCACTCCTTTGAAATCCCCCAAGAATGACATTAGAGAAGGTGCCATCCCAATACTAGTCTGACCTCTAGTTGAATAGAGCTATAATAGGCATTTAATTTTAGTTGGTTGAGAGCAAGATTAATTTGTATACAGTGGAAGTGTTAATTTTAGTTTAAGTGACTACTCTGTCAGAACAATGTTTTGCAATACAACCATTAATACTCAAATATAATTATCTTTATTGCCATTGTCAGGAAAACAACACTGAATAGCATGAATCAGTGGCCTAAATCAGACTATTTCTTTTGAGGTGTCAACAATATTTTTTTTTGGTACGAGTTTAATTAGAGAATATGTTTTATTATAGGCATTATTACTGTTTAACTGTGACCTCAAAATAGTTTTATAATTTCATAAACCTTTTCTAATTCTGAGAAGTTTGGCCTCTCTAATCCTAGAAGTGAAGGTGCTTTCTCCTCTGATTTAGTTTAATCTTGAATTTCAAAAACATCAAAAATTTCAAAAATTCATTCACTCATTTCTTTTTGCAACTAATATTTCGACTATGTACAACCTATGTTCTAGGTATATTAATAAACAAAGCAAAAGACTCCTGCCCCAGAACATTCCACTGGGGATAGACAAACAGCAGAAATATTAATAAATAAATAAATAAATAAATAAATTACAGAGTAGGTTCAAGGGTGATTGTTCCATGGAAAAAAAGCAAGGAATATGATGGCAAAGCAGAGGGGGTGAGGGAGTTAAATTTGTACATAACAATCTTATTCAGAAGGTAACATCTGAACTTGAAGGAGATAGTGCTAGACATGAAGATATCTAGGGGAAGAACAGTCCAGACAGGGAAAACATTCAGAGAAAATTCCCTAAGTTGCAGTGGGTCTAGCTTGTTAAAAGATAAAAGATAAAAGTGGTTGAAATGCAGAGAGGCAGGGAGGACTGGTAAAGGTGACCACCTTAGTCACCACCAATTGACGTTGCCAATTTGATTTACCCATTCTTGACTTTCCAAAACAAAACAAATCATAAGATAATTAACTTTTTTCTCCTTCCAGAAACATATTCATAACTTTTTTATGGGAAAAAAAAGTTAAAGAAAGGAAAAGTACAGATTGAATCTAACATTAATCACACAGAATTTTGGAAGAATCCAAATCTCTGTGCCTTCCAAATAGTCACAGATTCTATTTATGCACTGCTTCTTGTTCTGGATATGGTTGGATGGTCAGGGATTTGTTTGCCAAATTTGACTTTTCTCATGTTTCATTGTGGAATAAAATATGATTAGTCTGTGGTTTACCAAATAGAAACATTAGTATAGCGGGGCGCCTGGGTGGCTTAGTCGGTTGAGCGTCCGACTTTCGCTTAGGTCATGATCTCGCGGTTTGTGGGTTCGAGCCCCGCGTCGGGCTCTGTGCTGACTGCCAGCTCAGAGCCTGGAGCCTGTTTCGGTCTGTGACACCCTCTCTCTCTGACCCTCCCCTGCTCACGCTGTCTCTCTCTCTCTCTCTCCTAGAAATAAATAAAAATATTAAAAAAAAAAAAAAAGAAACATTAGTATAGCATCAAAGCCACCCTTACAAAGTGGCACAATCAGTGAGTTCAATGATCACCTTCATTAGGGGTTATGGGTACAAAATATTGTATCAAAGAATGGAAAATATTTTGATTCTATATGTTTCTATAAAACAGTTTGATTTGATAGGGATGAGGGTTAGGATGCACATGGATGAGCACAAATATTAAGTGATACATTATCCAATGCAAATTAGTGTAGTAATATAAACAATGAAATGCCAAATGAAAAGTGGGGTCAGTCTTTGTGCCCAAAGGGAGAAGGCATGTGGATTATCAGGAGAAAGACGACTGAATGCCAACTCAAACAAAGGTAGTGGGTAGTGGCAGTACAGCCGCATCCAGCCAGGGTGCCAGTGTTGTATGGCTGCTGACCACATCCTTGCAAAGTGAGACACCTACTTCAGACCCTGGCTTTCCCTCTTATGGCTGTGTATTGGTGGCCAAGTTGTTTGACATCTCTGAGCTTCAGGGAATCACCCCACATATCTTGTAGGAATGCTGAGAGACTTAAACTGGATATAGAAATCACTGGGGCGCCTGGGTGGCTCAGTTGGTTAAGTGTCCGACTTCAGCTCAGGTCATGATCTCACAGCCATTCACAGCCCGTGGGTTTGAGCCCCACATTTGGGTCTGTACTGTTAGCTCAGAGCATGGAGCCTGCTTCGGATTCTGTCTCCCTCTCTCTCTGTCTGCTCCTCCCCTGCTCACACTCTCTCTCTCTTGAAAATAAACAAACATTTAAAGAAATCACTTAGCAGAATGTGTGGCTCAAAAAGTTTTAAATGACAAATATAATTAGCCAATGATGTGTGTTAAGGAAAGAGGGAAGAGCAGAGAGAGAAACAAGTAAGTGCCTAAGTTCCTTAGTCTGAAAAAAGGTTAAGAAAAAGGCCTAATGCCATGGGGGAGGGAATGTGAATGGATATAATCAATATTTAAGATATCCATCTGGCAGTGTGATTTATAGAGGTGCTACTGGCCTAGGGAGAGAGGTGCAGGAAGATGGGCCAGGAGGGTGGGTGGCAGAGACCTGCAGGGGCAGAAAAAATGATGAGAAGGGACAAGGATGGGCAGCTACTCTCTGTAGCTGGAAACATTGGAAAAGAAGGGGGTGATCTAAAAGACTCTGCTGGGAAAGAATCAGCAGGTGTTGATGATAAATTGGATGCAGAAGGTGAAGGAGGAGAATCGAAAATAACTCCCAGATAAGAGCTTTAAGGAGCTAGAAGAACACTGGTGACAGTGACAGAGGGAGGGATTGATAGGTGTCCTTCTGTTACCTTCAACTTGAAACACACTACTGATAGACTTATCAGGAAGCTCTTCTAAATTTGTAATTATAGTTAATTAAAATTAGGGATAAGGTGAAGGGGCTGAGGAATAAATTAAGATACTAATACTACCTTTTCTTATAGATTTGCTTTGAAATTTGGAGATCAATTTAGCCGTCAGTGAAAACAATGACTACAAGAGAAGCAAAAAGGTAAACACTATGCTTCGTGATCAAATGACAATGCTGCTTGAGAAATAAAAGGGATCCATTCATTACACGTAGCACATTTCTGTAGTGTGCTTAGAGAAAAAGATTGTGGTTTTCTACATGGATCTGGTTAGGAGTAAGGATGTTAGTACTCAGTTTTATTGTACCACTGAAGATGATCTCAGAAATCATTATAACAAAAACAGCCAGGGAATAATTCTCTTACATGAGTAGAATTGAGGAGACTTCACAGTTGTACATGTTTTGGTAATCCTGCAATAAATTTGGCCTAATGTGGTGTTGTGCCAGTATTTGCATTGCCAACCACTGTCATCAGAAGCATTTTAGAGGCATCTGACAGTCCGTTTATCTTGCAAATCATTGTGAAGGGAAAAAAAAGGAATGTTATAGTTTAAGTTGCTTAAAAACTATTGTAATTAGGATCCCCAAATGTATCTAAATCAAAACAACCCCAGCATTGCTTTCAGGATTGCTGTAAATGCAATACATAGATGAGAATTTACAGTGTCCCATAACCAGGGAAATTGTGATACCAGATTGCATTTACTTTTATCTTACCCAAAGTAACATTATCTTCTGCAACCATAAAGAAACTGCACTATCACATAAATCTATTTAAAGGAATTGGCACCGTTACAATAAAGGCACCCATACACTGGTTTATTCTCTGAAAACTACCCAAATGCTGGCGTCTAACAACAGACTTTTGATTTCTTCTTGAAGTGCCACTAAGTGCCCCCTCACGCTTATACACATATCTCTCAAACTATTTCAAAAACAGGAACAAATTTCCTAACCCAAACTGAAAAGTCCTTGGCTCTCCAAATGACTATAAATTGCATGGCTAAGTGCATATGGCCACAGGGCTGTCACAGTTACTTCTCCTGACAATTCATCATAGCATACTAATTCTATAATATCATTACAGCGTCTCTTCTCACTGTACTGATCCAGCCAGTTAATTTAATCAACTAATAATAGATTTAGAAATGGATGCAAGGGACCCTAGCACTTCAAATTATATTACTAGAGATGTACCTCAGTGAGGAGGATACATTCCTTGCCATTCAATATAACCTCTAGAAGTTAGGTTGGCCTAATGAGGTAGGTGAGGTTCCTTGTGAATATTTCAGTTGGAAAAGTACAACCACATAACTTTCTTTTAAAATCACTACAATTTCTTTGATTGAAATATATTAACCAAGTCAACAGGAGAAAAACAAAACCCTTTGTAAGTGCAGGGTTTATCTGAAGTGTTAGTAAGACATATGAAACTCAGAAGTTTTTGTGTAAGTAGGAGAAATCAGAGTTCTATGATTAACTGCAAAATGAACCATTCAAGGATGGACAATTAATTTTATTAAATTTTAATCTTCTCTGAAAATGTCAATGATAATTAGAAAACATTATTCTTTAACATCACAGTCCATCTTGCATGTCATGAAGAGTAATAACTTAATTTATTATGAAGAGAAATAGCCCCAAAATGCTAGGAAACATATAACAGGTAAAATAAATGTCACAAATATTCATATGTAACATATTCAAGTGTACAGTAAAAGCTATAGTATTTTTGTAGAGCACTTATTTGAAGGAATAATATGACTTTCTTTTAACACCTTTCTATGACAAAAGAAGTTGCCTATCTATCCTATAGTTAGACAGTGATTGTCAGAAAAGTTCAAGTGTAGTAGGTCTGTCAGCCAATTGTGCATCTAGATTTGCTTTGAAATTAACATGTGGATTAATTAAATGCTACTCATTTTTGTGGCAACATTTTCTACCCGTAGAGACATGTAAGGAAGGAGAACCTGCTCTCAAAGAAACTTGTATAAGCAGAAAGTGAGGAAGTCATCACCAACTTGACGGAAATATCTAATACATTTCCATTTAAAACATTAACTGATGTTTTATCAAGGTGATATTTTCTATGTAGATTATGAATATTGGGATAGATCTTATCCTTCGACTGATTTTTCCACTAACAGAAAGGATAAATCTTTTTTAAAAGAAACGTTTATTTATTTATTTATTTTGAGAGAGAGAAAGAGAGAGAGAGAGAAGGATTGAGAGAGAGAGAGAGAATGAAAATGAGTGGATGAGGGGCAGAGAGAGTGGAAGAGAGAGAGAATCCCAAGCAGACTCTACATTCAGTACAGAGCCCAACATGGGGCTAGATCCCATGAACCCTGAGACTATCAGCTGAGCCGAAATCAAGAATTGGATGCTTAACTAACTGAGCCACCTAGGCACACCTGGAAGGGATAACTCTGGCTTCTCAGTATGGAACAATGTTCTCAAAGGCCCTGAGAAGAGACAAGACAACATAAACCAGAAGCATGCGTGCTCAGAATGGACTTAGGATCGATCAAATTTTGTCTGCACCTCTTAGTTTGCATTTCAAGTCATTTTTAAAAATTTAAAATCAAAAGACTACATATAAAAATCTGTATGTCTGCCTTTTATGGAAAAGTCAAGAAGTGAGACACGCACTCATCAGTTAACCAGGATCCCTAGCACTTCTAAATGGCTCCACAAATCAGTGGTTGAGTGTTTACCACTTTTCAGCCCATACAGAAACAACTTTATCCATTTATGTCACCTATATTATCTATAGATCTACAGCTACTAGAATTGTCAAATTCTCCTTAAGACAATCAAACCTTTTAAAACTTGATTCTTCTAATGCAAGAGTGTTTATAAAATATCTATTTATCATAAGATTGTTACCTCTTTCTTAAAAGACCTTTTAGATTTTCTAACTGTGATGATAACTTTATAAGATAGACTCAAGTATGTAGAGATAATGACCTTAAAACTCCGTGTGGAATTGCTTCTCTGTATCAGAAAATTTACAGCAAAACATATTTCTATAGAAAGTCAGTACCTACCTTCTATGAATCTTTCCTCTTTGTTAAAAGATTGAGAAAACTGTCATCATGATAATGCTTCTGTATTGCTATTTTGAGAAACAAGTGTAAATTCGGTAAAATGTCCACCCAATGTCACCCTCCGCTAAATGTGATTCAAATCATGTTTGCCTAGCCTAAATGCGAGGCATCTCCACGAGCACTGTGATATAACAAAACAAATAATTTTCCTTTCATCAATATACAATAGCTTTGTTCATTATTGAGAAACGTTAGGTGGTAAAGTATTGAGTGCTATGCATTTTATGCTTAAATCAATGTACTGTCTTGCAGTTATGCCACCTAATGTGTTTTTAAGTCATCCGCTACAGAGATCAATGTGATTCTTATTTGATATTCAGTGTTAAGTTCAGCCTCATAAATTTAGAATTGCACTCTGTTATTTTGATGGTTATATATTAACCACGTACTGAAAGTTTTATGATTTTATACTCAGCCTGGCTGTAAATCATACCGGTTCCATACGTGAAGCATAGGGTCTGGTTTGATTTTTATTGCTCTGCTCAGAAGGAAATGGATGGATGGCTGGATATTTGAGGGAGGTAAACCTACAATGTGTTTGGGTAAATACCTGAGGTCTGTGAGCATTAAAGGCGTGGTTCAGAAAATTTGAATTAGACAACTCATTGCAATCACTCTCCTAGGCATGGATAATAATGCAACAGCAAGGTGTCACAAATTGGCAATTTTTTATATTAGTACCATCACTGGTATGGGCCTTGACCTCTTACAAGTTCATACTGCTCACTCTGTGGTGAGTGAGTCTGAGGAACATGGCTCCATTTGGGTAAATGTAAAGGGAATGACCTCATTAGGAAAGACTGAGTTGTATAATATTGTTAATCTGACACCTATACCTTATTTCAGGGTTTAAAAATAAGAATAGATACCAAAATTACTTTCTTGAAATAATAAAATGGGTTGTAACATTGGAATTAATTCATGCTCTCAGACAGCGACTTTTTATTTATGTACAAAACTGACAGACTTGAATTAATAATGATCATCAAAGCCAGTAAAATAATTTTAAAAATCCCACGGTAAAAGCTTTAAAAAAGATGCCAAAATGGTGCAAAATTCAATGCAATAATAAAAATCCACTTTTTTAAATCAACTATATTCCTCGGCTACATTATAGAGATCACTCTAGTGTAGATTTTTAGTATTAATTCTATTGCAAGTGGTGAGCATTTGGCAGGACCTCAAGTATGCAGGCTTTCTGAAGATGCTTATTTTGTCCCTTTACTGTATTTTGGTCATAAACTGAAGTCACTTTTTCTCTTTTGATGGCATATTTTCAGACTCTGCACTCATTTTCCTAAGTTAAACATGCAACATCTTCAACTATGACTAAACTGACAGACATGACAAAACATTTCACAGGGAATTATGTTAAGCTGGGCCAAAAGTTTGATCAGTCTTGTTTTAGCAGCATTTAGCAGAAAAGTAATAGCCATTTTTTTTTTTCAAACCATGGGGGAGTACAAATAGCCTGACCTTTCTATTTTCCCTGGAATGGTATTTTCTTGATTTTTGATTCAAGGGAGAAACATAGTTAACAAGTATTTCATTATTTTTTTCATTGCTTCCAAAACTGATAAGAGACCATCTCATTATGACATAAAAGTCTGACCTTACATACAAGCCAGGTGGTAACAAGTCACCCAGCAATCACTTTTCAATTATTTCTGAAAGAAGAAAAAAAATGTTTTATTTGCAAAGTTTTGCGTTTCATTAACAGAAATGACACTGTGTCCGTAGTTCTTCAACAGGAGTGTGCATCAGAATCACTTGAAGAAGTTGCTGACACACAGATCACAAACCACTCTCACCTTTCACCAATCCCAGATTCTAATTCAGGAGGTCTGCGGTGGAGGCATCTTTAACAAGTGCCCTGGTAACAGACCTGAGCTCCTGGCCTGTGGATCACACATTGAGAACCACTGCTAAAAATACTTCTCAATAACTCCAACTCCTCTCCCTCTGTGTGACTCCTTTGCAAAACAAAATTTGGTCAGGATGTAAAAGCTTGGGAAATTCTAAAAGCTTGCTGACCTGGAGAGACTCAGGTCACCCGTTAGTGCAAAATAAAGTTTCGTTATATCTTCTAGGTGAACGTTCAAATCCCACTACACTCAATTTGGTAGCTAGAGATTTATGTGCCAATCAAGTAGCCACAAAACATTTCTTGGTCAGCCTTCTGAGAATATCTTTTCATGAAAATATTCACATGTAGGAGTGAAAATATTGTTCTGGTATTTACATTGCTATATTTTGTCCTTTACCACACATATATATGGTTTAATCAGTAGTAATTTAGTTAAAACAGACACATCTATAAACATATATATGTGTAGATATTGTAAACAGAGCACCTTATAATTGAGCCATGAAAAGTTAATTTCTCATGTTTTCAGGTGGATTCGACACATTGAGGATTATTCTTGCCAAATTGTTTCACATTATTTAGTAGACTGATAGAGCGAGTCATTAATGTATTCTAGATTAATTTATAATTTTGACTATTCAAATCATTCATTCTCTCTGTCTCCCTCTCCCTCTCTCTCTCTCTCTCTCACGCACACACACACATGCACACACACACAGACACACACACACACAAATGGGAAACAAATATTGTAGCTGTCTAAAACTAATAATTTAGATCATATTCTGGATCTTGCCTCTGAGACTGATATTACATCTCTTGAGTTGAAGACTGAACACACTCCAGAAAGATTAGACCCCTTTGTGTTGTACAAATAAAAGCTAAAGAAACATTTTCTCAAATATTGTGTTTCTAGGGGCAAAGGAATTAACAACTGCCTTACTAATTTGAAATCTACTTCCCTAGGTTACTAGAAATAGCCACATTTTTATAAGTATATATTTATACATGTAAAGGGACATATAATTTATGTTATAATTTTACTTTAGTTTTGATGACTTAAATCACCATGCTCTCCTACACTTTCTTACCCTCAGAGGGTTCAGGTAACTTGTCCAATATCACAAAGTTAATCCAAGAGTGGTTCAGATTCCACTTTGTCTAGAACACCCCCTCTCATTCATTTCATGACACTACTTCTCTAAACTGACTACAACTTTTCATGTAATATGTAGTTTTAGAGAACTTTTCTGGGGAACACAATATTTAAGACAAAGGAGCACCTAGCTTTGGGTTTCATTTGGATCATGTGGACGTGGCTGGAGGTCCAAAGCTGCAGTTTCCATTCAATCATACACACACATTGCTGACATTCTTTACAATACTAAATACGATGCACTAAAATGTAGTTTAAAATACCTAAAATTAAAAATTAAAAGAACTCTTTCTTTAGAGAACCCAGACACAGTATAAATTCCTTTTGGGCCCACGGTCAACCTCTAACCTAAATAAGTAAGAATGACAGGAAAGTTGCATTCCTCTCAGGGATTCTTTCTAGAATAATTTTAGGCCTGCTTTATGTATACCAAGGAGGCTGTCAGTTTATCTGATCTTCAAACACACCATGAGCTCTATGGGGAGAATCTTTGGCAAATCAGGGACTGTTCACTTAAAATGCATTTAATCCCCACACCCACCTTTCAATACAAAAGCTGAATTCTCTATAACAATTTACTTCTTATTTGGAAGTTTTTGCTAATTTTTATAATTGAGTTGCAGGGGATGCAGATATGATAAAGACATTGCAAAGAAGAGTTGTATGTCTATACCACAGAATGGAATAAATCAATTCATTGAGCATATGGCTTATTAGACTTAAATAGCTCTTTTCCAAGATGATTCTGAGCACCATATTTTGAAAGATAAGGTAGTGGGTTGTTGTTTTTGGATATTTGCCTTCATAAAGATAGGCCATCTGTCCCAATAAGTGAAAAGAGTCGAATGCTTTGATTGCTATTTTCCCAATCAAGACCAATTCTAATATATTTTACCGTACTGATTAACCAGATCTGACATTGTATCTTGGAGATGTTTGCTACTATCATCACTAAAAGAACTTCCTGCTGTCCATAAATATTTCCACATACTCCATGCTGAAAATGTAGGAATTTTACAGCTATAAAAAAGAATGAAATCTTGCCATTTACAACAACATGGATGGATCTAGAGGGTATAATGCTAAGTCAAATAAGTCAGTCAGAGAAAGACAAATACCATATGATTTCATGTATGTGTAGAATTTAAGAAATAAAACAAATGAATAAAGAAAAAAAAAGAGACAAACCAAACAACATACTTTTAACTACTAGAGAACAAACTGATGGTTAGCAGAGGGAAGGTGGATGCCGGGTGGGTGAAAAGGGTAAAGGAGATTAAGAGTACACTCATGAGGAGCACAGAGTCACGTACTGAATAACTGAATCACTATATGTTCTACACCTGAAACTAACATAATATTATATGCTAATTATAGTGGAATTAAAATAAAAATACATAATTAAAAAAAAGAAAAATGTAGATAATTAATTTTCTAATGGAAGAGAGAAACCATGCTAAAGCAATGCAGTTATACTATAATGAAAACATAGAATTTATAATTTGTTTAACTGGGGTATGAAATTAATATTAATTAAAAGGTTTTAACCCCCAAATAATTCTTTGGTATTTTCCTTGTGACCTATTTTTAAACTTAAAAACACTAAGCAAAGCAGAGGAATTTCAAAACTACAAGAAAATTCCACTATGAAATACCAACATCAGCATTAGAGATTTCATCAAGAATCACTCCTACAACTAAGTAGTTGCCTTATTATCAATGTGCTAAAGTAAACGAAGAGCAAAAGATGCCACCTTGAATAAAAGCGGCATAAGCACATTTAATACCACCAATATACTTATAATTTTACTTGGAAGTGTTTTCCCTATGTAAAGGAATTATATTCTCATTATTTAACATATCAGAAAAACAGAACAACATACAGTAAATCATCCATCATCCTGTTGTGTATGTGTACCACGGTTCATATTTTTGAACTCATGTTCCTAGTCTGCTTTATACATGGGTTTATCATTTTTTTGAAGCTTAATTGGTTCTATAATGTGCATGTCAATTTTTAGACTCCTTATTAACTTAACAATAGATGGGTGAGTACTTCCCTATGTTATTAAAATTTCACAATTACTTTTAAAATTGCTCCTTCAGGATATGGAAGTTTTTAGTATTGTGTTTGTAACTTCTGTAAGTTTATCCACTTGTTTCTGCCTAAATCTTTCCATCTTATTTTCTTGAGCACTAAGAGCTAAAAGTTCCATCTTATTTTCCACCCTACACAATCAAGTTACTCCTTGTAATAAGAATAAATTTTAAAAAGTAGAAGTGGTTTAATTACTTATTCCTTAATTCTTTTCAAATGATATGTCTGAGATCCTTCCTAGGTAGGTAGATATGAGTTCATTTTTTGAATAGCATGACCATTAACATATTTCCCAAATGACTTGTGAGTAAAGTTGTCTTTCAAGTTCTACTCAGTGAAATTACTTCATTACATAGTGACAGCACGCTCTATGAAATAATTACATATATGATTTTTTAATCATATGTGAATTACATCTTTGGAAAAACACATGGATAGCATGCAGGTCTAAAATACTGTTTCTTGGCTGATACCTGGCCCAAAACTAAGTACTTTAGCACATCTCTAACACACTCAATAAGCTTGCTATTATTAACTAAAGACTGCATTTCAAGTACATTATGGCATCACTTGAAGTAATAGCAACTGAAATGTACCTACTTAATGGAATCGATCTTTCATAAAGACTGCAGTAAAGTATTATCAGAAGTCACTTATTGAACTTTATTCTCAATGATATAATAAAAAGTAGCATGTCAGGAATAAAAATGTCATTTGTCACCTGAATCTCTGGCACCTCAGAAATGTTAGCAAGAAGTAGGGGCATTCCTTGAGAAATACAATGAAAGTAAGGATTACTCATCTACTAAAGCTTCTTGCCAAAAGATTCCAAGTTCATTCAATACTCAGACTCAAACACCAAAGTAAGTCACAGGTATACATACAGATATATTCTTGAGAAAGAGCAATATTTATTGCATTTCTTTTTCCAAGCACATTCCTTAACAACTCTGGTTCCAAGATTCCCCTGGATTTGGGGAATTGAAACAATTTTAGAGATTATGCTTTGGTGGAGACTAATTTATTTTCTCTAAGGTGTTTTTTGTCCAGTTTTTCTCCTGTATGTTTGGTTTCCATGATAAATTTGTTAGATTTGATGCCTTTGAGTATTACCAGGAAATCACAATTGGCCACAATGGAATTAAAAGGATTCAATAGAATTTAGGTGTTTTGCCAGGAAAAGAATGAGAGTTTGATAAAGTCTGATACTTTAGATGAATTTCTGAATACAAAAGTGATTAGAATGCAAGCACTAACAACTCATTTCACTTATAGTACCTTAGTATTAAATGGGGATGGGTTTTCTCTCCAGGGGGAAGATCCAGCTAAGTGAAAGTTGAAAATAAATGGTCCTTGGGCCAATTCCTGGCAATTTGTGCTTTTTGTTTATCCTACAAGGATTTTTTTCCACAAATTTAATTAATTCAAATATTAAGAGTCTTTATGACTAAATTTCTTTCCTTATTTGAAAACCGCAAGATCTGGAAAAATCAGATGCTAATGTCAAAGTGACAACAATCAACCAGAGCAAGGTATGTCTCCTTTAACTAGTAGCTGTGTTTCAGTTCTTTACAGTTCCCATCACCTGCAGAACACATGCAACACATTTATCTATAACTACTACATGCCCAATCATTTATATTATCTGACTGGTTCCTATAAGCATTTGAATTTGAGACTACTGTTTTTAAGCACCCCATATCTCTACAAACCAGTCATCACCAGCCATCACTGTAATAGTAATATTCCAATATAATGACAAGAATCTTGGAAAAGAAGATGAACTTGAATGTCCCAGAAGCAAGGGCAAAGCAGGTGATATATTTCAAATGCGTATAGAATTAACCTTTCCTCATTTGTTTTGTTTGCCTATTTGCATTCAGTGTTTTCTCAAATGAATTGCTGGTGTGTATTTTTCTTGAATGTTTAATTAATACTGTAAACAAACACCTTATTTTTTTATTAAATTATTAATCAGGAATCACATTTATCTGGCATCAAGAAATGCTATATTCTGTCCACTATCAAATGTCCACGTGGCTCAGTGGCCTGGCAGATAAAGTGGCAATGCCAAGACATATGCACAAGCTAAAATAAAAACTTAAGGTAGGAAGGTGCCTTCAAACCTACAGGAACAAGTCATTCCCTGGGGAGGCAGTAGGAAGCAGAAAATGTAATGAAGAACCAGAAGTCAGACAGAAGTGTCTAGATTGTAACATGGCTTATGTAATTACTAAGTGTGTGATCGTAGATAAGACAGCCTTCTTGGATGGCAGGCAGTTTCCTCATTTGTAAAATACTTTTCGCTCACAGTTTTATGAGGAAAAAACTGTGCTCATTATAATCTTGGACATTTTCTGAACCTATAAATCAAGACATAGTATTGATGGTAGTAGTCTTAAAAATCCAACTGATAAAGCAAGGATGGTGGTTTCCTGCTGATATTCATTTTCTTTTTATATTTCAAGGATTTGACCAGGCCCTGAAATATTCAATCTATTGTACTTCAGCATATGCAGCTAAGCATGCAATTGCAAAAAATAATTGAGCTCTTTAAGTCCATCGATAATACTTAATTCTATGAATATTCATGTGGAGAATAATGAAATTTCCACAGGCTGCCTAATGTCAAGCTGTAAAGAAGGAGAAGCTGATTTTGATTTGGAAACTAAAGCAAACCCATCATTAAGCATCCTGGATGAGAACTGACAAGGTGAATTACCATACACTCTAAGCAAACTTTACAAGTAAGTTTAATTAAACAAAAGTCTATTCGTTTTCTGCAACCTCATTTAGAAGCATTTATTTAGGTGCAGCATTTCTACTCAGAGACTTGGCGAGCCACTATCTTTGACTCAATTACTAAAGAAACTCTATGCACACTCCCAGACTTCTTTAAAGGGTCCCATTTGTATCCTGTGTGTTCTTCTCTGGCTGAAATTAAAATGAGAGAGTTTTAACAGCACATGACAACCAACATTTTAGGTCTAAAGATGTAAAAAGGCTTAGTTCTTGGGTATCTGAAATCCTGGATTACCTAACAAATCAATTACTTTATCTTTGCCTCAACAGATAATGTTATAAATTGGGAAGACCCAAGCCAGTTTCTCTTTTGGGCTGGCTGCTGGCATTGATTTAGTTGCTGTGAATTGCACTCTATCTAAGGCAAAGGTTTGTGGGGTTTACTTCCTGGAATTACAGGGTGAGGCTGACTTAGGAAAAGAGGAGCAGGGAACAATTCGAATTTTGTGGAGCTTTGCTGAGTGTTTTGCAGAGCACACTGTCAATACCAGGAGATGCCTGTGAGGTCTTCACCTGCTTCGTTTTAAATAGAGTGCAATAGCCTGGCAATCCTCAGATTACTTTTATATAAAACATACAAGAGCTCCATGGGAAGGCTCATGTTACATGACTACTGATTTAAGAAATGGAAAGGTGCTCAATGGTTATCTCATTTAATCCTCACATCAAGCCAAGGGGGAGAGGGATGTGTGGCTAAAGATGTCTATATGTAGAAACTGAGGAATAGAAGGATCACATAGGCAATACAACTTGAACCCAGAAACCCAGAGCTACTCAGCAGAATGAGCAGTTGAGCTCATGTGCAGGTAACTCTGTGCGTGACACCGTATCATTGAGTGATCATATGTGATGCCAAGGGTCAAAAATCACAGGAGCAGCCAGACTGGAAACAGCCCAAATGTTGGTTCCCTGACAAATGGATAAATAATTGTGCTCTATCCATACAAAAGAATAGTATTTGTCAATAATAAGAAATGAAATACTGATACATTCTATAACATGAATAAACTTTGAAATATTATACTCAGTGAAGGAAGCTAGTCACAAACACTGTGGGTTGCACAATTCCATTCATATTCAATGTCCAGACTAGGCAAATCCATATAGACAAAGTAGATTGATGGTTGCAAAGGGCTCAAGTTCGGGGTGGGAGTGGGGGCAGGAAGGTTGTGGAAGTGACTGCTAATGGTACTGGGTTTCTTTTGGGGTGGTGATAAAAGTGTTCTAAAATTGACTGTGCTGATTGCTGCACTACTCTGTATATCCTAGAAGCCGCTGAATGACATACTTTAAATGAGTAAATTATATGCTATGTGAATTATATTTCCATAATGCTGTTTCAAAAAAAAAAGTTAGAGGAGCAACATAACGAAGTATGAGCAATTGTTAAATGGCACCAAGAAGTGAATGGATAATACCCCCCAGGGTCCCCATACAGAAGGCCCCCATACATTTCACCAGTTGGAAGCACTGGGTTTCCCTTCACTGGACGATGTGGTGAAACATACAGTTTCACGCAAGAGCAATTGTGACAAACTTGGGAGAGAGTCGCAGAGGCCTTGCTGACCAAAGTGGTTAAAAGGACTTCCTTCAAAGGTTTCTCTCTCTTGAAGGGGCTACACCAGAGCATTATCATTTTCACTAGCTTGAACTCACCCCGCTTGAGGCCCAAGTGATAGTCAATCATAATATTTGCCTGCAGGAATCCTGCATTCACTGTAATGATAGGATCTTCTGATCTTACCCTATGCTGATGGATAGTCAGTCATTTTTCATAACCCCAAATCACCATCATTAGTTCTTTCTCAGGGAAATGCACCAGGAAATTCTCCAATTTCAGAGGCCTTTCATCTCCCCTCATACCTCTCAAACACTACAGTGCCTTTCTCTACTACTCTTCTCTTCTACCCATCTTCAAGTTTAATGACTTTCTCTTGGCCTAGAGGCAAGAGGAAAGGCACAGATGGTACATTTTGAGAGTTAAATTGGTCTCAAATTTAGGTGTCATTTTCTTTATGAAAGGTAAGTAAAGGATGGAAATAATTTACAATGCTCTATGAAACCATAATTTTTAAACAGAAGGAAACGGTTAGCGAAGGCATCATGTTTCACATGTTTTAAAACACACAGCTGTTCTCATGAATTTTGCTTAGAAATGAAAAGGAAATTTTTTTTATAAGACAATGATTTTTTTTTTGTTTGTTTTAAACAGTAGCAGTATCCTGCAGTAAACATTCAGCCAAGGAGAGAAGGAGGTTAGTATTATGTCTATCCTAATTTCAAAGTCACCACCAACTTTCTGTGCTATTCCCTAGTGCAAGTTTGTACATCTTTATAATGCCTTCAGAATAATTTATCACATAGTAAAGATTTTAAAAAATCATTATCCTTTTGATATAAAAATCCTTATACTTCAACTTTAATATGTTCTTTCTGAAGAAGTTGTCACGTATATTTTACTCCTCAGAGAAATCAACAGCAGAGCACGAAGCAAAGTTTTTAACATCTTCCAATCCCATTTAAAAGAAATTATCAAAGTTTTTTTGTTGTGTCTATTAACCATGACACATACTTTTTGGTACAAAATATGAAGCCCTGTGCCACCCTAAGACAAAACTGAAGTTGGTGGAATCATTAGAAGGAATGTCCAAACATTTCCGCAAATGGCTTAAAGTTAGTTTAATATTTAGAAGTAGTTCTTGCCCATGGCAAATACATTCACAGAACATGAGTAAGCTATGAACAACACTGATTTATGTTTCTGTCATTAGGGTACTTCAGAATGTTCTTTAATCCCCCCAATCAAAGGTGGCCAACCCTGCAGCTTGGTTGTTATCCTAAGAAGCATCATTGTAAAGCAGTCAAAAAATGCCCAGATGTCAGAGTATTATTCTCTCAATTCCAAGGATGTATTCTAAGGAAACTTTATTAACCAAAGCTAAAAACCATCATGCATCCATAGAGGCAACTGCACATACATACACAAAATGTCTAAGCTGAGAAATCTTCTTTGAAGAAAGGAACTAGAACCATAACCAAATCCATTCTCCCTTGTTCCTTGTAAAAGGTTTACCTCAAATCCACCAAAAGCTGTGCAATCTGGAGCTCTTAGGCCTTCCTTTGTATTAGCTTTAAGGAAATGTTCCTTTTATGAGGCTCTCAGAAGACTTCAGAGAGAGATAAAAATTAAGTCAAATGATCATTTTGCAGCCCAATCCCACTGCACCTCTGAGTTGTCTGAGCATGGTCACCCAAGGGTGGATTAAGCAACGAGGCTGCTGGTCTCAGAGTTCTGGTACTGCTGGCTCTGAAAGAGGCTCTGTAGACCCGTCATAAGCTACATAGTAGTGTTTGTTTGAAAATCCTTTCTTCTAGGAGAACTAAAAGACATTAAAAATAGTAATGGCTATTTACTGAATGTTCCTAGTATGTGCTAGGAATGATAGTATGCCTTTGGCTTATAGTGGTATCCCACTATGTGCACTGGAGAACTCCCTTTTGGTGGAGAATGGAGGAAGAGCACATCCATGTTTCAGAGAAAGTGTGGGATAGGGACATGAATCTGCTCATATGTCAGACATGACATTCTTCCTAATGCTCATCATATGTGTGTCTCAATGTAGTAAATATATCCATGCTTGATACATGCCTGCATTATGTTTAAGTTTATATTATTATTATCTATTATTGTAAGCATTAAACTATTATACATACTTATCACTATATAGGGTTGCACAAACGCATGCATTGTGTACTTTACATCCAGTTTAAGGAGTTTTTTCAAGGGTGATTGTTTTATATAGGATTATAATGTTACCTCTTGGTTGAGTATAGGACTAAGGAAGTATAATATAACACACTAGCTTATATAATCACCACAATTGTAGATTAGCTATTTATATCCTTTAGTGTTATTTTACTAATGCAAAAGTGAATCTCAGAAAACTTAACAAATTGGCTGACCACCCAGCTTTAAAAGGGAAGAGGCGGGATTTCAAATCCAAGTCTGTTTGAATCGAAAACCTGAGTTTAACTACTTCTCTATCTCTTTTTTTAATCTTTATTTATTTAGTTTTGAGTGTGTGTGTGTGTGTGTGTGTGTGTGGAGGGGGGTTTAGTGCAAGCATAAGCAGGGGAGGGGCAGAGAGAGAGGAAGACACAGTATCTGAAGCAGGCTCCAGGCTCTGAGCTGTCAGTGCAGAGCCTGATGCAAGGCTCGAACCCATGAACTGAGAGATCATGACCTGAGCCCAAAGTGGGATGCTTAACCAACTCAGCCACCCTGGTGGCCTCTAACCACTTCCCTTACTTTAAAGGATGGTAGTGCCAATTTTGTCTTATTTTAGGAGGATTACTAAAAAGCTGTAAAATCAAAGGACATGTTCTATTAAGAAAAAAAATAAAAAGGAAGGGCAGGGCTTTTAACTATGTATTTGTTAGAGTGGAAAGAACATACTCTGTAGAGAGTTAATTGATCTCCACCTTAGTTTCTCTTCTATTACTAGAGAAATGACAAAGATAATCTCCAGTAGAACTGAAGAAAGTCAAAACCACCTACAACAAAACTAATTTGTTAGTGAGTTTTTTAAAAAAGTGTTTTAATGTTTATTTATTTTTGAGAGAGAGACAGTTTGAGAGGGGAAGGGGCAGAGAGAGAGGGAGACATAGAAACTGAAGCAGACTCTGAACTGTCAACACAGAGTCCCAGTGTGGGGCTGGAATCCATGAACTGTGAGATCATGACCTGAGCCCAACTGAGATGCTTAACCAACTGAGCCACTCAGGTGCCCCTTGTTAGCAAGTTTTTATCTATTTATTTATTTTTATTTAAATTCCAGTTAGGCAACATACAGTACAATATTACTATCAGGTGTATAATATAGTGATTCAACATGTCCATACAACAGCTGGTGCTCATCACAAGTGCATTCCTTAATCCCCATCACCTATTTCACCCAGCCCTCCACCAAGCTCCTCTTCTCTGGTAACCATCAGTTTATTCTCTATAGTTAAGAGCCTGTTTCTTGGTTTATTTCTCTCTTTTTTTTTTCTCCCTTTGCTCATTCATTTTGTTTTTGAAATCCACGTATGAGTGCCATCATATGATATTTGTCATTCTCTGATTTATTTCACTTA
This sequence comes from Hyaena hyaena, assembly GCF_003009895.1. Taxonomy (NCBI): domain Eukaryota; kingdom Metazoa; phylum Chordata; class Mammalia; order Carnivora; family Hyaenidae; genus Hyaena; species Hyaena hyaena. Next base: position 316,786 of record NW_024080933.1, on the reverse strand, counting down.
GGATAATACGCTCTAGCTCCATCCATGTCACTGCAAACGGCAAGAGGTCATTCTTTTTTTTTTGTGGCTGAGTAATATTCCTATATTTTATGTGATACACACATATACACCACTTCTTGATCTATTCATCAGTCAATGGATACTTTTGCCCTTTCCATATCTTGGCTACTGTAGATAATGCCGCCATAAACATCAGGGTCCATGTATCATTTTAAGTTAGTTTTTTTGTTTATTTATTTTGGGGGTAAATACCTAGTAGTACTATTGTAATACCGGGTGATAGGGTAGTTCTATTTTTAGCTTTTTGAGAAAAGTCTATAATGTCTTCCAGAGTAGCTGCACCAGTTTGCATTCCCACCAATAGTTCAAGAAGGTTTCCCTTTCTCCGCATTCTTGCCAACATTTGTTGTTTGTGTTGTTGATTTTAGCCTGAGTTTTATATCATTTCACAAATTTTGGAATGCCAATGCTCTGATAGGAAAATTCACAACCACATCTAAACTTGGAAAGCCAGGTTCTTCTTAAAAAAAACATTAATAATTTACTTCTGAATGGATCATTGAAGCCTATCATCCAAATCTGATGCAACTTCTGAATAAGAACATAACTACATTAATTGAGGGCAGTGGCTTTGATTAAAATTCACTTTTAAAGCCTGCAGACGAGTTATATTTTTAAGTTATGCACTTTAGCTTTTATTCACAATACACTATGTCCTTTTTAAGAAAAAGAGTTAAAAACTGTTTGTTTTATAATAACGCCCCAAATGGTATAAAATGAGATTCTCAATGACTGTCTATGATTCTCAATAAACATAAAATCCTAGAGTCCTGATTTGAGTAATTCCAAGCATCAGCCCCTCTCCCTAAATTTCCTTGCTTTGCATCAAGTTCCTCTTAGAACATGATGAAATTGTCATTTTGTATCACTCCCTTTAAGTTGAAAACTCCAAGATACTCATAGCAAGAGACCTGGTGAGATCATCTGCCTGTATATGAGATATTAGTACAGGAAATGCAAAGTCTTTAGATGCGTACGGGATATAATTCCTGATCTCTACTTTGATTTTCTCTATACTCTTCTCTCCATTAGCCATTCTAATCAAACATCTGCAACTGCCTCACTCCAGAATGCTCTATGACATGTTATCAATGTCAAATCCAAAGACCCATCTTCATTCTTCATCCTAATTAAACACTTTGCAGCTTATGACATAGTTGACCCTACTCTTCCTGATAGCCTCTTCTCCCAGAAAGAGAACAGATTCACCCCTCTTTTTTTTCTGAGCACCCTTTCTTCAACACTTTTGCTGGTTCATCTTTCTCAGACTTACCCCTAAAAGGCAGCATTTCTAAAATCCTATCCTTGGCCCTGGTCACTTTACATGTCCTGTCCCAGACATTTTACCATGAAACAGCTCCATTTATAGCTGATAGTTGAGATAGGGTGATAGTTTCCTTATCTCTGTTTCCAGGTTCACAATCTGCCTCATTTTCATTATAACACTTCCAAGTGCCTATTTCATATCCTCACACAGAAGTCCAAAAAAAATCTATACTCAATATTTTCCAAAACTGAACTTATCTTCCTGATAGATGTTCTCCTTCTCGTGCCTCTGTGTCATTTATTGACTTTCTCCTAACCTACTTACCCTAGTTGTTGTCCTTAGAATCACCCATGAATCAGCTCTCTTCCTATGAACCCATCTCTGCCCACTCCAATAAGTTGTTGGCCATCGTCAAGGCCTGGGAACTTGGTCTTCACTTCCTTCTCATCACTCTCACTTCCCTAGATGGACTGGAATAATTTTCCTCTAGTTTCAAAGCACAGCCCCAATATTAACCACTCTGTGAAATCTTCACTCATGGAAAAATGTGTATTATTGCCTATAAAAATAATAACAATCCCTTTCACAACTCCTTTTATTGCTCATATTAGATAGTAAGCATTGCATTAAGACCATTCAACCTTTCACTCATTTACTTTTCACAACAAATCCATGGGTAGGTACTTCCATTTTACTGATAAAGAAACTCAGGGTCAGAGAAATGAAGCAATTTTCCATGTCCCAAAGGCAAGGAAGTGGCAGAAATGAGCTCTAAGCCAGACAGTCTCATTTCGGAGAAATGTGCTTAATTACTGTGCTATTCCACCTCCTATCACCATTTCGGTCTCTTTCTTCCTGTTAGGATGTGAGTTACTTGGGGGTAGGGATTATGTGAAATTTATCTTTGTATTTCCAGTTCCCAGCATGTAGTAGATATTCAATAAATGTTTGATGACTTGCATTCAGAATGAGTGGTGCTGCAGTGTTCTCCTGTAGTTCAAAGTGCTCAGCACTGCAGACTCTGATTGGGTGTCTTGCATGGTTTGATCTCATCCCACATCTTGATCTTCCCCTCGCTCTGCACATTCTGGCTTATTATTGGCTTTGATCCCTTTCACAGCTCCTTTTATCACAAACTATGTGTGTCTGGATGGTTGTATCTCCATATTTACTGGATTAGACTTCTTAATTAATATTTAACTCCCTTTCCTTAAAGAACAAAATGAAAGCACAAATGAAATTACCTTTTAGAATCCCTTTTAGATATACAAGGCAGACCCCCCACTTGTGACAGGTTCCCAGAAAAGGAGGATGGCCACTCTAAGTGAAAATGATCTAATCCCCATCACTTTTACTGCAGGATCAATATAAAAACAGGGATTTAAATTTCTGTCCAATGATCTGATAGCCAAGGGTTATGAAGGAGACATCAGAAATTATGTTGAATCACTTGCATGTGAGAAATCTATAAATTCTAAAAGCAGTCTAAATTGATTAAATATGGCAACAAGGAACTAATACAAGAATAATCAGTACTATGCATTGAGTGTTTACCATGTAGCAGGCACTTTGCTAACCATTTCACATACTTCATCTCATTTAATAAGAATAAGGGCCAGGCACACTATTATCCTCATTTTATCAAAAAAGAAACAAGTGTTTCAAGGGCTTAGTCATAACACAGCAAGGGATAATAAAACAGAGCTAGTTCTCAAACTCTTGTCTCTCTGACTCCAAGAATCCTATATTTAATAGCCATGCCACCCTGCCCTCGATATGTCCAAATCACAAATATGGTACTGACATCTATTGAGATTTGGTCTGTTGATCAATGCCATAAAGCTGGTAGTGCCAGAGCAAGGACAAGAACCTACCTCTCTCGACTTTTTCTTCTAAAGCCTCAAGCTTATTATTATTAACCAATGTTAATATGTAACATGAAATGCATCTAGTTTTTGTATTATATTCATAATACTTTTTTTTACAGGAATAAACCCAAAGTTGAAAAAGGTCATGATCATAGATATAGGCACAGTTTGTCTAGGGGAGACAGTGACTTAAATCTTTCATATTTTTAAAGCATTAAGCCCACTTAATTGACCCTTGGAGAACCTACTTTTTTGATACATATTTCAGAAAAGCCAACAAAGGCATATAAAAACAAATTGTCATTCCTGTGTCTTCAAAATGCAGACATCCCTCTTTCTTAAGCTACTATTTCAGCAGGACCATTATCATGCAGTATTTTATACACTATATATACTTCCTTAGAAGGTATGAACTAATCTTCCTATCATTCACTGTATGTCTAGCTCATTGGTTCATTCCCTCATCAGGTTATTGCCTAGTCATAATGAGAAGGGTTGTTTTTACATCATGCCATGGACACACATATACAAATTTGATTCTTAATTAATAAAACTTATCTTTCGTATGTTCCATATGTTGCTTCATAAAGTTTATTGCAATGACCTGTAAGGCACTATTATTTTTTTATTAATTAATATAAAGATTAAGATATGTTTTGTCCTTTTTGAAACAAACTTTGTTTAATCAAATATACAAGGCCTCAAGTCTCCACGCAAGTAGAGTTTTACCAAGTGACTTTCCTAATCTGTTGCCTTTTTATTTTTCTTTCTCTTCCCTTCCTTCATTTTCTTGACTTCTTTTTTATTCTCCCTACCTCCCTTCTACAGTTTTATGACTGAATCTGACAAGCAATGTTCTATATAATGTAGAAATATACACTAGTAAGATGCAATCCCTATCATCAAAATTTCCTACAGTTTATTATAAAATGATTCTCCCTTCCCTATACAGGAAATATTATAAAAGGTCTGTACTTCCCAAGACCACCTATTTCTATTTTTGTGTTTTTTTAAAGTTATTTATTTTGAGAGAGAATCCCAAGCAGGCTCTGCACTGACAGCCCCAGTATGGGGCTCGATCCCACAAACTGTGAGATCACTGACCTGAGCCCAAATCAAGTCTTGATGCTTAACCAGCTGAGCTTCCCAGCCACACCCCAAGAACAACCATTTCTTTTTAATAAGGGGTGACTCCATGCCTCTCCAGCATCACAAGTTGACTACTATCTAAAATGAGAGAAATAGACTGAGAATATTTCTCTAGGACCAACAGTAAACTACACATTGGGATTAAACCATAGCTGGCCTAGTCCTTCTAACTCTATCATCAGAGGTTAAGAGAAGGCCAAGAGATCTACCTCTCCTCATCCCTTAACATCCAAAGTTTTGTCCTCACTATTCATAACCTTAAATAATTTTTTATGTACTTTAGCACTGAAAAATATCTCAACCATTTCCCCAAATCCTTCTTTCACATCCTTGCTCCAATGGAAAACCTACTCTCCCTAAGGACACTGTTCCCCCTGGAGTATGCTCAACTGGTCTGGTTCTTCCTTGTGACTCTACCAAGACTGCAGATGTGAAAGAGGGACTTGCTCCTTGTCACTGGTAGACCATGCTCCTTCAAATCTCTGCAAATATCCTCAACTTTGAGCCTCTTGCCATCTGATTATAACACATTGTCCCTCATTCACTGATACCATATCTCAGCCCTATCATCATTCCTCCTCTTTCTGGATAAATTCAACTCTTGGCTCTCTGTCACTTACCATTTCAGTGGCTGCTTCAGCACACACATATGTAATCTTCTAATACCTTCATGGTCATTTCTTTGAACTGCTTCTGCCTCTGTTCCTACTTTCCATTCAGACTAAGCTACTCATGCTCATGGTCTTACCTTTTCATTGTTGATATTTACAACCCCATCTCAATCTCAAATTCATGCAACTCACTCTGTAATCACCACTGCCTACCTTCCCAGCTCATGGTATGACAGATATACCCTGATCCCATTAGTCTTTTGACGCCTGCTGACACCTTTAATCAATTTATTTTATGAACTTCTCTCACTCCATCATGTTTCCCTTCTTATCCTTAGCTTAACTTTCATGGTGAATTATAATCATTGTACTTGACTCACTTCCCCTTTATTGCTTTATGACATTTGGTATTGGTTTGGTAAAAACTACAGCCTTATTTAAATCATACTATACCTACTTTGTGCCTACATTTGTTAATAAAATGTTCATCAAAATACACATACACAGAGACACTAACTATGAAGAGGAGTAAAGAATAGTATCCTCACTCTGCTAGTAACTTCTTCATATTTCTCTTTAGCATCTCCCCCTCTATCCTCTTTCTCAGCTGATGACCATAGCTCACACATCACTGAAAAGACAGAAGCAATAACTGGAGAAATTCCACAGAAACCATCATGTATATACCTATCTACCATAATCTGCTCTCCCTCTTTACAGTAGATAAATTTCCTATTCTCTTGAATTTATGAAAGAGATCTTATCCTTTCATCTTTTATCAACAGATCTTTCATTTTCTAGTGGATCTTCCTCACCATCATACAAATATACTATTACCTCTTATTTAAGACAAAAATATAAAAGAACTCTCCTAACTCCTGCAGTTACAGCAATATTCATGGAAATTATTGTCTTTATTTGTATCTTTAGTTCCTGTCATCCTGTTCTCTATTAATGCCACCACCAAATTCAGTCTTTTACCACTTCCCACTTCAAAATTTGTTTCACGTCAGTTTCAGTTAATAGAACTTACCATTTTAGTTGGCAGAAAATCCATACCTCCAGTTGCTCAGGCCAAAGTCTTAGGCAACATCTTCTTTTTCTGTGGTTGTTTGTTTGTTTGCTTATGGTAGTAAGAGCAGATGACTTGAGATCTACCTTCTTAACAAAATCTTAACTGTACAGAACAGTATCATTAACTATAAAAACAATGAACTTATTTGTCTTCATAACTGAAACTTAATACCCATGGAAGAGCAAATGCTCCCCTGCCCTTTTTCCCTCCCTTTAGCCCCTGGCAAGTACTATTCTATTTTCTGATTCTATGCCTGATTAGATACCTCATATGAATGAAATCATGCAGTGTGTGTCCTGTGATTGGCTTATTTCACATAGCATGTTTTTGAAGTTCATCCATGTTGTTATATATGGCAGGATTTCCTTATTGTTTATGGATGATTAATATTTCATTGTATGTATATGCCATTTTTTCTTTATTCATTCATCCATCAGTGGACATTTAGATTGTTTCTACATGCTGACTATAGTGATTTAACACTGCAATAAATATGGGGGAAACATATCCTGATTTTCATCCTTCGGGGCAATAGCCAAAAGTATGACTGCCAGATCATATGGCAATATTATTTTTAATTATTTGTGGAAACCTCATACTTTTTTCTATAGAGGTTACACCATTTTCTATTCTTACCAATAGTGTTTAAGAGTTCAAATTTCTTCACATCCTGGCGAATACTTCATATATATTGCTAATGGACATTCTAATGAGTGTGAGATGATATCCCATGGTGATTTTTATCTGTATTTTCTTGATTATTAGTAAAGTTGACCATATTTTCATATAATTTTTGTCTTATATATATTCTTTTGTAAAGTTGACATCTTTCTTCTATGAACAGAAACAAGGCAAGAATACCCACTCTTACCACTTCTATTTAACATAGCACTAGAAGTCTTAGCCAGAGCAATTAGGCATAAAAAAGAAATTAAACACACCCAAATTGGTTAAGGAAGAAGTGAAATTATCTATTTGCAGATGACATATTCTCAATATGCAGAAAACTCTAACAACTATACAAAAAGCCAGTATGAAATAAATGAATTCAACAAAGCTGAAGGACACAAAACCAACATGGAACAATCAGTTATGTTTCTATATACTAACAATAAACTAACTGAAAGGGAAATTACAAAAATAATTCCACTTATAATAGGATCAAAAAGAATAAAATACTTAGGAATGAACCTAATCAATTAGGTAAAAGATGTATATGTTGAAAACTACAAAATTTTGGTGAAAAATTAAAGAAGACACAAATAAATGGCAAAACACAAATAAATGGAAAACTTAATATTGTAAAACTGTCCTTACTACCCACAATAGTCTAAAGACTCAAAGCAATTTCTCTCAAATAATTTTTATAGAAATAGAAAAAAAAAGGCCTAAAATTCACAAGGAACCAAAAAGAACACCAAAGAGCCAAAGCAATCTTGAGAACAAAGCTGGGGCCATCATAGTTCCTGATTTCAAAACATAAACTACAGTAATTAAAACATTATAGTATTGTTGTAAAGACAGACATATAGACAGGCAGAGAACAAATACCATATGTTTGCACGTATAGGTGGATTAGGAGGAACTTAACGAAAGACCACGGGGGAGAAGAAGGGGAGAAATGGTGGGGAAGAGAGAGGGAGGCAAACTATGAGAGACTCTTGAATGCTGAGAACAAACAGGACTGATGGGGGTGGGAGGAGGGGAGGGAGGAGATGGGCATGGAGGAGGGCACTTGTGGGGATGAGCACTGGGTGTTATATGGAAACCAACTTGACAATAAACTATTTAAAATAAAATTTTAAAAAAGATGCTAAAAAAAGACAGACATATAGACCAATGAGGCAGAACAGAGAGCCCAGAAATAAACCCACACAAATATGGTCAACTGATCTTTAGCAAGGATGCCAAGAATATACAATGGGGATAAAGAGAATATACAGTCTCTTTAAGAAACAGTGTTGAGTAAACTGGATATCTATGTACAAAAGAATGAAACTGAACCCTTACACTACACAAATCAACTAAAATGGATTAAAGATTTAAAGATAAGAACTGAAACTATTAAACTCCTGGAAGAAAAAATAGGAAAAAAAAAAGTCATGACATTAGTCTTGGCAATTATTCCTTGAATATGATACCAAAAACATAGGCAACAAAAGCAAAAGTAGACAAATTGGTGGTTGTGGGCAATTGGTGGGTCAGGCGGTTTAGCACCTAAGTCCAATTCAGGTCACAATCAAGAGTTTCGTTAGGTTGAGCCCCATCTTGGGCTCACTCCAGTCAGTGCAGGGTCTTCTTTGGATCCTCTGTCCCTCTTCCTCTGACCCTCCTCCACTTGCATGCTCTCTCTCTCTTTCTCTCTCAAAAATAAACAAACATTAAATAAAGACCTAGACAAATGGGACTATATCAACCTAAAAAGCTTCCACACAGTAAAGGAAATATCAACAGAATGAAAAGACAGTCTATAAAGTGGGAGGAAATATCTGCAAGTCATATATTTGATAAGAGATAATGTTAAAAAAAAAAAGAAATCTTAAAACTCAATAGGAAAACAATAACAACAACTAAAAACCAATAAACCAAGCCACCAACCAACAAAAACCACATAATTACAAAACAGGCAGAGGACCTGGGAGTTATTTTTTACTTCTCTTTTTCACACACCTCTCAGCTAATATATCTGGAAAAACTACTACTTCTACCTTCAAAATATATTGAGAATCAAACCATTAATCACCATTGTCCTAGATACTGTTGTCTCTTGTCTTGGTTACCACAACAGCCTCTTAACTGGTCTCCTCATGCTTGCCTCTTTCACTCCATTCTAAATATAATAGCCAGAGTGATATTTTTTTAAATGTTTTATCTATTTCTGAGAGAGAGAGACAACATGAACAGGGGAGGGTCAGAGAGAGAGGGAGACACATAATCCAAAGCAGGCTCCAGGCTCTTAGCTAGCTGTCAGCACAGGGCCCGATGCTGGGCTCAAACCCACAAACTGTGAGATCGTGACCTGAGCCAAAGTCGGACGCTTAACTGACTGAGCTACCCAGGCACCCCCAGAGTGATATTTTTAAATAGGAAATGAGACCATGTCACTCTTAAACTCAAAACTCTGCATGGATATCCATTTCTTTCAGAATAAAGACCAAAGATTAAGATTATCTATGATGCTTTATATAACCTAGCTCTGCCTCTGTCTTCACGTGCTACTATTCTTCGCAGTTTGCTTTCTGATGCAACCACCTTAAATTCCTTAAATGTACCAGGAATATTACTGCATTACAATTTTGAATTAGCTCTTTAATCTGCCCAGGATGCCATATCCCCAGAAATCTGCATAGTCAATATTCTTTCACGACTAAATTCTTTGACTCCTTTAAGTTTTGGGTTGTTCAAATGTCACCTTTCAAGGAAGCCTTCTCTGACATTCCCCAGTATAATACTACAAAAGTACAACCACATATTCCAACTTACATTCTTATAGCATTTATCAGTTTTCAGTATAGTGTTTTATTTCCTTCTTTATTTCCCCTTTCTTCCTTCTCTGTCTCTTTTCTCTTTCCCTCCTTCCATTTCCTTTCCTCCCTTTCTCTCTCTTACTCTCTCTCTCCCTCCCTCCCTCTTCATTTTTATTGTTTATCTCTCCAAGTTTCAAGAGGGTAATAATCTTTTTCTAGTTACTGACATATCCCAAGCATAATGCATAATAGTTACACAATAAATATTTGGAATGCAATAAAAGTTTATACTTGTTACTCATTACTCAATATATTTAAATTACCCTAGAGATCAATTTACCCGTTATATGAGGAAGCCTATCTCACTTATTTATGTTCCTGATCTACTCCCCCTTTTAAAATTAATTTACTTCTCTCTGAAAAGAATACGTTCTTCCAGTTTTGTCACCTTTAATTACAACAGTAGTCATGGAGAAAAAAAAATTTTTTTGGTTCAGAGAATATGCAGTCACACCAAAATTAGAACCCATTAGGAGCCCTAATGAAAACTGTATAAACAAGAACGAATTCTGAACTACTAGATGCAAACCAGTATGCTTTCAGTCTCTTTTCTTTGTCTTCTATCCAAGTATTAAGAGCTGTTCAGAGTTTGCTCTTGGCCCTCTACTCTTATTTCTCTGCCTTTCTTCTTGTGAGCTCATCAATTTTCCGAGATATTTATAAACCACTATTCTGATCTTCATTCTCAAACTTATGTCTCCAGTTCAGACCTCTCCTCTAGGTACCATTCTTAACATCTACACAATTATTGACATTCCCATTCTTCTTGAATGTTTTATGTTACTTAGTAGTATCCAAAACAAAATCTTGGTCAGCCCCCCAATTCTATCCTTGAGGATTCTCCATTTTAGTACATAAGTATCCATCCAATTGCTACAGACAAAAATCCTTGATAGCTCTTGTTCATCATTTCCTCCATTCAAACCACCATCAGGTTCTGTATATTTTATCACTCAAATGAATTTCAAATCATTTACTTTTATACCTTGGTAAAGACTATACCATTTCCCCAAAGGCTACAGAATTTCCCCCAAGTTCCAAAAGAAATGGATAAACAAAATGCTGAAGAATTCAAAAGTTTGGGAATTCACATGCAGTTAAAGAGACTAGAAGGGTATTGATTCCAAGTCCAAGAGGATTTGGCATCTTAGACAATTCTTTGATGATAAATGGAAATATTATAGTTGGGTAGGTTTAGGATACCAGTGAAAGCAAAGGCAACGGTACAATCAAAGACAAAGAGGAGGAAAGAGTATGCTCTAGAAAAAAATACGTAGCCCAGTTGGGCTAGAGCTGAAAATATATTTAGAGAAGAAGTGGGAGCAAGGGCTAAAAACATAAAATTGGACTATATTGTGGAGGGCGTGAAATACCACAAAGGCACAGATTAAGTTGATTTGTATACCTCCTGCCTTCCCAATGTGCCTTTTTGTTCGTGGCCATAAATGTGTATCAGCAGAAGCAGACGACAGCTTGTATTCTCTTAATTGTTCTGCATTTCACTAGGGTCTTTTCCATTCTGAATGTACAAAGAGATGCTCTAGAATACTGAACTTTTTCTACTCTTTTATTTCTATAACATCAATTATTAAGCAACACTCTATTAGTAGAGCCATATGCTTATTTTAATAGTAATTGCTTCCACATGACTATTTTCAGAGATTTTTCTTTATGTAGTGAGATATTATCTTTCATGCAAAACTTCCTATTTTGTAAAAATACCAATAGCTGGGATACCACTGTGTTTATGATTACTATCCTCATTGAATCAAAGGTACCATATAGATGGAGAAAGAATATTTAATATATCACTTACTCGATTCTATCTCCTCAAGGTGCCTTGCAGATTGTCTTAGCAGATGTTAATTTCCTTTTATCATGTGGAATGCAATTCTATCCTTGATTTGTTATAAATTAACAATCTGAAATAAAGTCGTATGTTCTGAACAACAGTTGAAATATTTAATATGTCTTATCCTGCAAAGAGCTAGTTTTATTTCTTTGGTCAATGGAACCATTTTAAATGGTTTTCTAGCTATAGTATGACAAGTTAAATGGATTTCTGAGATCTCCATGTCAAGCCTATGTATGTACATATGTACGTGTGTGTGTACACATATATGATGTTCCACCCTATAGAAAATAGTTGCATAATTTTGAGAATGTAGCCCAGTAATTTTCACACCTATAAATGAACATTTTAAACCATATATACAGAGAACAAAGTACAACAGGACTTATTCTGGGATTACCGTGGGCATTGTAAGAAAACTAGAAAAAAAATGAGAATAATACAACATCTTCTCATCTGGAGAAGAAGTACACATCATAACATAAGACATACAAACATTAAATAAATACATGGAGAGTTGCTCAGCCTCACTCATATTCAGGTAAATGAAAACCAAAATAAATATATTTTCATCGAGAAACTGAAAAAATATTGGGACAGTTTCCAGGACTCCTGAGCAACAGTGTGTGTGCCACATGATTATAACACAGTATTGGTTTAAGGGGCAACTTTCCTATTGGTAAACTAGTTGAAAAGAATTACAATTTTGCATGACCATGTATGTCTAAGTTCTTCATGAATTTATTATAAGATGAGAATTAGGAATGTGCACTGGAATTTAGCTGTAATGATTTTATTCATCACACTGTCCTTTACCACTTCTAAAAAAAAAAAATATATATATATATGTGTGTGTGAAAGAAATTTGAAAAAAGGTACTATGCTAAAGGTATTATGCTATATCACTTCTAATATATATATATATGTTTCATATATATATTATGCTATATCACTTCTAATATATATATATGTTTCATATATATATATATGAAAGAAATTTGAAAAAAGGTATTATGCTAAAGGAGCACTATGTACCCCTTAATTATTGTGAGAAATACTGAATGCCATGGGAAAGCATTTAAATTTACCAAAAAAAATTAAGACTACATAGGGCATGCAAATCATAATGCCAACTCTATAAAAAAATTATAAAAATATTAGTATCACACACACATATATTTTTGTATATTTTACAAACTTAGGTATTTTACATATATGTATATTCCTATACCTGGAATCATATATTAATATGTTAATATATGTAACCACATAACATATACTTACTCTGGAGATCATAAATAAAAATGATAAAAATTTTTCCTTCAATAATTATAATGTTGGGATTTATTTCAGGAATCCAGATTGCTAAGTCTCTTTAGAGAGACTCTTTAGAGTCTCATGTCTTCTTGGTCAGACCTTATTTCCTGAGGATGAGAGTGTTCTTGAAAATCTGATCCCTGCATATCTGCTGATACATTTCTACTGCTGTCTAATAAAAATTACTATGCTCCTATTAGTCTAACTAGAGTCGGAATTTTATGGAAAAAATATTCCTGAAAAATCATTATCATTTTTACATCTTCCCTTATTCTCCAGCCACCATACAAATTGTTTTTAATTCATTTGGAATACCCATTCATCTCATTTCCACTCATATAAACTCTAACCCTCATTTACAACCTAATTAAAACTCCACCTCCTCAAAGCTGTCCCTATTATAACAGTCTGCTGACACATGCAATGTTTATTTTCTTATTTCCCTACCGAGAGTAGATGGAAATTTCTCTATAAATGTACAGAGGTGCTTGCTTTCTTCAATAAACAGTAAAGTACATATTTTTATATATCCATATAAGAAGTGAAAGTTGACACAGGGAATTGAGAGAAGAAAATAGAAACTCCATCAAAAAATAGTAAAGTATGATCAGTACAGATAGCTATGAACAGTAAGAAAGACAATCTCACAGGTTGCCACAAGATAATGGATTATCCAAATATTCCAAGGGGAGTCTGGCTCCTTAGACTTCATCTCCTGGGAAATAAAATGTCTAAAACAATATTCAGTTAACATTTTGTCACAGGCCTATATCAATATAAAACCTTTGGTGACACATCCAAATGTATATGGTTTTTCACTTATATAATCTATCATATGTGTGTGTGTGTTATATACTAATATATGCATGATAAAACATACTCAAAAACAGACATTTTAAAGGAGAAATGAACAGAGAAGTAAGTACAAACAGAACTTTTCATATTTTTCTGTACTCCAATGAGTCTTGTTGCTCAAATCAGATTTGCAAACCTAATCCCACTAATTTTAACGAGAGGGCAGAATGAAATAATAAAGAAAGGAGATCACTGATGCTATGACAGAGCCTAAAGTTCTGAGGGCAGAGGTCAGGGCTGGGAATGGAAGAGGGACATAGACAAATATATTTTATGTTGCAAAGAAATCAGCCTTGCCACCAAATCAAATACCATTATCTCTGACAGACCCACGCTGGCTAAGAACTCCCAGGAGGCAAGAATTCTTATATGGCAACAGAGAGAAAGTGAGTGCTTTTATGCGCATTCTGACTTGAGCGGATGGGACAGCATAACTGGGACAGTGGCTTAAGGCTTCAAGGGGAAGGATCCTTCGTGCAAGAGGAGCAATGGACATCAAGTCAAAAGAGAGTCAGCATAGGCCTCCCTTCTCTCTTTCCCCTAAAACTACACTACCAAATGTCTACAGTACTCATTTTGGCAATTTTGTATATGGCCTTACATTATTATATCCCTGGACTTTGATCAATTTGTGTCTCTTGATGTCCATCCTTCTCAATAATATCCCTTATCCCAATTTAACGCCCCCCTCCTAAACAGAGAACCTAAAACAGACACAGATATACAGAGACACACACCATGGTCTTGTGTAATGCTGACTGTCTAGCAGCCCGTCCTTAAATCTTTTCAGAAATAAAATAGGAATCCTCCAAATTAAAATGTATTCTCATCTGAGGTTACTTAGTTACTTTTCATCCATTCTAAATAAAAAACCCATAGTTTTATCAGCATCATGTATGTGTGTATTTTAAAATATACATAATTCACCAATACGCCTAACCTTCCAAATACCAATTTTCTTTCTTTTTAAAATTCATTTCAAAGATCTTTTAGGATCAGTGAATGTGTGGTAGCATATCTGGTGCATAAACCTCTTCTTGTGTCTAGATGCTCTGGGTAAGTTCATGCCCCTCTTTTTTATGTTTAACACAAGGAGAGATAGCGCTGTGGTTATCAGTCTTTTACTGTCCGCCGCAGACCAGCGGAAACCTCCATGGATGCAATTCTCAAAGAATGCCAATTTGGATATTTCAGCCCCTTCCATTAGTAAACATGCTTGAATTTCAATTATGTTTTCTCCTTCACAAATACCCTTGGGATGCTGAGAACTGGGAGTATACTACATTAAGAGCAAGAGCCACCTCTGAATAACACTCAGGGATCCTGCTGATACACTTGTAGAAGAGCATTTCTCAGTTTGTGGAGCACTGTTTCCAGTTCTTGTTCTCAACTCAGCATTATCGAACATTGCTCCAAGTCCTTCTCTCTTGGGGCATTGGAGATTTTTGTATGTCACCACACTTTCCTCTTCTAGCCTTTGCTTTATTGTCTTTCACTTCATTGTAACAGACTCCATAAACCATTTGCCTGATCAAAACTGAACATAATTAGAACAAAGTCATTTTCCTCCTCTTTAAATGGCTTCTTCCTAAAAAGCCCTGGGGTTTTCCTCAATCAGCTGAAATAGCTAAAGTTTTTAAAGTAGGTTTTCCCTCCATTTCTTAAAAGTCCACCTAGATACTTTTACATTAAAATAGCTTTCAGTATTTGTGTTGAAATCGGAAGTTCTGACTTTAAGGTTTTTTAGCACCGCAGAAGATAGGGATGGCAAATCATCCACTCCTCATCCTCTCCCACACGCATATAATTACTTTCTTAATTTTGCAATGAATTACTATTTTCATTTGATTTAATTTCATCAGAATACCTTAAAATTACTTTAGATATATGGTATAGCAAAATTAAGCCCATTTTACAGGTGAATCAAACTTACAAAAAAGCAAGCAATTTTACTATTTTAAACACATGTTAAATTAAGCTAACACTGTTGTTTCTAGCTTTCTTTCTACCATTTTCATCATCTCTGGTTGCCCAGCAAGTTGGATAGAAGTCAAGGCTGGTGACTCAAGTGCTCCAAAGGCTAAGCCAACTTTAAATAAGTGGAGTAAATTGAAGGGAGCTCAGGTAACCAGATGACATGGGCCCATCTAGAGCAACTATGGTTCCTATTTTTAATCCAATTATCCAGAAGGAAAGCTGCAAAAGTGTTCCTGGACCTTGTACATTTCAAAAGAAGCCAACAATAAAAAAATCTCTACTTAAAAATGTTGGTTAGTAGCGTCAAATTTTTGAACATTGGACTGACCAAATAAAACAACTCATGAACTATAGTTCATAACCTCTAGGTTAATGACAATTCTGACAATCTCTTCCCTTGACCTTTGGTGACCTTTAACATTCCTCAAACTGAGTTTAGGGAAACTGGGAAGGATAATTTTCAAGGTAGTTCTTTGGCTAGTGCTGAATAATTTTCAACATTAAATCACAAGTAACATTTTTAGCTTCAGGTATAAACATATACACATAATACCTACATATCTGCAATTTCTAGCCTGCTTACAAATCTATTACTTGAAATTTTCTCCTTCCCCTCACTGTGTCCTAGTTTCAAAATGGGTAAATGAGATGTCTCCGTACTTCGTATACAGCTTCACAAACCTCTTTAACTTCATATTTTATTTTGCACAGGTTCATCCGGAGATAGTTCTCTGTAGAAAATTTATCCTATCAACTTCCTTGGCTTTAACCCATTTTATTTACAGCTTTAATACTTGATTGCACATCTCTCCCAAATTTAAATTTAATTTGATCCCTGACAAACAACAACTAAACTAAAAAGTGACTGAACAATAAGCAAAAAAGTGAAGAGTTTTCTGAGTGAAGAGGCTTCTGGGGATGAAGTGACAAAAACAGTTTGCCTCTCACCCGGTGACTGCCTTTGCTGCTTAACTGAAGTCAAAGTACAGATATCAGGAACTCAGCAGCTTAAAACCAAGTGATTATCCACCAAGCCCAATGTCTCCCCGAAGGCCTAGAGATTACACGTGTAATAATCAGGCTGCCCTTGCCAAAAGTAAGGCTTAGTGCTTCGTTTTATTTATTGTATTTATTGAATGGAGCCATTCCTTGATAGCCCCCAGGAGCATTAACAAACATGAAAGCAACCACCAAAGGAAAGAAAGAAATATATAAATAACTGAAAACCATGCCACTAAAGTTTATAATCTGGAACATGCAGTATTGACACTCTTTCAAGTCCTCTGTTTTACTTTGAAGTAATGTGAGCATTGCTTCCATTTGCCAAAAACCTAAATATTTAAACTTTCAGGCAGGTCCCTCTGCAAAACTTATCAGTCCTTCTAAATGTACCCAGCCATGTGACAATGTGATATTACTGATTTCTGCATCTTGTCCTACATTACTATCAGCTGTATTTTAGCATTGTGATAATCATATATTTAAGACCCTTGTTAATAAACATTTTTGTAAAATAAGGTGCCTTTATAACCTCTAATATCTGAACTTTCAGGGAATTGAGTGGTTATTAAAATCATAGCATCCTTTCATTTAGCAGTAGACTGAGAATCTTTTGACAGGTGATATTTTTTTCCCCTGTCTTTTTCAATCCATGAGGAGTCATTTCACATTCCTTACAAATATTACTCTTTCAAATTTGCAAGCATAAGAAAAAGAAAGCTAAAAACACAATTTGAAATACTTGTCATCAAAATGGATTTAAAGTTTGTTTTGTTTTCTTCCATGTTTTTTGTTTTGTTTTCTTTTGTGTCTAAGGAATCAAGACAGAATTTTTTTCCATGGAAGATTTTTTTCATAAAGTTTGAATGGAAAAGAAATCATCCTTGTATAAACATGGGAAGCACAGTCAAGTATTACTACATTTCTGTAGCTCGTTTACTATTCTTATTCCCGACTTTAAGAGCAAAATTATGAGCCCTTGGCTATAATTATCGGGTGCTTATAGTAAGTTTTTATATCTGTTCCAGGCATTCTCTGTAAATTTTACAGGTGCGATGATGGGGAAGAAGAAAGAATTAGAGTGGATTATAAAACACAAAATAAATTTAAGAGTATGCAAGGATAATAGAGTGGGGCAAAACAGAAATCTGCTAGCAGGTCTTGGATATGCATACATACAGGCTGCTGTAAGGAATTTATTGAGGGGCTGCCTTTTGAAGAGAAAGAAAGAAGGCTTGAGAAACTCACCTCACATAACGAACGAATGCAGTCTGGTTGGTGGCATTAACCTATAGATATTGTTCCTGGTATTAAGGAAAAATCCTTTCTCCCCTCAGAGTTCGGTCTTCTTGCCTCAATTAACATGCAGTGAGTAGCCCGGGTGCATCCAAGCCCTCCCGGACAGAACCCTGAACACCTCTGCCAAGAGGACTCACAATCTAATGCAACCTGTGCTCCCCAAACACACTTTACACAAATCCATTATGTGCCAAGAGCCAGCTTGTTTTATAAATGCATTTTGTGAAACGCAATGAAGTTAACCCAACATTTATATTTTCAACCTCAAAGTACATTAGGAGAATTATATATTTCCCAATTGACAAGAGATGAAAATGAACATTGTCTTTATTTACTTTGGGTGGAAAAAGAGCAGGTAAAGGGAAGGTTAATTTTCTTCTTTATCCAAGGCCAGATTTAGTTTTCTATAATTTCTGGCTCTCTGTTCCACAGACAGGCTTCATTTCTTACTGTTTTCTTTTTTCTTTCTGGATTTCTAATAACATAACTAAAACTGGAATTATGCTGAAAAAGAAAAAAAACCAACTCAAGGATATTTTTAAGTCCCCAAGGTGAAGAAACCGCCTAAGGGAGTCAAGGGTACACAGACCAGATTTTTTACAGTGTGTGCTATTCTGCATTTTTAAAGAGGCAATTAGTTATTCTTGTGTATTAGTGACTGCCCCATTTTCTACATAACTCAGGTGATACAAAGTGCCTCAGAGAGGAAATATTTTAAGTGGGACATTTATTACCCAAAAAAGGGATGATTCTAATTTAAAGTCACTGAGAAAGCTGTTTCTATAGATGCAGTGAAATTACACAGCAGCAAAAACTTGGGCTCGCTTTTCTCAACTCTCATTGCCATTTCTAACTATGCCGTCTTTAATTTAAAGACAGAGTCAAAGAACCTGATAAAACCACCTGGGCCTGAGAGTTGTATTTATTTAAAGCAAGCAAAGCTAACACAATGTTAACTTGGTGGCCATACAGTGAGTATAAGATGCAGAGCTGTGAAGGAAAAAATAAGGGTTGGGGGGGGCGGGGCATAGGGACAAATTTATCCTGTGTTCAGTATGATGGGATTTTCAAGTTACCAAGTAACTAGCAGGTCATTTTTGTCAAACAGTAGCATGCAGGAAGTACTGTTGGCAGAAGAGGCTTTTATTACATGAGTCTGAAGGTTGGATACCCATGTCGTACTATAGAAAGAGAATCTGATTTTTGAGATCTGCCTTTGCATTCTAACTCCGCTTAGTGAAACCACAATTGGAATTTTTAAGTGCAATGTTTAACTAAGCACTATGAACATCTAATTACCCCCAAGATCCCACCATGAAAATGAAACGAAAATATATGGGATACAAAGAAAAGATTCATTTTGTGAGCACATATCTTTAAAATCTGAAATTGAATCCGAGAGGTTCTTTCTCAAAGTACAGATTCTTTAACTTCCTCTTCAAGAGAGGCATACCTAAAAGGTTATTGATTTGGTTCTGAAGGACAGAGTGTTTATTATGGAGGAAGCCATTGTGGGGTATAAGTGTGAGAAATTAATGATGGCTTTGTAAGTGTCCACGCTGTGGTGTGGAAGCAGTGAGGCAACTGTGAATCTATATGATAATACATTCCCAAACTTCATAAAATCAGTCATGTGAAAATGCATTGATTTCTTTGCGAGCTAAACAGAATCTGTCAAAGAGAAAGAGAGAGAAGTTTACTGAAGTTAACACCTCAACCTGCAGAGTGGATCACACCTCACTTTTTATTTGCTTAATGAGTTTATGACGGAACATGCAAAATCTCTTATTTTTATTTTTGGCCCCAAATGAGAACAGAACATGAATTATGACATCCTCAGAATATGCGGAATACTGAAAATTTAAAAAAAGAGGAGGAAATACATTTTATCTGTACATTTTAAGAACAGCCCTCTTTCATCTAGGCTTCAACTCTGGCTTCCTTACCTCTTTTGTGTCCTGCCAGATGCAGGCACAAAAGAGTCACTCAGTACATCCAAGTACAGATTTCTATATTTCTGACCACAATATAACTAGCATTACAGGAAAACATCAAGACACTAGTCTCAAGGGTTTATTTCCTATCCATATGTAGGGATTTATTTAGACTCCCAAAAGGTGAAAATTGTTCGTATATGATGTTTTAAAGAATATTGGAAAAAAGAGACTACCTTTGGTCTACCAAATACATCATTAATTATAAAATTCTCCTATCCATAGTTCTAGGATAAATAGTTCTAGGTAAATTCAAGGCAAACATTATTTTCTCCCTTTGCTTCACTAGAAAACTCTCTTTATTAACTTCTTAAGATATATATAGGTTTAAAAAGAGAGAGTACAGATTCTATCAATATGTCTACATTTTGTACAGATGGTTCCCATGAGACCAGTGAGTATACCACCATGGAAGCTTTGCAAGAAGACCTTATTTAAAATGCGCCATATATCCTTGGATTACAAGCGATTTTATTTATTAAGCCATCAAACTACCTCCATTTAAATAGTACTGGACACACACGGCTTTGAAAAAGTACATCAGTAAATGGATTCAATGTATGCCTTTATGAATACTTCCAAAAGTAATTTCCTATCAAATAAGTGCCTTAGAGTGTTGAATGTGCCAAGTGTCAAAAATTTGTTAAAATTCAAAAGGAGTCAAGTATAGATATTTTCCTTGAGTGTGCACCTTGATTAGCTACACGAATGGAGGCTTAAGTAAGACACATCTCCTTGTCCCCACTGTTGAATAAATTATTTCCAAATTAAACACAAATTAAAATGCAACAAAGTGACATCTTTTTGGATATATGCGACTTACCCAGGAAATGATGTATTTTCAACACAGTTTTGAGATTAAATGATATTTAGCCATGCTTTTGCATTCACAACAAGCTGTCCGCCTGCAAATTTCTTTTTCTTCTTTTAAATGCAGGAAAATACTTAAAGCTGCTCTAGTAGAAGTTTATAATATTTTCTATAAACATTTTTAACTGATCTGTTTGTAAACATTTTAATGGTAATTCTTTCTGCAAACACACAATATATTCATAACAAATCGCATAGCATTTGATGTTTTCTTCATAAATCAACTGTACCTAATGCAATTTATCTTTTAAGAGATGTTTCTGACTAAACACAGTTCTGAGTCACTAAGAAATCCACAAATAAGCACCTTATCTCATTAATGACTTGCTGAGGCCTCCCTATATTTACTGCTTAATGATCGGAAGCATTTAATTTTCAAAGTTTCATTAAAACCCATCTACAAAGCTGATGGATAAGCAATAGTGATTTGTGATAGAAGATGTGGGAAGCCATTAACCTACATAGGTACCAAGGAGGAAAGTGAACATAGAAGAGAATACTTTTTTTGAAGACAAGTCTCTTCCTATTTGTCATTATTAAAGTCCAGAGCATCTGTTCCAGGTTTGATCTTCAATACGGATATGAGGCATTGCCGCCTGGAAATGAAAGTCTAAGATAAGGTAGGATTCTTAAGAGATCTTCATGAAAAAAATAACCTAGGTTGCCATTTACTGGGAAGGGGAAATCAATACAAAGACCTAGAAACTTGTGGCAAGAGGACATTTTCTAGGTATAGGTCATAGTTTATCAAGTTGCCTCTTTTGCAATGTAATTTACTTGCTAATAAGACCAACTGACTATAGCTGAATACTGTGTTATCATCGAAATGTGATTTTAAAATTCTCTCCTCATTTCTTGTGTGCTTGAGGTTTGCCGGTTTATTTTTCCCGAGCTCAGAGTGGGTAGGAAGGTCGATTTCAAAGAAAATGAATGGTTTTGTACTCCTCTTTATTAAAACACAGACATCCCAAATGCCACATTGCGCCTTACCCAGAACATTAAAAGGTATTTAAGAAGCAGGCCTACCGTTCTCATCATCTGACTTATTTTCGTTGTCAGAATCGGTCAAAGTAAGGGCTGAGTTCTCACGACTGGACAGGCCGGAACTGCGTCTGGATTTTATCCCTCTCCCCCACAGTCTGATGGCGTGTTCTGGAGACATCCCTCCCTCTGTGTCGGAGTCGGCGTCAGACCCTGTGCTCAGAGAGTAGCCCTGATGAAGGATCCCCATGTCAGAACAGTAGCCACTTCGGTGTGGGGAGGGCTCACACATTCCCAATTCCGCAAGGGTGAAGTTAGTTCCTAAGGTGACAGCAACAGAGAGACTGATTACAAATTGTGAAATGCTTTACAAAATTAAAATTTATTCTTAAAAAAGCAGACGGATGTTTTTCCCATCCAAAAAACATACCAGATTATGTTAGATATATAGAGGAATATATGAGCATGGGTATTAAGGATATTGGGGTAATATCTAAAGTAAATAAATATCTAAGATTAATTTTAATCCTAGGTCAGAATGCTCAGCTTTTACTTCAAAAATGTTGCAGCATGTACTATTTTCTAGGTAGCACATGTAGCTGGAAAAAACACTGGATTTAGAATAATAGCTAGTATATACCAAGCGCTTACTTCGCTCTGGGTATCGTTTGGTTTTGCAACTTTTATTTTACATTTTTAAAGGTGACAATGACTTTATGAAGAAGATAATATTATGTAATCATTTTGTAAGGAAACTGAGGAACAGAGGAACAGAGAATTTAAGTGACTTACCCAAGGTCACACATCTAGATTGTAGCAAAACATGGATCTGATCCTTGAGCAGTCTGTCTTCATGTCAAAGAACCTTAATCCTCCAATAAATGTGAGTGGTGGCCAGGAGACCTGGGTACGAATCCCAGCTTCCCACTGGTAAGTCTCATTGTGGCAAGTCTGTTACTCCTTGAGCCCCAGTTTTCTCATCTGTAAAATCTGGGTATTAATCTCTTAAATTCCTCTCAGGATCACTGTGTATCTTCTATGTGATAATACACACCAAACTTTTTTTTTTTCTTTTTTTTTAGTAAACTATGTAATGTATTATTTAGTTCCGCATCTGGGGGATGAAAAGCCAGTCCTCATGCTTTTAAATGATATCAAACAAAGTCTGTTTGCTCACACAACTTAAAGCCACAAGTAGGTGTCACCTATGGAGTGTGAATGTGTGCACAAAGCAGAGGCGAAGAGGCATTTATTGAACGTTAATATGTCACCATGTGTTGGTCATGTGACCAGGCAGTTGATAGGCTTTCGATCTCATTTAAATCTCATAATGGCCCAACAGTTTAGGTGTTGAACATTTTACAGAGAGGTTAAATACTGTGTCCAAGGTCATGCTTAGGCAAGTGGTAGATCCAAGATACACTGCTAATTTGCAGATTGCAAGCCTTTGCTTATTCTACAATGTGAAATGATCTCAATCAAAAACCAGCCTGCAATATTCTGGCACAGTGAATGCTCTATCTATGTGTGTGTGTGCTTTAATACTGCAGCTTCTTAACAGACATTTTAAGCTTTCAATGCAAATTAGATGGAGTCTTGTGGTACACTCTATTTACTGACATATGAAGCTGATTTCTTTCTTTTTTGTCTCTAGTCAAGCTATGGACAATGGGAAAAATTCAGTGAAGAAATGCACTTCAATGCTATAAATGAAGAAAACCTTATAAATAAAAACAAAGCCATGGTTTTACTTATGTATATTGATTATATTAGGGCCAGTCCCTATCAATCATATCCCCAAACTTATGATATAACTTAACTGCTCTGTGATCCTCCACATACATGATGTTATTTCTCAGCTTTCATTTTTTAAAAAAGCACAAAACAACTGTTTGTATTAACCTAGTGTGACTTTACTTTGTAATAGATATATATTTTTATTCTGAGGTTTTATTTTCCTTTCTTTACTATATGTTGATGTTCCACAGCCTTTTTTTTTTTTTAGCTGTGTAAATAATACCAAACCCAATTTTATACATAATAGTCTATGCAGAATAAAACTTATTCATTGGAGAGCTAACCCAAGCAAAACTTCTTTGGGGATGGGATAACTTCCAGTAATGGGCAGGGAAGAGGGACATCCTCACTGCCACCAGCATGGTCCCAAGTGCTGTTATTTATTCCCTGCACACATTTTATCATGCTGTCTGAAATCCTCTGCCCAATGTACTCTGTTCCAGCTTACATCCCTGGTAATTAGGTATTGTCTCATAATTGTACACTAAAATTTATATTTCCATTTCAGTAGTCTATAAAACAAAAGTTAAGATCATATATGTATGATATGAAAATACTTTCCTATTTTTGTTTTGTAATTCTTAAGTAAACTAAATATTAAAATTCTCCCTTCTTGTTTTTAGAGCTCATGTTTGCTCTGGACAGTCATGAAATACTAGGCTCCTTTACCTTTAATAAAAGAAAACAAGACAAACTAAAACATACATGTTTTTATTCAACATGTGGGAATTTTTAGCTATATGATTCCATTAGAAATGGAATGTGAATATATTAAGGCAACTTTCCTGATGGTTTTCCCACATCTCATTATCTAGAACTAGCTTCAAAGACCTCCTCAGGAAAAGAGAAACATCTGTGAGAGGAAAAGAAGCCTCAGTTTTCAGAGCATCCCATGTGCTTTTCAATCTGGGTACTCGAAGTAATAGGCAATAAGCCTAGGGCATGGAAAGCCATGGAATAAATATAGTCTCCCTTCTTTGGTTATCAAATTTACTTGATGATAAGAAATTAAAATATTATTTTTCGGTTAAAACAAATATGATCATCATAAATCAGTTAAAATTTACATAAGTTTTAAAGCAACCACAAATGTTAGAAAAAAGTATATTTCAAGTGTTTCAACTTTAAGCATACAGCCTCCGAGCCACAAACAAACGACACTGTAAAAAAAATTGGAAGTATTATACTAAATTCACCAAGAAGAAGTAACTAAGCTCACACTGGCTTACAGGAAGCGAGATTTTCCTCTAAATTTAGGAAAATTTTCCTCTAGACTTCTCAAAAATATTATCTTCTAAACACCTCATCTTCATCTTCCAGTAGGACCACAGTTCGCCAATGTTACCGATTTCTCACAGTTCTTAGTTTGGTGGTTTTGCCCTCAACTAACTCAAAGAAGCGGAATTCTATTTTAAGTATCTGGGACAGATTCTGGACCATGCCTTTCCCAAGTATGCTGGCTTAACATATGGAGTCGGTGAGCCACATACACATTGGAAAGGAAAAACTGATCTATCTTTTATTAAATCATTCAACAAACATTCATCATTCCTGGTGCTATGATAGGCATTGGGGATATAACAGGGAGCGTTATAAAAATAGAGCCTATGACATTTATAGTCTAATTGGGAAAGAGACATTAATCAAAGAATCACATAAACAGCATACAATTTATACAGTGATAAACATTATATAGGAAAAGGACAAGGAGCCTTGAAAGGTCATCTAGTGGTCCCACTATTCATTCTTTCACAGCCTGCCCAACAGATATTCATCTAGTGGTGGACTCACTACTTGGAGGGACTATGAATTTACTCCATGAAGTTATCAGGCCCCCCTCAATTTGCTCTTACAGTACCGTTCCCAAACACTCCTCTATATACATTGATTTCAGACAAACGTTTTTCATGTAGTTTGCCTTACAGTACAAAACCCTCACGTCATACCCTTCAGCTCAGAATGGAAATAGTATAGGGGAATTTTAACACCATGCCAACTTATTGTTTTGCACTTACTTTGCTCATTGATGGAAGGTTGGTTTTGCTTTAATTCATCTTGTATAATTATGTCTTTATTAAGCTCCATGGCAGCTTTGAATGGAAGAGAGAGACTAGTCATTGTGTGATTCTCCAAGCTAAGATTTCTAGTGGAAAACAGTCAACATTTCTTTCTTTCTTTACTTTCTTGCAGAAAGATAGAAAGAGTCATACTATTTCAGTATTCATGAAATACATGTTTACCTTCTATCTGCTTGAATCTCTCTGATACCACATTAAAGTGGGGATGTAGATGATGTTTTAAACTTATTTCATCTCAGGTATGTGTTTTATGGTTGTTACTAATAAACTTTCCAGTGTGGCCCCATATTACATTATCAAGGTGAAAGTCACTATTTTTATAGATGAATGATCGCACAAAATCTATTTTCACATCATGGAATTTTAGTATAATTTAAGGTGTTGGGAGAGAAACTTAATGTCTAAATATTGTTAGGTGGATCAGGATAGCAGCACACAAGTGTTTAAAAATAACTTTCTTGAGAAGTCTCTTTTACTTTAAGTTGTCTTTTTCTTGTTCATAATCTCAGTGTGTAACTCAGATCCTCTCCAAAAATTTTTAGAGATATATTCGGCAATAGGTATCAAGAGTAATCCACTGGCCAACCAGTTGTGCTTGCGAACACAATTCAAAGGAAAGATATGTCAGCACACTGTGATCATGGCTTTATTTTCAAAGTTTTTACCAACTTCTCACACTTCGAAATAACCTTTAACTAGGAGAAGCACATATGTCGCTAAGTCAGAATTATCATGTCATGGTAATACCAAGGAATACAAATAGCACTGGAAATGTCAGCATTTGAACAGATTTTCTACTATGAGGGCAGGAAGATAAAAGTTAACTGTAGTAATAGGGGACTACAATACAGAAAACTTTTATTATCTAAATATTAATTATGCAAGTCCCCTGAATTGAAGAGATGAAATTCTACACACAGAAGCAAAAGTTACTATGAAAACATGAAAACAGTCACTAATGATCACTTATAAAATTAATCCCCACCATCCCCACCCACTTACTGCTAGTATCTCTTCTCATATCAACCACCATATCAACGTCTATGACATTAGGTAGCTGCTGATAACCGAAAGTAATATAGTGCCAACCTGAAACTACATTGTAATGCTTGTAAAGATGCAGATTTCCATGAAGTCATTAAAAGTGATGCTGAAAAACAGTAGGATCATAAGCAAGACCACATAATTACCATGATCTAACAGAATTAACTTGTTAACAAGAAACCTAGAAATGCATGTTAGCATGATGGATTCTTTAAAAGATGACTTGACAGACTTCCGGCTCTGGATCAAGATAAAATTCCACACTTCTCTCTTCTTCTCCCCCTAAGTACAGCTAAAATCCCTGAACAGTACATATAAAAACCGCATATGTGGCTCAGTCGGTTACGTGTCCAACTTCCGCTCAGGTCATGATCACACCGTTCGTGGGTTCGAGCCCTGCGTGAGGCTCTGTGCTGAGAGCTAGCTCAGAGTCTGGAGCCTGCTTCAGATTCTGTTTCTCCCTCTCTCTCTGACCCTCCCCTGCTCACGCTGCTCACTCTCTCTCTCTCTCTCAGAAATAAATAAAACATTAAAAAAATTTAAAAAAAAAAAAGAGTTTTAAAAGGGTTGAGACTAAGATAGACTTATTAGGATCCTGAGACCTGAGTAAGGATATGGTTGTGAGTTCCCGTTTTTTTTTTTTTTTTTATGCCTTATATATCCCAGACCTGGTGTTGGAGAAATCCGCATATTAAAAACATCAGTGCAAGCAGACAAAATAAGCCAAGAGTAAAGCCTACTGTAATTAAGGATCCTTCTTTACCTCCACAAACACCCCAGGATAGAATCAAGAGGAAAGCCAGAATTTCATCCTTGTCCAGTAGAAATGAGCCTTCCTAGACACCCTACACAAAGGTGTTATTGGTGGCTGTAAGGAGATCCTGGACTTCCATTCCCACCTGTGGTTATGAAGCACCCCTTCCTTTCCCTGCTGGTGTCAGAGAAGAATTAATGTTAAATTTCCTTTCACCACCACTGAAGGATTTGTGAGGGAAATGTAGTAAAGAGGTGCCCTTCTCTTTCTAAACCAGGTTGGTAACTGCAGGGTCCTAGTGAAAAGTCTGAAAACCAAACTCAGCTCAGAGGCAAGAAAGCATCACTTCTCAGTCCACACCCCCTGCCTCATCAAAGTAGGCCAAGTGAGGAACTTGGACCTTCACATCCACCTGGGAGGCAAGCCTCAGTGTTCCATTTTTCCCACTGGCTTGTGTCAGAGGAGTCCTGATGAAACAGAAGATTTAAATAAGATCCAGAGTTTCAAAAAGTAATCGCCAGGATATAATAAAAAAATCACTCATCATACCAAGAATCAGGAAAATCTCAACTTGAATGAGGAATGATAATTATTTAAGTAAAAGGTTAATGAGCAGTCCTTAGGTAAATTAATGAATTCATCATTTTTTATAAAATACAACTGTGATCATGCTACAAAATTCAATATAAAGTGAAGGATGTATAATTCAGTCATGCAATTTTGTCATAAAATGTGTACATTATGCCCCCCAGAAAAATTGTTATTCTCTATCTTTTTTAATAATTATAGCATAGTTGGAATACTAAATTGTGTTAAACATAAAATCAAATATATTTTTGCTAATCAGTTTTCTTTTCTGAAAATAAAGTTTACAATAAATAAGTTTTACTATTTAATATGAAATATTGATTTTTTAAAAACACTGAATCCATTTTAAGCGGCCTTTTCCTAGCATCATTTATCCTAAGACAAAATAATCTCTTGTAAATAAACATGGGTCACTTTTCCTGAGCAAATGTTATAGTTTACATTTTCAACTAAGAAATGAGTATCAACTCCAAATTTTCTAACAAGTTTAAGAAAAGGATATAAATTGCAATGTTGTAGTTCTTTTTTTAACATAGGAAGTGAACTAATTTGATCTGATCCCCTAAGCTTTTGCAGCAAAATGTTATCCAGAAAAATATGGCAATTATAAGTGATAAAACATAACTTTTAATTTTGGTCACTCAAAATGTGTCACCAAATTGTGAGCTTATATTTAGTACCAATATCTTACATTGAAATTGGAGCAATGATTGACATATACAAGCTACACAGAATAATTAGTTACCAAAAACTTACCAATATTATCTAAAATATGATTTTCAAATAATCTAAAATCTACATATCTATATATGCATTGATAACAATTTTGAAAACCACTGCAGAAACTACTTATGAATTTTAATGGTTTTTTGGTTGTGTGTACTAAAATTCTTCACATAACCTCCTTCCTAATGCCCTTCTAAAGTTCATCTGATTTTACATATTCAGATATTTTCACAAATGTTGACAAAACTATTTGGTGGCTTAAAACTACAGACTAGGTGTACATGGATTATTATTCATAAAAAATTAAGTCAACTACTTAGATTTCACAAATGCACTCTAAGAATAGTAATTTTCTTTTGTGTATAGCATCTAAAATGTTAATATTTTGATATTTCTAAACTTTTAGATTAATTATGGTCTAGATGGTTGATGGGCATTAAAGAGGGCACTTGTTATGATGAGCACTGGGTACTGTAGGTAATGAATCATTGAATTCTACCTCAGAAGCCAATATTGTACTGTTTGTTAACTACCTAAAATTTAAATAAATAAAAAAGGAAAAAAAAAACTCCATCTAAATGCGTGATGTGTCACAACTGTCACAACTTTTAGCTAGAATCATCCCCATGTCAATAAACACATTCTAAACCAAGGAAACATCAAAATGGCTAGTGACGACAGGAGAGTTTCCAATATCCTTGGTTTCTTTGTAAGCTTTATGACTTCAAAGTGAAAGGTGAAGGCGGCATTCTCCTCTGATATGGTGGCATTTTGACTGTTCCAAACTGAACAAAGCCCAAATTGGAAAACCCTAAGCAGCTACAACAAAAGGTTCTGCTGAGCAACTGCCCTTTCATAAATAGAAATGAAATACCCAGTAACTTAGCTAGCTGGAGATTACTTTTTGCTAATGAAAATTGCAAAAAAAATGAAAAAAAATTAATTCCGGTATTAAAAACTATACAAATCAGTTGTCCTACGCAACAGCTTTACAAAGGTGTATAATCATCTGACCTCATGAGACTCTGACTCTTCAAACAAATTGCTTTTAGAGAGAGAAAAAATAAATAAATACAAGGACAATAGTGAGTTAGCAGTAATAGTCTGGCTGTTCTATACTTGAGAACTATCAGAGGAGCTTACATTAACTGAGGAACTCAGAGTGTGGCAGGAACTGTTCTTAATGCATTCACGTACAATTTTCAAATTGATTAGGACAGCAGCCCTTTAAAATTGTCACTATGTAGGCTAAGGTGAAAGTGGATATTCCTGAGTTTGTTTAAAAGAAAACTTTGTTGAACATAAATTCTTAGAGTTATTTCTTCATATGAGTCTCTATTTTATTCATTTATACAATAAACATACAAATAGCACCTACCTTCATAGGGTTGTTGTGAGCACTGAATTATACAAGGCAGGTAAAAATGCAAACACTGCCAGCCACAGAATAATCTTACAACAAATACAGGTATTATGATGATCATCTGTTTACAGATGCAGAAATTTTATTTTTTTAACAGCATTAACATTTTCTATTTTCTCTTGAGTTGACTTTGAAAGTTTTGGAATAGTTGATATTTCTAGGAATATGCTCATTTCACCTATATTTTGAAATGGATTGATACAAGGTTACCAAGTATTTTTGAATCCTTTTAAATTTGTTATATTTGTAGAAGGTTGTCTTTATTTTCATTTTTAAAATCTTTTTAACACTTATTCATTAAAAAAATATTTAACATTTATTTATTTTGGAGAGAGAGAGAGACAGAATGTGAGTGGGGGAGGGGCAGAGAGAGAGAGAGGGAGACACAGAATCGGAAGCAGGCTCCAGGCTCTAAGCTGTCAGTACCGAGCCTGACGCAGGGCTCAGACTCACAAACCACAAGATAATGCCCTGAGCTAAAGTCAGACGCTTAACCAACTATGCCACCCAAATGCCCCAACATTTATTCATTTTTGAGAGACAAAGAGAGACAGAGCACTAGTGGGGGTGGAGGGGGCAGAGAGAAAGGGAGACATAGAATCTGAAGTAGGTTTCAGGCTCTGAGCTGTCATCACAGAGTCCAATGTGGGGCTTGAACTCATGAACCAGGAGATCATGACCTGTGTTCAAGTCACTTAACCAAGTGAGCCACCCAGGCGCCCCCTCATTTTCATTTTTGACATTACTTATTTGCACTTTCTTTTTAAAAAAAAATTAAAAAAAATTATTTGAGTACAGTTGACATACACTACATTAATTTCAGGTGTTCAGTGTAGTGATTTCCACATGTCTATGTGTTATGCTCTGCTTAACCAAAAGTGTAGCTACCATTCTTCACCATACAACACTATAATGGTATCGTTGATTATATTTACTATGTTGTATCTTTTACTCCCATGATTTATTCGTTCTTTAACTGGAAGCCTGTATCTCCCTCTGTCCTTCCCTCATTTTGATTATCCCCTCTGTCCCTTTCGCTCTGTAAACTATCAGTTTGTTCTCTATATTTGTAGGTCTGATTCTGCTTTTGTTTATCTTTTGTGGGGAGCGGTAAAATTCATATTAAGAGTGATATCATACATTATTTATCTCAGTCTGATTCATTTCCTCTAGATCTATCCATGTTGTCAAAAATGGCAATAAAACTCATCCTTCTTAATGGCTGTATAATATTCCAGTGTGCATATGTGTGCACACACACTACATGTGTCTTATTAGAAATACCATATGATCAATAATTCTACTACTGGGAATATACCCAAAGAAAATGAAAAGATGAATTTGAAAAGATACATGCACCCCTATGCTTACTGCAGCATTCTTTATAATAGCTAAGAGATGGAAGCTACCTAAATGTCCATCAATAGATGGATTTATTTTCTTTATTTTAACTGGATTGGTTTTTTTTACCAAGGATTAGTTTTATCTTTCAAAAAACACATTTTTGATTTTCTGATTCTGTATGTTTTTAAGTTTATTAACTTCTACCCTTACATATACAAATTATTCTTTTCCCCTCCTTTGAGTTTATTCAACTGTTCTTTTCCATATTTTTAAAATTTGAATCTTTACATCATTAATATTCAGCCACACTACTTTTTTATTATGAATATTTCAGACTATAAATTTTCCTCTAAGCACCGTTTTCACTTCATCTGTCAAGTTTTGATTCACAGCATTTTCATTGTTGTTCAGATCTAAACACTTTATACATCTTTTGCACCTATTTATTAAGTTTCTAAATGTACTGTGATATTTTGTATATATTTGTTTCTGACTACTAATTTAATTCTATTTGGCTAGAGAGAAAATTTTTATGTTACTAAATCTTTGGACAATTTTGAAATTTGTTTTATAAACTGATAAAGTTTTGATTAGTATTTTCCATGTATCTAAGAACACGTGTTCTCTAATTACTGAAGACAAGGTTCTCTAAATTTCAATTTGACCAAATTAATAATTGGGGGTTCAACTCTTCTATATACTAATTCTTCTCTATGGTTTGCTGTTTGCTTGTGTTATCAATAATTGCAAGACAAATGATAAAATTTCATACAATAATTGGTGTTTCTCCCCACAGTTGTATCACTATCTGCTCTTTATCTATTAAAGGCTTTATTATATGTGTATATAGGTTTAGAATTATTACAGATTTCTGATGGATTGAATATTTTATCATCAGTAGGTAGTGACTATCTCCAATTAACATTCTTGAAATAATATCTGATTTTATTATTAGCTATATTTTATAATGAATTTGCTCATTTCATCTAAATTACTATAGTTTATGACAATACCTTCAAATATGTGTAGGATCCATAACTATATCCTTTGCTTAATTCTTGACTTGGAGTATTTGTGTATTTTCTCTTTTATCTTGATCATTCTTGCTAGGGATTTATCAATTTTATCAGTTTTTAAAAGGATAAGATTTTGTCTTCAGATTTTTCTTTTATTGTTTATTTTCTACTTCTTTGATTTTTGCCCTTAATTGTGTTTCTTTGCTTAACTTAAGGTTTTATTTGCTCATTTTTTTCTAGGTCTTGAGGTAGACCTATAGATCACCTATTTAAAAACAGTATTTCTTAAATAAACAATCAAGCCTATATACTTTCCCTACTCACCTGCATCCACAAATTTGAATATATTGTACATTATCATTCTATTTCAAATATTTTCTAGTTTCTCTTGTATGTCTTTGACACATGGGTTACTTAGAAGTGTGTAATTTTATTTCCACTTATCTGGACTTGTCTAGATTTCTTATTTTTATTGATTTCTCACGTAGGTACTTGATGGACACAGAACAGACTCTGCAGAATTTCCTCTCGAAAATCACTGAAACTTACTTTGTAGCTCAGAATACAGTAGATGTTGCTGAATGTTTCACTGAAAGATAGTGTATTTACAGTTGTATGTTGTGTTTTATAAATGTCTATTTGGTGGAAAGAAATAACAATGTTGTTCTCTAGACCCTTACTGATAATTTTGGTTTAGTTATTTTATTAGTTACTGAGGAAAAGGTTGAATCTTTAACAAAGTATGGACTTTTCTTTCTCTTTATACTTTTGTCAACTTTTCCTCTCTCCCTTCCTCCCCCTCATCCAACTATCCCTCTTTTCTTTTTGAAACTGTTATTAGACACATATACTTTTACCTCTCCAGGGCTAACTAACACTTTTTATCGATTTCAAATATCCATCTTTGTCTCTGTAATCCTTCTTGTTTTAAAGCCTATTTTCCTGATATAAAATAGTCAAGCCAGCTCTCAGGTTTTCTGTATGCAGTAAACATATCACATCTACTTCTGTTTCTTTACTTTCAACTTTTCTGTGTCTGTATTTAAAGACATGTTTTTGTGAACAGCATATATCTGGGACTTGGTATTTATCTGAGACATTTTTCCTTTTAATTGTTGTGACAGCCCATTTATATTCATGTAATTATTGATATGGCTGGATGTAGGTTCATCATTCTGCTATGTTTTTCCTATCTGTCTCTTTTTTTGGTCATTCCTTTCTATACTTTCTTTCCGAGCCTCACTTGAGTTAATAAGTTTTTTAATTTCCATTTTAATTTTTCTATTGACTTTTTAGCTATCTCCTCACATTATTATTTAGTGGTTACTTTAGGGATTACAATATGTATGGCAGGTCAGTCTATTCTGAATTCTGATCTTTATATGCTGCTCCTTCAATTTCTGGGAATTCATTATTCCTTTTTTCTAAAAATTTCTCAGCCATGGCCTCTTAAATATTTACTCACTTGTATACTTTTTATTCTCTTCACTAATTAAACTAAGTATTATCCTCCTCTCTACATGTCCCTATTATATTTTTTAATCTCTTTTCTCTCTTTGCTGTTTGTTGCTAATTTCTTCTTGCTATTTTTTCCAGTTGACTAATTCTCTCTTTAATTGTGCCTGCTCTCATATTTACTGTAAGAGCTCAACTATTTTTTCAACAATTATGTATTTCATTTATAAAACTTATATAGCTTTTTAAGTATTTCTGTTCAGTTATTCTGTTATCTTCTTACTTGCTAATTTGCATATTATACATAGTTAAGAGTATGGATCTAACAAATTATGTTTTAGAACTTCAAAGATCAAAATCAGTTGTTCTTTGATTTGCTTGCTCTTAATTATGAAGGTCTGTTTTCTTACGCAATTAATTATATTTATTTTAGCTGACATTGGTTTATTTTAATTTTCAAAACTCACAGGGGCCTCAAATGAAGATTTTTCCTTCCTGAAAATTTGTATTTGCTTCTAAGACATGTGGTACTATTATCATATATCTCTTTCATGATTCCTGGTTAATCTTAGTTTCATGTCCTCCTTCTTGCTCTAAGTCCAAGGTCCAATCCCCTAAATGGAGGTCTGATATCAGTCTTTGCTCTCAGTGAAGAACTACCATAGGCATGGAGTTCAATCTTCAGATTTCTAGCTTTAGCTCATTTTTAAAATTTTAATTTTGTTTTCATTTAGCTGCTTAGAGATTTATCTTACTCATTGTGAAGACTGTATTATTGTTGTGTGGATCAGGCTATTTAATCTACATTTCAATTTTCTCACTTGTAAATGAAGGAAATTATAGCACTGCTTGTCTCATATGGTCATTGTGTTAATGACAAAATGGAATATTTAGAATATTCCAGAACAAAGTCAAAAGTCAATAAATTTTAGCTATTATTATTACTACAAGTAAGTATAAAATACAAAATGATGGGCATGATTCCCTTTTCAAATTTATTCTATACAAACAGAATATTTTTCCAGTTAAACTGCATATACTTAGATATATTTAATGTTTATTCCGTTTAGTAACATAACATTCTGCTTCCTTAAAGGAAAACAGAATACTTGATATGTCAGTAGAGAAGCTACCAACTTTAACTGAAATTTTGACAAAGACATGACATTTGCATTCTCAGCACTCATGAAGGTCCCTGTCTCCATCATGCACTTGATGTTTTGAAAACATTTTGACTTTCCCATCACTGAAGGATTATCTAGATCTCAAGAGTTAATTAACTCATCTGCAGTCTGACATCTAGTGAGATGGATAGATTGCAGCCTATCACCAGGTGAATATATGTATAGCAGACATTTTGCTTCAGTAACTAATCAGAGTCTACTCTGTAACCACAAATATTGGGGAGAAATGTTAATGATATACTCTTGTTTTGTAAATCAATTCATTTAAATCAACTGCTTCATTACCAATTACTGCTAGGATTTAGATACTTGTCTAAAACTATGTTAAGCATCCCGCCACAGAGCTTGTAGAGAATGGCAAGACCATAGTTTCCTAGTGCCTGTTAGCATCATTAAACAGGGAGAGGATAATTGAAACTGAATCAAGAGTTTTCCTTTTCTTCCTTTCCCACCTTGCTTCCTGTGTTCCAAACACATGTCGTAGGTTACAAGTACATGTATAGCCTTAATTACATTTAGCATCTGGCAGCTGTTGACTTACAGAGAGTTGTTGAGTCACATAAACTCAAAGTCAAAAGGAAATTCAGGAATAGAAGGCAGAAGCTTGCTCAATGGAGTAAAAAAATCTTATGTCATCACAGCTGAAATACTCTAACCATCAGCACTATTATGTTCATGGTATGAGTGAGTGATGCTGTAACTAATCAGTTTCAGCAATACCAGAGACTAACTTGCCACTAAAATATATCATTCTCAACGTTGTTAGAGCCACCAACTAAAGGACCTTAAAAGCATTGCTTTTAATATGAAATGGATTCATTCACATGCAAGGCAAACAACAGCTTTACAAGGATTTCAGCATATCTAGAGGCATCAACTGATGACTTTTTAAAAACAGGATCTTCCTTCCAACTACTCAAAACTGTCACCAAAGTTAGATGTGTCAAGTAATTTAGTTCATATACTGCTTATTTTGGGAAGAAATAAGTTTCCTGATAACTCCCAGTAAGAGATACAAAACTTTAATACTGGCCACCATTTGTCACACATTGGAAACTGTATGAGTAGAGAATTATCAGAAATAACAGGCTTGGTCTTAATAAAGATAGACCTCAAAATCTAAATGTCAAGTTACAAAAGCATAATAAGAAAATAACATGAGTGCTATGTATTGTTCTTAGACAAATATAGACTAACAAGATAAATTTGAACTAGAAAAACATACACCAAATTCTTCTTAGTAATTATTTCAGAGAAGAATGAATTGGATGGGGCAGAGTGGGGGGAGACAGAGGGAGGATTTGAAGCAAATTTGACAGAATATTAACACTTGTAAACTTCAAGGGATGAGTGTTTTGCACTTTACTGGCTGTACTTTTCTGTGATTTAACAGTTTTTTTTTTTTTTTTGCATTAAAAGAACCTAAAAGTATAAGTCTTGGACCCGTCTATTTCTATTCCATTATTAAAAATATTTACAAAATCATGGGGCGTCTGGGTGGCTGAGGCGGTTGAGTGGCTGACTTCGTTTCAGGTCATGATCCCACGGTTTGTGGGTTCAAGCCCCATGTCAGGCTCTGTGCTGACAGCTAGCTCAGAGCCTGAACCCTGTTTCAGATTCTGTGTCTTCCTCTCTCTCTGACCCTTCCCTGCTCATGTTTAATATACAGTTAAATGTATATTACTAAGTAAAAGAAGCCAATCTGAAAAGTTAATATACTATGTGATTCCAAGTATGCGACAGTCTAGAAAAGGCAAAACCATGGAGACAGTAAAAAGATCAGGGGTTGCCAAGGATTGAGCTAGGAAGGATGAATGTGTGGAGCACAGGCAACTTCTAGGGCAGTGAAAATACTCTGTATGATATTATAATAATGGACACATTCTCTTTTGCATTTGTCTAAATCTATAGCATTTATTGCATCAAAATTGAACTGTAATATAAACTATGCACTTTAGGTGATTAAGATGCATCAATATAGGTTAATCAATTTTAATAGATGTTTATCACTCTGGTGGGGAATGTTAATAATGGAGGAGGCTATGCATGTGTTTTTTTTATTTTTGGGTTGGGGGAGGAGGTATATGGTAAATCTCTGTTCCTTACAGTCAATTTTGTTGTAAGCCTAAAACTGCTCTAACAAAATTGTCTTAATTTTCTTAAAGAAGTAAATGCAACCAAATCATTATATGACAGATATAAATTCAAGTACTTTTCTCCCTAGGAGAAAGACTCTAAATCTGTATGTTTTAAAAATACGTCAGAAAAAAGTAAGCCAGAACTTGAATCCCTATTCGACCACTTATGGTTTGATGATGTTCAAGTTAATTCCCTGATCCCTGATCTTCAGTCTTCATGTCTATAAAATAGGTTTAATGATATCTATATTCATAAGGCTATGGATATAGCTAACGATATGGGAGCCAGCACAGGAATACACTAAGAGGAGACATAAACATAAAAGAGGGAAATCTAGGCAAGTAGAACAAAGGTAAAGAGCCTCATTCATTCATTCAATTGATATTTATTCAGTGCTTACTAACTGCTAAACTTTGTTCTAAAGGCTTGGGATATACTGATGAACAGAAGAGATAAAGATCTCTGTCCTTATGGACTTATATTTGAGCTGGGGCAAACAGAAAATAAATAGTTGACATTATGAATAAGTTAAGTGTGGGACCTGGATGGCTCAGTTGGCTAAGTGACCAACTTGGGCTCGGGTCATGTTCTTGATACTTGTGAGTTACAGCCCCACATCAGGCTCTGTGCTGACAGTTCAGCCTAGAGCCTGCTTTGGATTCTATGTCTCCATCTCTCTATGCAACTCCCTCCCACTCACACTTTAAAGAGAAAAGATAAATATTAAAATATTATAAAAAAGAATATGCTAAGTGTGTAGTGTCTTCAAAGGTGTTATGTACTATGAAAACCTACAAAGTAGAGTGATGAAAGCCTTTTGTATTTTGAATAATTTGATCTGGTAAAGGGCTCACTGAGAAGATGACATTTAAACAAAGACTTGAAGAAGTTGAGAGAGTCAGTCTTTCCAATACCTGGGGCAAAAAGGAAACCATCAAGTGTAAAGGGCCCAGGCAGGAATGTGCTTGGCATGTCCCAGGAACAGCAAGAGGAACTTTGTGGCTGGAATGAAGTGAGCAAAGATGCCGACTTATAAGAAGAGGTCAGAGAGTTAAGGAGAGCTAAGCCCGAAAGGATTTTGGGAGTGATTTTAAGGACATTTATTTTACTAAGTGTGAAACAGAAAGCCATTGCACTGTTTGGGGGGAGAGGGGTGACTTGTCTAATTTTCATTTTTAAAGGATTGCTCTATTGGGTTAGAATACTGAAGGAGGAGAACAGGAACAGAATCAAAGGGACCACTAGAATGCAGCTGTGAGATGATCACAGCTCATTCTGGGTACAAGCAGCAGCAGGGTGGGCAGAGTGGGATTTCCTAATGGATTTCATGTAAGATATGGTAGAAAGAGAGAAGTTGAAAGTGACAATGTTGTTGAACTGAAAATTAAAAGGAGTGAGGTGCCATTAATTGTGATGAGGAAGGTACACATACACAGAGAACAAGTTTCAATTCTGGGTATCTGAGTTTGAAATGTGTGTAATACATACAAATTGAGATGCTGATTAGGTAGGTGAATATATAAAAGATATAGATATTTGAGTGATAACATTTGGAAGTCATTGACATAGAGATGCCTTTTAGTGCCATGGAGCTGGACAATATCACAGTGTGAAATAACTCTACATAGAAAAAAAAAAAGAATAAAGACTGAACAAACTGATTCAGTTTTATATTCAGTGTCTGGAGCAAAGAGGAGGAAGCAGTAAAGAATTATGAAAATGAACAACCAGTGCTGTAGGAGGAAAGCCACAAGCATATGCCAGAATAGATCCTAAGTAATGGAAGTATATCAAAGAGGAAGAGGTAATTAATTGTTGCAAACACTACTGATACATCGTTATGATGAGAACTGAGAATGTGGCATGATGATATAGCAACATGGGAATCATTAGTGACACAGGCCAAAACAAAACAAAACAAAAAAACAAAACCAACCAACCAAGCAAAGAAAAACAAGAACCAAAAAAAACCCCACACAAATAAAACCAAAACCAAAAAAGAAAAAAAACATTTATGTGAAAGAGTACCTGTGATAATCTGATTGGATTGTGTTTATAAGAAAATAGGGAAGAGGAATCAGTGGCAATAAGATAGACACATCTTCTGAGATGTGCTACAGTAAGGAGTGAAGGAATATGATGGTAGCTGCTGGAAAAAAAGTAGGTGAATAGAAACTTGGGAAAGTCTCAGCATGTTTGTGTGCTGGTGGGAGTGGAATGTTGGTTCATTTAGGAAAGAGAGGTGGGGGAATTCAACATTCTTGAGTAGAACAGTGGGGATCCAATTTTGCACACAAGTGGGGGTTTCGCCTGGGATAAGGGTAGAGATTGTTCATTTATAATGATAGGCAGAAAGCCGGAGCATGTGCGCACAGATGGTGGGAGTGGGTGGATGGTTGAGATAGATTTGAGAGTTCGCTTTTGAGGATGGGGAGGAGGAGCTAGAGGTTGAGGAAACAGTAGAGGAGATGAAGCTGACATCTAGACGCATGAGACAATGCATGGATATGACAATTTTTACAACTGCAGAGCAGAATTAAGGGACCACTTGAAATTTAATAAACTTCAAAAACTTCTGGAGCAAATTTATTGCAGTTCACATGTAACAATGAACTCATCATTCACTAGGACTGCTTTGATTCACATAAAAAATTAAATTATGGTGACTATATTCAGTCCTTAAAAATGAGAAAATATTAAATGCAATGTAAAAACACTGTTCTTAAAATGAATGGTTCTTATGTTAGGGGGAAAAGTAAAGTAATTAGGGTGATATGTTATATGCAGACCGTATTATCCCTTAAGTATAAGTGGTAACAATAAATTCTGAATCCACAGAAATTAATTCAAATTATCTCACAAACTTGTGCTTTTCTTCAGATGGCTGTACCTTTTTTTCGGACAAGAAATCTTTCTCTCAAAACATTGAAATTCACTATTTTAGATCCCTGAATGAATGTAACAAAAAGAAATTTCACTTTCAGTAGCGCCAGGGCCAGCTTATATAGTAGGCACAGTAGACACAGTTACTAGAGGCCATAATACCTTTAGGGGCCCACAAAAATGGTTTAATTTCTTTTAAAATCAGAAAATAAAAACCCAACCTTTAGCTTGAAGAAAATGTTCTAATCGTTAACAGTAATATGTTTGTCTTTATATTAGGCAGTGGTAAACTATAATATTGAATATTTTTTAGGGACGAAGGAGCCAACAAAGGCAGAAGTACTCAAGGCCCATGACAGCCATGGTGCAGCCCTGCCCCCTCCATGAAATCCTTACACGTGTGAAAGGCAACATCACAATGAACCAAAACACCAACCTCCTCAAAGGGTTTTAAAAAGAAATATGGACTGTGCTCTAATAGTGTTCTCACCCTGAAATGCATAAAGAAAATCTTCCCCTGAACAGATATCAAATGCTCTGGCCACTTGGCTGCTTCAGAGGCACAGGAAAAGTGCCTGGTCTTTGTTTTCAGGTGTTCTGGCAAAGATACACCCAGAGTTAATATCATCCTGCCTCTTCTAATTAGTCGGACAACTGTTTAGCCATTACCGACAACTTCCTTGGCGTTCCTCATTTTCCCAAGATATATCCCCAAATCCAGTCACTGTACCATCTCTCTTTTGTATTGGTATTCAGAGAGCACATTTACTGAAGATTTTCAAAGCTAACTTTCTTAGGATTCCACCTCATCCATGGTAAATTTGCAAGAATTACCTCCCCTGTGTAGCAGAAAAGCAGGGAGTTCTGAGCTTTCCAGAAATCACAAAGCATATCTCTGACAGAGGTGAGAACTAAGATGCATCTGTCTTGACTCTACCCAAACCCCCCTTTTTTTAAAAATAAGGGGTCATTCCTGGTAGACTACTTCCTTCTTAGAAAGCCAACTTTTCCCAGAAAAAGTGCTACTCTTCTGGAATGATGGGCAATGAAATCCAAAGTGACAATTGTCCTCTATTGAGACGTTTTTCTTTGCTGAGGTTTTTCCAGGTGCTTTATGAAAGACATTTGCACTACCTGGCACTTTGTGAGCCTTCATCTGAGAAACAACCTTTTCCTTATTAAGATAGCTTTGCTTTCAAAGGGGACATACGTTTCATTTGCTCACTCACAGGCTGTTGAACGGGCCACCAGGCTGCTTCTCTGGTGGGAGTCCCACATGCCTATGTCACAAGTGGTTAGGAGCCTCATTAATTCCTGAGCTCTCATTTCAGGTTGTTTAGGGATCAGCAGCAGATTATTATTTCAAACACTTATTTCTTGCTTCAATTTCCTCTTAGAATTGGCTCCAAATCATTTTCTCTTGTGTACAGTGTGCTCAATCTCCATTTGGATAAGAAAATCAAAATAGTCCTTTCAGAAAACCTATCCATCAGCATTATCAGGAACACACCCCACAAAGGCTTTGGTTGATGTGCATGCATATCTGGCAGGTTTTATGCTTCTTGGTACTTAAGTCTCTCTCAGAATCACTGCCATTATATGGCTCACACAGACCCAAGGGCACCCAGCATTTGTGTTGTGAACTGATTAGTTCAATTCAGTTCTACAAAGAGACAAAAGGGTATGCTAGGAACGAACCAAGGATAGAGAAACAGAAAAGCTGTGTTCTTGCTTTTGGGGGATCTCCACAGGCTAACAAGTAAGATACACACACACACACACACACACACACACACACACACACACACACAATTACAGTGCCATGTTGTATTCCTGGTAAACTTATTTTTCACTCTACCTACATTGGTTGAGTGTGGAAAGGCAGATGCAGCGGGGGAAGTAACTATTTCTTTTTTCTCTAGAAAACCTGGTTCTGAGTGGCAAACATATATATAATCTTGGGTAAGCCCCTTAATCCCTTGACTCCTCAGGTTTTCTTTGAAAATAAAAGGATGGAATCAGAAGGGTTGGCATCCTTCATTCAGTCATTCAACAAACATTTATGGCTTAATATTTACCAACTGTAGTAGGTGTCAACACTGGTTATAAATGGGGTGCCTGGGTGGCTCAGTGGGTTAAGTGTCCAGCTTCGGCTCAGGTCGTGATCTCATCATTTGTGGGTTCGAGCCCCGCGTTGGGCTCTGTGCTGACAGCTAGCTCAGAGCCAGGAGCCTGCTTCAGATTCTGTGTCTCCCTCTCTCTCTGACCCTCCCCTGCTCATGCTGTCTCTCTCTCTCTCAGAAATAAATAAAACATTAAAAAAATTTTTTTTAAAGATTGGTTATAAACACATTACATATAAAATCTCATATAATCTTCAGAACTAAGCTAGGAGGAAGGCATTAGACTCAAAAGAAAAAAAAAAATTTTCTAAGGCCATGTGATGAGGAGAGCGAAGAGCCCTGATTCATGTATTTCTGTTTTTGGCTCCAAAGCCTGGGTGCTCTCTCACATGTCATGCTTTCTAGTTGAATCTGAAGACTTTCAGCCTTAACCTTCTTTGATGAGGGGCACCTGGG
Organism: Hyaena hyaena; assembly: GCF_003009895.1. Taxonomy (NCBI): domain Eukaryota; kingdom Metazoa; phylum Chordata; class Mammalia; order Carnivora; family Hyaenidae; genus Hyaena; species Hyaena hyaena. The sequence goes on along the minus strand of NW_024080933.1, from coordinate 274,075 downwards.
TGGCTCAGTCAGTTGAGCATCTGACCAGCTCGGGTCATGATCTCATGGTTCATGTTCCTGAGTTCACTGCTGTCAGTGCGGAGCCTGCTTCACATCCTCTGCAACCCTTTCTCTCTGCCCCTACCCTGCTTGCAGTCTCTCTAAAAAATAAATTAGCATTTAAATTTGTTCTTTGATTATATAATATTTCTAGTGAAAGTCTAGTAATCAGAGCCAATTTTCCCAATTAGGATACTGAAGGGCGGACCAGGGGAGATGTGGTTCCTAGAAGAATCTGTAGACAAAAAGGCAAAACAGGAAAGTAATCCTTTTCTAAAAGAATGGCTTATGAAATCCTCCTACAGTTTATGTTCAGATCAATGAAATACTGTATAGATTATAAAAGTGAATTATTTCTTTAAATACCCTTTTTGTTAGAAATGCATCAGAAAGAGGAACAGGCATAAGGGATCCAGTGTAGAGAATTGAACATCTCTTGGTCACAGTGAGTGACTGATATGTGACAATAATCTTGGCTTGTTGACTTGTCAGCCTCCCTCAACACAAGAGCCTCTGAAGCAACACTCGCTGATACTGACCACTGCAAAGCTAGTGTACTAGCTGCTCAATGAATATTTGTTGAGTTATTTAATTAAATAAAGTTAGACAGACTAAAAACAGAGAAAATGTGCCAGTGTCATGCATTAAGAATGTATATTTTATTTGACTCTCTGCACCCCCTTCTTCACTGTCTCTGACTTTTCTACCTATTTAATACATCATAAAATACATATGGGGCATTAACACAGATAAAATGTGTAGAACAGCTTTCTGTTTAGTGCTTTCAACATCTTGGGAGTGCCATGTTTATAATCATTCTGAGAATTATATCTTCAAAAAAAATATATATATATATAAACAAAACAACCTATACTGTTTACTGCCATCATGAGGTCACTTGGACAGACCCAAACCCTTAGACCATCTGAGAAGTCTATTTAAATATTTGTGTATTTTTATTTCTCTGCATTCTACCAGGTTTTATTTCAAGCAAGAAATTATCAACCCCTCCCTTCTTTTTGCACATCACAGAGCCAAGTTTCCTGTGTTACACCGATTTCAAAATGTTCAGCACCATTTATCCCTTTTTTATAGTTCATATAAAGACATGGCTCCAAGACCTCAAATAACAAAAAGTTTATTTATGTATTTATTTTTGCATGGCATGCGCTGATGAGCTAGTCTGCTCAGCAAGCATTTCACAGATTAGACGCATGAGTATGGTTTCAGGCAAGGCTCCCTCATGTTTCTGCGCATTGGCTGATAAACACTTCAAAGTAAACCGCTCATAAATATGAAATGAAAAGCCGAGGAGTCGTTATGCACAGCTTTGAGATACAAATCTCTTTATTCCCTTCTGAAGTGGGGTTTGATTGACATAATGAGTCATAGATCCTGTCCAGGGACACACTGCCTTTTCCCCTTTTCTCTGGAGACAGGGAGACTTTAAAGAAATCCACTTTAGAACTTGGTGATAGACAGCTTACTTGAAAAAATAATAAAGTTGAATCCTATATTAAATAACTTATTATTTTGTGTTAATGCTGACTTTGACAACCATGACATATGTCAAAGTTTCACTACACATCCTCAGAAAGACATTATTAGCTACAACTCTAAGAAAAAGATTGTCAAATTTGAAAAAAAAAAAAATAAAGGAGTGCCATTATGTCTTTTGTCGTATATACTGTTGCTATATAGACCCTTTGTCTGGTAAGAGAAAATCACTACTTAAATTAATTCAGAGCAGAAGTTGAAAATCCTGTAAGCCGAAAGATATGGGGAGTAACACAGGCAAAGGGGGTAATTATTGTGGAAAATTCATTTTATAAATAAATGTCTTCTAAAAAGGAAAGGATCACGCAATAGAACTTGCTATGAAAAGTAGGCTAAAGAACAACTGAAAGTGGAGATTCAATTTAATCTTGCCCACAAGTTTTTAATAATTATCTGCTTGCCTGAAAAAGATAAAAATTTCAAAAAGGTCATACAATTTTCCACTAGATCATATTTTGTGAATTCAAATGACTTACAAAAGGTAGGTAGTTAACATAAAGGAGCTAAGTCAGCCAGTGTAAAGGCCAATAAGGAGCAGTGGGGACCTTCAGAAAAAGGAAAGAGGGTTTTGATAAGGCAGCTGCCTTTCAGCTCCAGTAGCTACCTGCCATTCAAACAGATAGAACGAATGTTGCCCAACTTTGCATTTTTTTTTGGAATAGCCTGAAAACTAGATTCTATGTGGTATTTATTTATTTATATAAATAATGGCCAAAACATATAATTAAAAATAAAAGTACAATTCAAATAAAGTAGGTCTTTGGGCTGCCAGACTTTAGTTTCTGCTCTAGACTTTCTATAGTGATTATTTAAAGAAGATTTTATTAAGAAATAAAAGAGGAGGAGAGAGAATAAAAACCTTAAATCAGAGAATGTTAAGAGAGGAAGGGATTCTGAGCTAATCTACTCCAGTGGTTTTCATTCACCTGGCTAGGATCCCTAGGAATTCTGTTGAGAGCCTGCAGTGAGTGAGAAGGACCTGTTTAAAGCTATCCCTTCCCAAAGCCCCTTCAACAGAGCAGTTCAGCATTTTTATTTAAACAATGACATGTGTCAGAACATTTTTGAAAACAGCTCATTGGGACCATGCCCTCATTTAAGAGTTACCAAGTTACCTACCACCATTCTCCCACCAACACATAATTGGCCCAGGGTTCAAGATTCCATTAAGTTTCAGGGTCAGATCTCCTTTAATTTTCTGCCTAGAGATTTAGTTTGAGAGTCACAGAGACTTAACTGTCTACTGAAATTAGTAGGCAGTTTTCTTTTTATAGTACAGAACTAGATACTAGAAGATAGTCACTCAACCAGGAATTATCACTCCCCGTTCCCACAGCATCTAGGTCAGAATGTGTCTAGGTCTTGTCAACGGACTGAAGCAGAAATGATATGTGTCATTTAAAATCTAGAATTTAAAAAGAAAATGATCCTCCTCCCTGTATTCTTCCCTGTGTGATGCAGATCTAGCAATGATAGATTCAAGACAATAGCGCCACAGATGAAAGATACCTTGTTCCCAGAGTCATCACCTGAAGGAGAAGAGCCCAGTCATCAGCATTACTGATTTCTGGCTTCACAGGAATGAAAAATACATTTTGATTGTGGGTAATCCTTTATATATACTTAAATTTCCTTGTCCAATCATTTATAGATTTAACCAAAATAATGCAGTCGATATTGAATTGTTTGAAGTTGTGTTTTATGGGAAACATCTACAACTATGTGATCCAAAAGATAAAATATCCACTTCCTCATGAGAACTTGTTAATGACAATAAACTACTATTTAGTCAGACCTATTGTGTAGAGGCAGGAAAATGATATGGCCTGCTGGAGGACATAGATCTGGGCAGCAGAAAAGCAGGAACTCAGATACAGATTTTGGCAGTTCCAAAAAGTCCTCACAGCACTACCTAACAGTAATTTCTGTTGCAGTGTCATGAGTTGGTGACTAATATTTATTAAAATACTTACCAGTCCAACATAATAAAATTTAGCATCATTCTTATGGGTTACATGCTAAATATCTAAGTATTTGCATTATAAATTAAAAACAAACAAACAAACTTTGACTAATACATGTACCTCCAAGTAAACATTTGGACATAAAGAACTATCTGGTCAATATGTAACATTATATTGTATTTCAATCCCAGCAATTTATCTTTCAATAGCAACAAAATGTTTTTATCAGACGTTTTCATACAATGAGAAAAGAGATAATAGCACAATTTTTAATAAGAAAGAAAATATTGATTACATAAATTAGCATTTGAAAAATGTCAGACACCAACCCAATAATACAACCCCAATACAACCCAAAATAAAAAAGGAGATATGTGATGCCTATATGTGTACATGTACGTATGTATATGACTGTTTATATGTATATACAGTCATAAAGATAATCAGAGAATTGAGAAATTGGCATAGTTAAGTAATATACACATCTACAAGAATAACAAGAATCATCGAGTCATCTCCAATGGATGTGGATCTTCTGTTAAGATCCACAACCAGCTCATTCTAAGAGTGATCATGCAACACAACGCAAAGGGGCTTTGGGATCGGACTAAATGAAGTTCAAATCTTCCAGCTTTGTCGCTTTGGAACCTTGGGACAATTTCCTGGCTTCTCTAAATCTCTATTTGTTCATTCATAAAATGAGGATGATAATATCTATCTATATTCAGAAATACATACTAATGTCCACATCTGAGGAAACTAAAGCTAGACCTTCAGGTGATGAACATAAACCATTATAAAGTTACATGAAAAGCAAACCAGTGCTTCCTTGGACTGGAGCTGAGAGCAAATGAGCCTGGAAAGTCCTTTGGAGATGATAGAAATGTTCTCAAGTTGTATTGTGGTGACAGAAGTACAACTCTGTTAATTTACTAAAATTCATGCAAGTGTACTCTTGAAATGGGAATATTTGTGGTTTGTAAATTATACCTCAATAAAGCTCTTAAAAAATTAAACCAGTTGTATGCAAGTATTTCAATGTGTATAGCTAAAAGTTGTACCTGTGACACCCAGAAAACAACAATGGAGTCAACACTTGAGATTTACAGAATGTGGAAAGAACTATTTGAAGCTAATCTATTTCTCTCATGTGAATTGAAAGAAGGCAGGATCTCTGTCTATGCAAAAGAAGCAGAATTATTGCAACAGTGTGATTTTTATTTTGATTCCATCACAACTTTTAGCGGCTAAAATATTCCTAGAGTAATAGTTTGCTTATTAACTTTGCTTTGAAAATCATGAAGACACAGGTCTCCTGGGAGTCAAACACCATGCTAACCATGAGAGTAAAAGGAATAGCCTTTCTAAGAATAAATCTATGCCAGAATACTTTTCCATCTTGAGGTGTTTTAATCCTCTAGGCTGAAAATAGTTGGATTAAAACAGGCTGCACTGGGATCCTGCATTCTCTCTCAGTCCAGGAAGAAACAGCTGTCAGTCACATCTCTGTCCTCTAGTCCCTGGAGGACAACGTAAGCAAGCTGTCTCCAGGATAAACGCTCTTCTGAGAATTGCCAGCTCGTCATGGCCTGCGGCTGAAAAGCAGCCGTTCTGCTCACTCGTTCTATTAGCCCTTTGACTTCCCTCCTTCATGCACAAAGATAAATATAATGCTTAAGTGAATGATTACTACTGTCCCCAAAGAAATTTCAATTAAACACTTGGAATCCCTAGGAATGGTACCTAGGGAGATTCCCCAAAAGAGCTGCAATTTGTTATGTATTATTAAGTCTAGCTTCGGATTATAAATCTTCTGTTTTTTTTTTTTTCTTTTCATGTTAGCTGAGGCTTCCAAAGAACCACCTCCCATATGATTTGAACAATTTTCCCCAAACTCTAAGCAGGACCAGCATAATGGAGTTTTTCCTGAATGATAAATCTCTGGTCTGTTAAAAAGTTTAAAAGGTGGATGGGAGGATTTCTTTGCCTGCCTGGTACTGGAGTATGAGATGAGATGGCATTTCCTCTCTTCTCAAAAGGAGTGGAGGACATTAGAAAATATATGGTGAGTACTGGGTGGACTCTTTCAGGTAGCGCTCAGTGTTTCAGCCCACTATTATCCTGCAGTATCCGACACATGGGAGCTGATTACTAGAATTTAAGCTCCATGAAGGGAGCATTTTGACTAACTGACTTCAGTATTTTCAGTACCTACACTAGTGCTTGATATATAGACAGACTTTCCACACATAAATCTAAGCAGGAGGAAAGGAGGAAGAGAGGAGGAGAGGAAGGAAGGAGGGGGGAAATGGAGGAGGGAGGAAGTAATTAAGGGATAGGAAGAGGGAATGGAGGAGGAGAGGAAAGGAAGAGGAGAGGAGGGGAGGAACGGAGGAAAGAAGGAGGGGAAAGGAAAGAAGCAGGAGAGGAAGGAAGGAGTGAAGGAAGGGAGGAAGGAAAGGAGGAAGGGAGGAAGGAAGGAGGGAAGGGAGGGGAGGAGGGGAGGAATGGAGGAGGGAGGGAGGAACGGAGGAAAGAAGGAGGGGAAAGGAAAGAAGCAGGGGAGGAAGGAAGGAGTGAAGGAAGGGAGGAAGGAAAGGAGGAAGGGAGGAAGGAAGGAATAAAGGGAGGGGAGGAGGGGAGGAATGGAGGAGGGAGGAAAGAAGGGAGGAAGGACGGAGGGGAGGAAGGAATGAAGGGAGGAAGTAAGGAGGGGAGAGGGGAGGAGGGGAGGAAGGGCAGACTTGGATAGAAGTCCCTTGACAACCAGGACAGGCTTTTCTGTTCCATGTTGGGCAAACTTTCAGAAAACATTTCCTTGGGCCACTTTACTATTGTATTATTTTGGAATAATCTACTTAAGAACCAGACATTTGATAAAACTCATATGCTGTCCTTTTACTAACTACTTGTGGGGTGTTTTTTTGTTTGTTTTTTTTTTTTTTTACTATGTTTTGTTCAGCTGAATTAAATGATCAGAGCTAATTAGACTATACTCAGAAGAAAAAAGTTCCTTTTCCAAAAAACAAAACAAAAAACAAAACTCAATAGAGTCAGTAGATTGCCAAGTAACATTCTCGCCTATGATGAGAGTCTATGATTCATCCTCTTCTGATGTGTCCAAATATAGTTTTTAAAGAAATCAAGAATAGGGGTGCATGGGTGGCTCAGTCGGTTTGGGCGTCTGACTTCGGCTCAGGTCATGATCTCACGGTTCGTGGATTCAAGCCCTGTTTCAGGCTCTGAGCTGTCAACTGTCAGCTCAGAGCCTGGAGCCTGCTTCGGATTCTGTGTCTCCCTCTCTCTCTGCCCCTCCCCTGCTCACACTCTGTCTCCCTCTCAAAAATTAACAAACATTAAAAAAAAAATAAATCAAGAATATTAGTTCCTTTTCAGTACTGGAGCTTACATCAATTTTTTAAAGTATTATTTAAAAAAAAAAATTGAGAGGCCAGTGATAAACCTTATTTCTACCAAAGGTAATGTCTGTAGTAATATCTCTTCAAGTATTCATTCTCCTACTAAAGAAGCGGTTTCAAATCTTCAGCAAATAATGATTAAAAATTCACCAACTGAAACAAAATATAAATAAACTCTCTCATTTTAATTCCAATTTTCTGTTATCTGTCTTTGTTCCTGGTCTCCACACTCAACGTAATTGATACATAAATGATAAGCGGTTGAAAGTGAGATTTTTGACAGCATGACTACACTTTTGTCCCCTAACAATGAAAGTGATGTGCTCCCAGCACTCAGTCATGGGCTGACTGATATATGCAGCCACCAAAACTGGAAGGGGGAGGGCCTGTGAACACGGGTTTCTCACAGAGTAGTGATATCAACACTTGCTCCCCTGCAAGCTGACTCTTTGCTCAACTCATCCTGCTTTTGAATAAACTGACTCTAAAGCCAAGAGGAACATCTCTTAGGAATCAAGTCTCTGTGTCTTCTGTAAAATGCTCATCAGCAATGTTGCAAGAAAATGCTTAAGAAAACTGAAATTTTCTTTTCACCATCAAATGAGGCAGCATTTCTAGCCCTTCTGTCTCATGGCCTGGGATACCAGAGGACAAAGGAGACATTTGACAGGTGGTTTGGAAGCTCAAAATGGGCAACATTTACCCACCTCACATCTTCATTATATAAAGGCTGCAATGCTCCTTTTCTTTTTGGTAGCTCAGGGATTGGGGATTATTGCTCCAAGAAATTAGAAAACAGACATGACATCTTAATCCCCTCCAAGTTTCTGCTGTACCCTACCTTCCAGGATGTGTTCCCTTGTCACCAATCCCAAGAATCAGCAAGAGGGAACAGGAAGGGATGAGAAACTGAGTTATGAGATCCAAGGTTCCTAGACAATTGCCAGGAAGGTTAAAGGCAACACAGTCATGTTAATGACTTTCTTTAGGAAACTTATATTGTCATATTTAGTATCACTTGAAGGGATATATTTTTGGTGAATCATCAAAAGCTGTGTTTTATTTTCCTTTAAATAAAGAAATAATTAACTAATAATAATTAATTTCCCTTTGTACATTTGAGTTCCAAGCAGAGATGAACTTCTTTTCAAAATTTCTTGATTCTACCCAGTAAGTCTTACATAAAAATAGCAAATGTAATTCAGATGGTCATGCCCTCAGCCACAAAAATGCTTTACTAAATCAAAGTTTCTCCTCCCTGCAGTTGTATATATACATGTATATGGTGTATATATATACATATATTCTTGAAGTGGCTGAATTCTGGTTCTAGTTTTGCAGCTACATAAATAAATGAGGTCAGATAAGTCATTTTACTCACTATGAAGATGATTCAGTTAAATAATAGTTTTTAAGATTTTGTTCAGGTCTAAAACAATATATTTTATGATAAATGTAATTATTACAATAAATGTTTGCCTCAGTGATAATGCTATCCCATGCGCTCTGTAATATGACATTTCTTATACAGATCTGCCAACACAGGGTTTAAGAAAAATGAAACCAAAATACAATTATCTTGGACAATTAATTTAATTAATAATGATCTTATTAAGGAACAAATTCCTTTATTAATTCATTTTCATAATTCAATAAATGCATTTAGTTATCAATTCTAGTTCTATCAGTGGATTTCTGATATTTTCCTTATATCTGAGTAGATTCAAAAAGAAAGCTACATTCTCTTTAACTATAACAAAAACACAGCTTTGTCATAGTTAAATTAGTCCAATTCTAGAGGTCTTAGTAGATAAAATCAAACATTTGGAAGCAACATCTAAAATTCATATAGTTAGTAAGAGTGAAACTAAATATGATATTTCAATATTGTTTGGAAGAAACATCAACCTCTCAATGGCCGACCAATACTGAAGCTAAATTAAAACAGAGAATGGAGGACATCAAATTGTATCTAGATCTTGGTTTCTAACATTATTCTCAGACAAACAAACAAAAAAGGAAATGAACAAAAATAACAAGTCCCTTTGCAGAAATGGCTGATTTTAAGGCTGGAGCAGAAAATATACAAAAGCTCAGGGTACCCTTTAATATCAGAAAGTGAGAAAGTGCTAAAAACAAGTTAAAAACCCACAATAGTAGGTGTATGTCCCAGGGACCCAGGAGAAAACTAAGAAGAATTCCCAGTGTCCCAGTGGCCAAACTGGAATAATATGGTCAACAAAATAAATCAAGTAGTACTGGCTTATAAGCCAAAGTATAAGATAAGTACCCAGGAGTCCATATTGATACAAATGAAAAACTGAATGAATGAATGAATAAATAAATAACAAATAAATAAACAACTCTCAAAACAGAAGAATCCCAAGTCATTAATGTGGATATCCTGCACTCAATGAGGTAGAATATAACTTCTCACTCGCTAAGTGTAAGGTACTGTCATCAAAACACTTTAAAAGAAATTTGTGTGTAGTAATCTTTTAAAATGTGCATTAAAGAAAGGAAAACAAAAACAATAACTTTATAGTGAAGAACTTTGAAAAACACTACTCAGTCAAATAATGATCAAGGTTAATATCAATAGTGATAAGTAATGTTGAAACAATGTGAAGTAATGTTGAAGTGATGTTGAGATGAGAGGATGAGAAAAGATACCTTTACCTCTGTAGCCCTCTTACTAAAAACACATCATCACCACACTCTAAAAAGGAGAAAAATATCAGACAAATCTCAACCAAGGTCTGTTCCATAAAATACCCAACCGAAACTCCTTAGAACTGCTAAGGCATCAAACAAAAGGAAAGTCTGGGAAACTGTCACAACCAAGACTACTAAATATGATGTGGCATTTTGCAAAGGATCCTGGACCAGAAAAAGGACATTAGGGGAGAATGGAGAAAATCTGAATCAAGTATGAACTTTAGTTAAAAATAATTTATCAGTATTGGTCCATTAGTTGTAACAATGTGACATACTATTGCAAGATGTTAAAAATAGGAAAAATCAGGTACGGGGTATACAGGAATTTTCTGTAGTATCTTTGCACTAATTCTTTAAAATAAAACATTAAAAATTTTTAATTCTTTTAAAATAAAAAAAATTCTTTATTTATTTTGATCCAAAAGTGTTCTACTACGTCATCCTATGGGGGAGGGGAGGAGACAGAGAAAGTGACAGAAAAGTGGGATATTAGTATTTAGGGAGATGAAGGGGAGATACTATTTACTATTTTGTTAAATGTAAGTCTTCCTTCTTCTCCCTCCCACCCTCCCTCCCTCTCCCTCTTTCTGTCTCTTCCTTTCCCTCCCTCTCTTTCTCTCTCTCCTTCTTTCTACCACAGTTAAATTAGCAAAATAATGTCTCAACTGTTACTTAGCGCCCCCCCCCCCCCCCCCCCCCCCCCCTCCCCTGCCCAGCACAGGAGCCACTCTTTGGTTAAGAATAAGAGATCTACATGTCTTAAACAATTACACAATTAGTCCTTCATGAAATTTAGGACAGAAGGTTCCTTCAATCATCCAAAATGTGAAATACTTCATAAAAGATCATGTACTGCCTTCATTGGAATCACTTTACAGCATAGTAGTAACCATAGAGTGAAATGTTCACAGAAAAATCAAGAAAAAAAAAAAAAGAAGCAGTTAAATTTGTTCTTTGCTGAAATAGGTAGATGATTCAGTTTAAAAATATCAAATAAAATAAATCTAGTGATATCCTGGTATTTTGGGGAAAAGAACTAAAAAAAAAATACTTCAGCAGGAGCAAGAAAGGAAAGATAATTTACTCTTAGGACAAACCAGTGACTAATATATACTGAGCTAAAAGAAAATAAAATCCTATTTTCTAATCTTAAAACATAAAGATGAAAGAAAAATATAAACCACAAAATTAAACTAGAACAACTCACGGATGAGCTTGCCATGACCTGTTCAAGAAGAAATGGCGCACACCTATCACTTTTCTAAAGTTAGACCCAAACAGGAATAGCAGGGACCCAGGAATCTCACTGACAATATCTTCAGGGATGGCCTCATACTGAATAAGAATCTGTAATGTGTCAGCAGAACTGCCTCCATTCTGCAAACGGAGAGGGAAGGGAGGAGAGATGAGAAGTGACAGGTGAGCAAGTTCCCATTTCTACATCTTTCTGACTTGTCTCTTTTAGAATCTTGTTGAAATAATTTTTTAAAAAAGCCTATTCAGGAATATTTTAGGTTATAAATCTTGATAGTATTTACTAATAATTTTTAAAGCACGTAAGTTTAATAATTTGTCAATATAATTAATATGGTTTATGCCATTGTAGCACCAATCCACCAGTATGTACTACATTATTTTGACAGTGTCATTCTCAAAGTTTATATTCAGTCAAACTTTATCAAAAATATACTGTGTGCTATGAACTGAACTGTGTCTTCCTTCTCGAATTCATATATTTAAGCCTGGACCCTCCATGTGCTTAAAATGGAGACAGGGTCTTGAAAGAGATGGTTAACATGAGGTTATAAATGTATGGTGCTGATGCAGCAGAACTAGTACCCTTAGAAAAAGAAGATGAGACCCCATGGTCTCTCTCTGGCACGTTAAGTACACAGTGAGAAGGTAGCTGTCAGAAAGCTGGAAAAAAGCTCTTAACCAGAACCCAACTATACTGGAAAAACCAGAACCCAACTATACTGGAAACCTGATCTTAGGTTCTGGTCTCCAGAGTCCAAGAAAATAAATAAATTTCTGCCATTTAAGCTATCCAATCTATGGTATTTTGTTATGGCAGTCCATGCTGACTATTATGTAGGCAATTAAGAGTGGTCTCTATATAACTGTGATTCTCTTCCTTCTTTTCTGGGAGGAGGGGAATCTCCCTCCAAATATGTACTTCCTAAATCTCCCTTAAAAATAGGAAAAAGGGGGCACCTGGGTGGCTCAGTCAGTTAAGCGTCTGACTTTAGCTCAGGTCATGATCTCAGGGTCCTGTGACTTCCAGCACCCCATTGGGCTCTGTGCTGAGACCTCAGAGCCTGAAGGCTGCCTCCAATTCTGTGTCTCCTCTGTCTCTCTCTCTGCCCCTCCCCCTCTCATATTCTCTCTGTCTCTCTTTTTCTCTCTCAAAAGTAAATAAAGATTAAAAAATTAAAAAAAAATAGGAAAAACCACATGATATATTTTAGTCAATGAAATATCAGGAAGAGTGACATCTGTCAATTTTGGTGAGCATCTTTAATAAGAAATTGAGCATGATTCTCCATATGTTTTGTTTTTTCTGCCTCTGCAACCTGCAGTGTTCCAGATGGTTAAGTCTTTATCAGCTATTTGTCTGAGTGAGGACCATGAAGAGCAAAGACTTTAGTCAGCCCACAATGGACATTTAGTATGAATTAGAAATAGCTTGTGGGTTTTTTTTTTTTAACTTTATTTATTTTGAGAGAGAGAATGACAGAAAGCATGCAAGTGGGGGAGGGGCAGAGAGAGAGAAAAAGAGAGAGAGAATTCCAAGAGGCTCTGCGCTATCGGTGCAGAGCCCGAGGTGGGGCTCAAACTCATGAACCATGAGCTCATGGCCTGAGATGAAATCAAGAGTAAGATGCTTAACCAAGTGAGCCACTCAAGCGCCCCTAAACATGTGTTGTTTTATGTCACTGAGACGTTCCATTGCTAACTAAGAGCAAACTTAGTTCTGCAGGGGAAAAAAATAAAAGAAAAACAAAACATAAAGCAAGCAAACAGAAAAAAAAAAAAACACCTTTGTCCTATAGGAGGGTAAAAAGAGAGGCAAACAAGAACGAACAATGTAGAAATTTTAACTACCAACTTATCTGATAACCTACCGGGAAAGCACAAAATGGTATTTTACTCATTAACATCTTATTAAAACTATCTATCCAGATTCAAGGTAATTTTGGAATAGGATTTCAATTTTATCTCATCTTGTTGAACATTATTTGCAGTCTTTATTATTTATAAAGGTAAATAGAAGATTAATTTTACCTGACTTATGCTAAAACATCCTAATACATATTGAGACTGACATTTTGAATTGGTCACATTTTGGAGCTCCTGGGTGGCTCAGTCAGGTAAGCACCCAACCCTTGATTTCAGTTCAAGTCATGATCTCACTGTTTGGGAGTTTGAGCCCTGTGTCAAGCTTCACACTGACAGTGGGAAGCCTGCTTGGGGTTCTCTCTATCTCCCTCTCTCTTTCTGATCCTGTCCAACTTGCACTCTTTCTCTCTGTCTCTTAGAATAAAAAAACTTAAAAGAAAAACAAGTTGGTCATATTTTGGTGTGAACCTTTATAATCTCAACCTTTTATATTCCCAAGGCTAACACCTAGTCTCTTTCCTCACTGCCATTTTCTGGTATCACCTCACCACTGTGAAGAATCTACTTCTCCCTCAGGGGCCATATTATTTTGTGACATCAACTTTTACACAATGAGCTTCTTCTGCCTTGAAGTATTTGTATCCCCCATTCACAACTGGATGATAACTATTCATTCTACAAGACTCACCCTACATGTCAACTGCTCTGAAAAATCTTGATCAAAATCTCCAGGTACAATTATCTCCTTTAGATTCCCAAAACACTTTGTGGCTACCTTTATTATACCATTCATTCCCCTTAATTATAATTTACCTGTTAATTTATCTGTTCATTTTATTTTTAAATTCTAAGTAAGCTGAAAACATCTCTCACTTAGTGAATTATGTAGCTACAATATACTTGTCAAATGTTTGGGTGAAAGTGTCAACTTATAAATTGTTTCTCCTGAAAATGTTGGATACTTAATAAGGGATACTTGTGTTCATAATGTTGAGGTGTTTTTTTTTTTTTCTTAATCATCAAAGGGAAACAGGTTGTAAGTTCACTTGCTTTTATTTTTCTTGTTTCTGTTCTGTTATACATGCTTTTATAACACAGGGAATTCAGATATACTAGCATTTTAATTTGCTGGACTATGCTTTGTAATCACTAATTAGAAAGAATACAAGGAGACTTAGAAGTCTCTGTGGCTCTGTCCAAATTCCCCTTTGCAAACTTCTGATATGTGATTTATATTCCTTAGGTAATAAAAGAGCTTTCCTCAACTTTCTTCACAGCCAGCCTACAGAATCTCTTCATTCTCCATCTCTACTACTTCTGTGAGCAAGAACAAAAGCAGAAAAAAAAGCTAGGGAATAGAGATGCCTTTTCATGCTCTTAATCAAAGGTCTGTGGCTGCCTGAACTTGGCCCACACTCCAAGCAGCTCTCCCAAGTAGGGACTGTCCAGATCAGTTGGCTACCGCAGTCTGCAAAAACAGAGGAATTACAAATTACTGCACCCACTCTATATGCTAGCTCCCCACTCTGACAAGGAAAACAGAAATCCAAAGGAATGACATCAGATGAGAGGGTGGAGAGATTATTATGGGTGCAAATACAGGTTTACACCTGTTGCAGTTTGGGAGTGGAGAGAAATGGACTGAAAAGTCTTCAGGGGACAGCGCCACACAGAGGGTGGCATAGTAAGATAGGGGGTTAAAAGTGACATCACTTGTGAATGTCAGGGAGTTACTTAACCTGATAAGCCTTCACTTCTTCATTTATGAAGGTGAAGGGACCATGACAGCTTCCCAACAAGCTTGAGTTAACTCAGTGAGGTGTTGAACATAGCACACAGATCACACCTCACTCCCATTGAGGCGTATATGTGCTATTTGCCCCCTTAGATGAATACACAGGATCAGAGCCTTTGTTGTTAATAACCATTGGCATTACATGAGCAACTAATAATAGTTTTACTGACTTGATTTCTAAGGATAATATGGGGAAACAGCTGGGATGGAATTTGGAAGAAGAGAATTTGAGGCATGGTTTAACCTCTAAGTAGCTGTATTATGATTCACAAGTCTGTCATCTAGTTTCAATTTCCTCATCTTTACACTAAAGGGGTTAAGGCAATTGGTCTTGTGTGTTGCATTAATGTTTGACTCTCTGCAATAAGCCCAGATTCTCTTATGTTGTATGCAAAATGAAATAGTGAGAATAATGGAGGTGGAGGGAGAGGTCATGTTCATAAAACAAGTGTCACATAGTAGAAGGGCTGGCCAACCAAGTTAAAATAGGCAAGCAGTGTTCAGAATAACTTGAGAGGCTCCAATTTGGCAACACACGAGTTGAATTTCTATTCAACAATGGATTTTGTCATCTTTCTCTTCTGTTAGATTTTAAACCTCTAAGACCTACACAAATTCTGATTTCAAAAGACAAAGAGGGCTTTGTTGACAACTGCAAAATGCTTGCAAATCAGAGCCTCAATTCAGTGCCTCTTTTAAAGATATCAGCAGAGATTGCCACTACAAATAACATGACCATGTATCATAAGAGGAGCCATTACTGTGAAAATGAAATGTACCAACAGCATGTTAACACAGAGTTATAGGGCTGAAATAGATTATAAGCACAATGGAAGAAAGGAATAAAAAAAGAAGGGAAGAAGAAAGGGAAAGAAAAAGGAGAGAAGGGAAAGAAAGGAGAGGACAGTGTATTACTGAATGGGGATTCCTGGAACAGTAAATGCATTGTCTGTTTGGCCAAGTCTAAAAGGTGCTACCTAACTCCAACTTTCAGAGAAAAAGATAGGGCTCATGCATATGCTACTTATTAATTTTATACCATTAAATGTATGTGAAAATAAGTGGATTTTATTTTCAAAAGACAAACTTTTAATATTAACATTGAGGCATATTTTTAAATTCCTCAAGTACCTTTAAGGAATTTTAAGGAAGTTCCATTGTTCTTAAATAATTCATATGGTGACTATCTGAATGGTGACTATTTTAAGTTTGGTTAAGATCACGGGGCCAGAATAATACTTTTTGGGCTGGTATCCAACTCAGTTCTTTTGTTTGTTTAGTTCCAATAGAGTTAACATACGGTGATATATTAGTTTCAGGTGTACAATAAAGTGACTCAACAATTCCACACATCATGCAGTGCTCATCACAAGTACTCTTAATACTCTTCACTGTTTCACCCATTCCCCTCCCTCCCATCCCTCTGGTAACCACCAGTTTGCTCTCTATAATTAAGAGTCTGTTTTATTGGTCGCTTTTTTTTTTTAATTTATTTTGTTACTTAAATTTGACATATGAGTAAAATCATATGGTATTTGTCTTTCTCTGACTTATTTCACTTAGCTACTCTCCAGATCTATCCATGCTATTTCACATGGGAAGAATTTAATTATTTTTTATGACTACTATTCAATGGTATGGATATAGTACATCTTTTTATTCACTCATCTGTCGATGGACATTTGGGTTGCTTCCATATATTGGCTATTGTAAATAATGCTGCAGTAAACATAGGGGTCCATATATATTTTCAAATTAGTGTTTTTTATATTCTTTGGGTAAATGCCCAGTAGTGGAATTACCAGACCATATGGAAATTCTATTTTTAACTTTTTGAGAAACCTCCATACTGTTTTCCATAGCCAACTCTCCTGCTTTCTAACTGTGTGAACTTCAGCAAGCTTCATCTTAGCTTTCTCATTGACAAATGGAAATAATGAAAGTACTCAGTTCATAGGTTTTGGTGAAATAATAAACAAAACAATTCATAAAAGCACTTTACATAGTAGGCACATAGTACATACTCAATAAATATAAGCTATATATATTAGTAGAGCTCTAGTTTAAATATTTAAAATGCTATAATATTTTGTTATGAAATATATATACACATCAACTCATAATCAGATGTAGATAAGACAAACTATATCACTGACTTAATGACTTTATTATAACTCCACTGAAATTATTTATTCCAACAAAGCCACCATACAGAGTGAAGGCAAGGTAATCACTGGATTAATAAGCCTAGAAGGTGTACTTTGACATAGAATTTCTAAAGCTCCTTGATTTCTGAAGAGACCAAGTTTATTCCAGCCTTGCTCTTTAGAGTCTTAGCTTTTTAAAAAAGTTTATTTCTTTATTTTGAGTGATAGAGTGACCATGCCCATGTACGAGCTGGTAGGGGCAGAAAGAAAGGGAAAAAGAGAATCCTAAGCAGGCTCTGCACTGTCAGCACACAGCCTGATGGGGAGCTCGAACTTAAAAACCGTGAGATCATAACCTGACCCAAAATGAAGAGTCAGACACTTAACCAACTGAGATACCTAGGTGCCCCTGAAGTCTAACCTTTAAAGACATTATCTTCCCCACCATGCAAGTGGATCCACACCTCCCACCTTGCAGCAAAGGGACAAGAATACACAACCACAAACTAGAAAGTAACAGTCTCTCATCTCCCTCTAACCCCACTGGAAATACTCTACCCAGTTCAAGCACCACTAAGCAGCCCTGAAAGAATGTGCCTTATAATAGGTGGTCCAAGGACACAGAAAATAGTGACAATTACCAAACTCTTTGCAATTATTTTTTAGTTGAAAGAATCAAAGAAGTTGGGGAGAAAGGCTTTCTGGTCAAACTGTCTAAAATAGTTATTTTTCTAATAAGAATAATTATTTTTATATTAATAATAACAACAGCAGCTACCAGTTAATATATATACTAGGTGTGGGGCATCTGGGTGGTTCTGTCTGTTAAGCTTCTGACTTGGCTCAAGTCATGGTCTCACCAATCGTGAGCTTGAGCCTCATGTTGGGCTCTGTGCTGACAGCTCAGAGCTTGGAGCCTGCTTCAGATTCTGTGTCTCCCTTTCTCTCTGCTCCTACTCTGCTCACTGTCTCTCTCAAATATAAAACAACATTAAAATTTTTTCAACTTAAAAAAAAAAACCTAGGTGCTTCTTTAATAAATTTATGTAAAGGTTATATCATTAAACAACCTTACAGGGTAATACGTCTTTATTCCCCCTTTACACATGAGGAAGTTAAAGTTTAAAAGAGAAGTAAGTAGTTGTAGGGGTCCCACAGCTAGAAATTGATGATACCAGAGTCCTGAAGCCACTAGGATGTTCCCCGTTCCATTTTCTTTGATTTGCCCTAATAATCCATTAGAAATTCAGCCTAGTTTTCTTGTACCTCAGTAAAGGCTTTCTCCAATTACTTTTCATCTCTTCATTCATTTTACTTACTGCCTCTATCACTAATACAAGAACTGCCTCTATCACTGATACAAGATTTCTTTTATCTTTGTTAATGACCTATTGCTTCATTTTGGAGTTTCTATTGCATACACAATTATTTCTGGAGTTTAAATTCATGTCCATTTCTTCCTCAGTGTTACACTACCTTAAAAAAAATCCTTACCTGGTTTTACACATGTGTTTGCACATAATTCAAAAGATGAGTTTGTCTCCTCAATTTGGGACTTAGCCATACTGCCTATATGCGGTACCTTCTATTCCTGGTTTCCTTGATAAGTGTGTCTCTACAGAATATCATTATTTTACTGCAATATGTAGGACATGAAATATACAAGAAAACCAACTGAATGAACAACATTGAAAGACTATTCATAACTACTCAGATGGTCAGTGCTTCCATTTTCACTGTTGAGCTAATTAGTTTGTGTGTGTGTGTGTGTGTGTGTGTGTGTGTGTGTGTATGATTACTGTTTATGGACTCAACCGAGTACAAGCAAATAAAATATACTGCACAGGATATTTCTGAAGTGATAGGTCACATTAGGAATCCTATGGAATGAATGCAAGTTACTCATGGGGATGGAACTGGGGCAATGCCAAGCATCCAGTACCAGATAGAATGAATTCTCTTCTCCCAGCCCTCTCCCCTGCAATACAGAAGCCTCTGGTTCAGTTGTCACAAAGCTGTTCTCCAGGGAACAAAGCCTGTTTCTGTTAAGGCGGGTGCAGCTACCAGCAAAGGAGCCCTCACCATGATTCAAGTGCAGTTTAGACGTGCGAAAGTCAAAGGAAGCAATTTTGACAAAGAATAGCAAAAGCTATCTATACAAATGTAGAACAACATGAAAAGGCATAAAAGGTATTGATAATTAATTTAAAATACCATAAGGAAACCATAGCTAGAGTGAGGGGGAAATAGAGCCTCAACAAAGACAAACAGAACTGCAGAGGCCATGAAAGCAAGTGCCCCAACACTCTGGACTGCAATTGCAACGCCCCAATTTTTTCCTGTAATTATGGTTCTACTTATCCCATCTTAGATTCATAGAAAAACTTGAGTGGATAGGGAATTATGTCATGCTGGGAATATAGAAATAAGTTTGAACAAATTGCCCATTTGTGATTATTTAAATAAAACATCATAATTGGAATATGTTGGTCGATAAAGGCAATTTTTTTCCTTCTTTCTCTTTTGTATAAGAACAATACACTAAATGCTATCTTGATTTTTTTTACTGCATTTCTGTAAATACAGTATTTAATGCCAGGTGCCCCCTCAATTTTACATTGTGATAGGCTACATAAAAGGAGGAGTAAATGCACTCCAAGTTGTTTTCCATACCACTTGGGCTCTGACAGTCATTAAGAACATTCTCTGCTTGGGTATTGTCTTCTATGATAATTATATGCAGCTTGACTCAGTGGTGCTCACATTTAATGGGTCTCACTTTTAACGGGTCTCACTTTTACTGCTTTTATTTCAACTATAGTTCCCTTGTTACCTATGTTTATATTTGCTGCTTTCACAGACTCTTTAAAAATATATCTCCTCAAATGGATGAGGTTCTCTTTCTCTTTTACCCCACAACCAATAATATTCCCTTTTACTCCCAACAAAGAAAAAGACAGTTTTTGGTTATCTTATAATGATAGAACTTTCTGTACTGACATTGAGTGTTTCTCAGATGTGGCTAAGGAGGTGTAGACATCCCGCATTATCACTTCTGTAGGTACACATACGCATCCAGGAGGGTTAAAAGGGCTTGGTCTTATTTCCTTAGGCACCATCTGTCTATCTTTCAATCTTGAAAAATTCCCTGGCTAACTGGATTTTGCAGCTTTTAGATAGACATTTTTAAAATAGTTTCTTATTTCAATGGGCATTAAGGTAGATGCGAGTGAGGTTTTTTCCCCCCATGATATCCTTCAACAGATAATAATGGAAAGTATAATTTAAATGCCTATTGTGAGCAAAGTTTGGGTCTACACACTGGAGAAGGCCTGAAGAAGAATGCAATCAAATCTCTGCCCTCAAAATTAAGGTGAAGACATAGATAAAAACACATGAATGTTAAATTGAAAGTGCCAAAAATATGCCGTGGAGCCTAAATGTTATAGGAATGATGAGGAAGCAGAAATGATGGTGGGTAAGGGAAACACGCACCGTGGCTGACCCCTTGTTTTCAGATTTAGACAGGAGTGTGAAGGAATTAAACTATGTAAGTCAGCTACTATTTAGGTCTTAGATCTTCTTGGCCAATACTTGGTGAGGGGAAGCACTAGATGTCCATGGATGCCTCTGCTTGGATCTCTGTTGTGACAAGGAGATCACTCTGTCACTAACTTTACCTCTCTGCATTTTGAAAGCTATTTCCTATGTGGAACTGGAACTATGTCAATATTCTACTTCTACCCCAGAGGTTACAGTTTATAACTATGCGGTCAAGAGCATGAGATATGTAGTCAGAGACACTGGGTTCAAATTCAGAACTTGAAGACAACTTTCTGCTGTCCTCTTTCCATGATGTTCTTTTACACCATAAGGTAAGAATGTTTAGAGAAGTGACATGCTCAAGATCTCATATCTGGCTAATGACAGAAATACAGTAAGAACTGAGATATCCTAAAAATCCAGTGACTTGGTCATTATGAAACAATTCAGGAAAATTCCAAGTAATTAAGCCAGGAAAATAATATGCTGCTTTTCCTCCCTATAACAAGCAGTACCACAGGATTTAAGGTAGATTTTAATATTCCTAATGATTAACTGGCTCAAATTCTTGGTGAGAAATTAGGAATATCAAAAACTAAACAAATTGTCTTAATAAGAAAGAAGCTCATTCAAACCAACAGTGATCACTACTCTAAGTAAGAACCCATGATTTCCATTCTCCATGTCTCTTTCTCTTCTTTCCATTTTCATTTTCAAAACTGAAGTTTGGCCATTGGATATACATCTTAGAGCTGGTTTAATTCAGTAACTTCCTCACAGATTTTTCCTAATTCCAAAGTTTACTCACTTCTATGTCCTCCTTCATACCATTCATCAAACTATTAACAAAAAACACAGGGCAGAGTATGCCACCTCCTTTCGCACGAACCCAATTATCTATAGGACCATGTCTAAGCTTATTGGCAAGCTACTCAAGATGCTTTCCAGTAAGCCCAAATCTACTTATCCATACTCAGCCTCACCTCACACTGAGAGGGGCTTTTGTTGCATAAAGTCAATGAACTCATGTTCATGATATTCTAAATGGTCAATAAACTTTAGCTATTTAACATTTATCCGGGAAGGCATGAAATCCTTCCACCAACTATTGCCATTTATTCACTCAACCAATGTGCACTGATCATCATTACAGACACCAGGGATATGGTAACAAACAATAAAAATAAAAACAGACCTAATTCTCAATGAATTTCTCTTTGAGTGGGAAAACAAACAATATATGAATAAAATATATACTTTGTTAGATACTGAGAGACACTAAGAAGAAAAATAAAGCAGAAAATACAGCATACTAGAAAGGAAGATTTGAACATTTAGGCAGACAACCTAAAAGAAAATCAACCAGGCAAGATCTCAGTTTGAAGGTGATATTTGAGCCGAGAGGCAAAGAAGGTGAAAGACTCCTTAAATTGTTTTTCTAGGGAATTCCATTTTGAAGGAATAGCAAAAGCAAATACATTGCTGTGTTTTGAATTTTGGGAAGCCAGTATGGCTAGTTGAGATTAAGAGGGGGAGACACTAGTATGAAAATGATTCACAGATTCACATCTCTGTGAAGAGCATTTACAGGCTTGTAGATCATATTGAGGATTTTAAACTTATAATTTAATGGTATGGAGGGCTATTGGAAGGTTTTGAGCAGAGGAATAAGACTGAGTTTTTAAAAATAGGGTTACACTTTATGCTGAGACAAGAACAACTCCAAATTTTTAGACTGAACACTGGATTAAAAAAAATACTTTATCCCACTACATCTAGTGATTATATCCATAAAACTTTCAGATGCATCCATTTTTATCCACCTATACTCTGACTAGCTGAGCCTAAACTACCATCATTTTTTACCTAATTTAAAAGAGTATCATCATAAATGGTTTTCCATCATTAGCTCTTGTCCCCACTTAATCAATTCATTTTGCAGAAATTAGGATGATCAGTTAAATATATGAGGCCCTGCAATGGCTTACCTATTGATTTAGAATATAACTTAATTCTTCATAGCCTGAAATGCCATATTGAATTGCTCTATTTCACCACGTCCCCCCTCTATACTACCATCTCTCTGGAATTCTGAGGCATTCTAAAATTCTTTTCCATGTCTAGACTTTCACATAGTTGATCCTCAACCTAGAGAATGACCTTCCCCCCAGTCTTTTGAAATGATAATGTCTTCACTTCTTCTTGATGAAGTTGAAATGATAGTTTCTCAGGGAGGCTTTTTCTGAACATGTCATCTGACGTATGTCACCCCCATGCCTGGGTGGCTCAGTTGGTTAAACATCTGACTCTTGATTTTGGCTCAGGTCATGATCTCACTGTTCTTGGGACTGAGCCCCATGGTGGGCTGTGTGCTGACAGCACGGAGCCCACTTAGGATTCTTTCTCTCCCTCTTTCACTGCCTCTTTCCTGCTTGCAGTGTCTTTCTCAAAATAAATAAATAAGCTTAAAAAATTAAAGTATGTCACTCCCTACTGTTCCAATATACACCACTCATTCATTCATTTACTCAACTGATATTTATAAAGTACTTGTGTACTATCTTATGGACCATTATTTTCTCTTCATTGAATTTATTCTAATCTGTGACTATATTTCATATTCAATTCCTGCCTTCCCACCTGCACCCCAAACCCCATAAACATAAGGGCCAAGTGTGTTTTGTTCACCATGGCATTTTTCTTTTCTGATATGTGACAGGTAATCAAAAATATTTGTAGAATATATGAATAATGTTATTCAGAATTTGTTGGTTTCTCCTTTAGGCTTCTACAGTAGAAATTATTTCATTAGATTTTCATATCTTAGGTAATTATCAATAGCTCTTTCTTGAGTAGCATGTAGCTAATCTGAAACAGAATGATTTCTTTATCATTGCTGTTTCTTTCAAAAAGCCTAGCTTAGTAGTTTCCTAAGGATAAATACTTCTCGAATTGAAATGACTGGGTAGAACTTTGAGGTTTTCCCTACTATCTCAACTGAATGTGTCTTGGGAGACTTTATTTTATTCCTTTTAAAAGGGTATGTATAAAATTACTAAGATTATTGGTCAGTTCCAGAAGTAAAACAACAAAGCAGATGTACTTTCCATGCTTTAAGTCTAAGGGTTTCCCACTATAATTTCAAAAAAATACAGAACAATGGCCTCCAGAAACCTATAGAAGATGTTCTGCTTTCCTCACCAAATTCATCTTGTGGGATAATTTTCCTCCCTTATTCACAAAGGTCAGGTCACATTGGTCTTTCTCTAATCCGGGTCTGCACTGAATACCTTCCCTCCTCAGGCTAGTCCACTGACCATTCCTCTACCCAGAATGCTCTTCACCCCAACCTCCACAACACAAGCTTCTGCTCCTCCTCCAGGTTTCAACAGTTCAAATGTCACCTTTTCAGACAGGTCTTTGCAGAAAGCTCAGTCCTTTCCTTACTCCTCACCACAGTGCTCTTTAAGTTCTCTATTATTATTTTTTTCCTTAAAACCACTAACTGAGATTTTCTTATTTATTTATAAATTTATGGTTGATGTCTCCACTATAGAATATAATGTTCAATGCAGCACAAATCTTGGTTTGTTAACTGTTACCATCTTCTGTGCCTAGAACAATGCCTGGCACATAGTTGAATGTGCATATCAAGTATTGTAGACTGAATGAATTCATGAATGCATAATTAGAATACTCCACTAGTATTTATTATAAATAGTTGGCCAATGTATAGCTCTTGAACTGTGTGTAAGCCAATCCACAAGATATAATTAAGAACAGGGGTAGAACAATTATCAGCTCTAATCGGGAAGGCATATAGGTCCCCCTGGATGGATGTTACTCAAGAAAGAATGGAGATTTCCTGAGGTAAAGGATGATGGGCTCTACCATGGGGAATTAGTTACTAGATTTGCAGAATTGGGCTTTTCTCCTCTCTGGGTCTCTAGAAACTAGCACACTTCCTGGCTCAAAGGAAATCTACAATAGATGCTTATTGAGTTGATCTGAAATTAGAGCAAAAACCTGCACTAGGACATTTGCTGCTATAAACTCTGGCATCACTCAAACTATATTTAAATTATGTTTACTTATTTATAAGTATCATTTAAATAGATGAATATAAATTCTTGTCAGCTAATTTCCAGTGATTTACTGAAATGCTCTATTTAAAAATGTCAAGTGGCCATTAGCAATAAACCTCCAAGAATTTATCTGCCATAATATTCCTACTTAAACATTGTCATTGCATTATTTCATTTTATTGGTTTATTTTTAAAAACCTTTCTGAAATCATTGAAAGTGTAACAGCAATTCATTCTCAATTTAAGGTGCTTAAAATACATAGAGCAGAAATGGAAGGGAAACCCTGTATAGTTACTAAACATCACTACACCTAATTGCCAGTAGGGGCTGCTAGAGCCAGGCTTGTACTTGAATTCATAATAGTGAAAGGCACAGTTTTTGAAATCTGACACCTGACACCAAATTAGGTCAAATTCAGTCCATCTCAACCCTGCAGGAGAGTTAGAGAGAAGTTATTTGGCACCTCACTAAATTCATCCTGTTTCCTTCATCCAATAACTTATTTCAATCATCCTTCTTAAGATATATTTACCTTGTCATACCAATATGATTAATGTCTCAAGGCATTATAAATAAAACTAAAAACACAATCATATTTATTTCTCTTTTTCTTTCATGTTTATTTATATTTTCTTTGGTTCTACCCAAACACAGCATGGGACAAATAACTGTTAATTCTCCTATTTAGGTTTTTCTATATGCAGCAGATAAAGGAGGATGGAATCTTCCCTTGTCTGCAGATCACATTATGTGATTAAATTAGAGTTCTTATGGGAGAATCTGATGTCCCTGATTATGAGCTCAAAATGTATAGGTTAGAGTACTGAGAGAAAATAGCTATCCTTCTTTAATTGAAGGCTTAATTGTTTCTGAGGAGTACATATTGTGAAATAGAAAGCAATCACATATTTGTGTCTGTACTGCTAGCTGTAAATTTTAATATTAACAACAGTGTGCTTTCTCCTAGAAATTGTATCACTCAAAACTAAGTTGTACAATTGAAAGGTGGATGAAAGCTACAACGGACTCATATAATGGCTAACACTGATTGAGCTCCTACAACAGACTAATCACTATATTCAGTACTTCCCATAATCTATCTCTAATCTCCACAACAACACTTCAAGGTAAATATTACCTTCACCATGAAAACCTGGTTTTACAGTTGGGTGACTAACTTATTCAAGGTCACAATCTAACAGGATCACAGCTAAGAAGAATTCAAACTCAGATCTCTCAGACCATTATACCAAAGGTTCTCTAACTTGATCTTGCATCAGAAAAGTCAAGTAGGCCTGTTAAGACCCAAATCACTGGGTCTTATCTCCATAGTTTCTGATCAGTCGACCTTGGGTGGGGCCTGATGATTTGTATTTCTTTCACGTTCAAAGGTAATGATGTTGCTGGTCCCAGATCACATTTGGAGAATTATCGTCCTACGTCATGCTCTTGGATAGAATGTCAAGTCCTGGTAGTAAGATCAACTGAATACTGGTCTTACTTGAGGAGTTTTGTATATACTAACATGAAATTTAAAATATATCAACATAACATTTATCAAAATATTTATAGATGCTATTTCTGGAATTTCAGTGAGTTTTAGCTTTTGTTTTAATCTTCTAAATTATTTGACTTTTAAAAATTGAGCACATGTAATTTTTGTTATTGGCAAATAGAAATCTGATTGCATTTCAGGAAAAAAGAAAACAAACAAAAAACCCTCAGAAGTGTGACATTTATAGAGGGGTCAGCATCTCAGCACCTTTCCTAGGAAGAATATACATACAGACACACATATATGTACACACAATACGTACACATGCAAGTGCACATGCGCACGCACGCACACACACACACACACACACATCCTAATCTACAAAAGATAAAACCTTCAGTTTTCAGCTCAACCTGCTTAGCTGTCCCCAGTAAATTCACTGTTTCAAATCTCACTTTCCTTATCTGTAGATTCAGAAGATTGAGCTAGAATCATACATTTCATAGTTAAAGGACTTTTAAAAGACTAGATAGTCTAAAAAGTTCAGTCCAGCTCTATATGCTGTACTAATATAAATTCTCCTTTCAGGATGTGAAGGAGAAAAAGGCCAAGTATCAGGCACTTTTCTATGTGAGGGTCATTTAGATGAGACCAGAACAAACTGAAGGGTGTTCAACAAGGTGCTTAAAGTTGCAGGGCCACTTGGTCAAAATGCTTCTGCTACAGTTTTGCATTTTTAAATGATATCATATTACAGAATGATAGCACATGACCATTTCTATTCTGCAAATTATGCCAGCTAAAGGAAACACCCTGGTATTTATGAGATGCTTAGTGCATCTGTCACCATGACCTTATGGCCCAAATCAAAGTGATCGGAGCTATTAAAATGATTTCCCTATTTGGCTAAATTTTAAAGACTATAGTTTTGAAGTCAGTGGCAGATGACCTACTAATGGTATTTAATGGTTCTCTCAACAAATTGTGAAGTACCTTGAATGACCCACTCGTTAAGTACATAAGGGGAAAATTCCAGCTTGAAACATGGAATCTTTCATTCCCTCCTGTTTTTCTTTTGGACAACAGTATTTTATTTTCCACCTTTAAGGAGGAATGGGGAGAGTAACAAAGGGAGTGAAAAGGGAATTAAAATTTCTTGAGCACTGATCCAAACATTTGATAGGAGCCACAGTATCTGATCTTCACAAAACTATAGAGGAAGAAAATTTTATCTTCATTTGGCAAGTGAGGAAAAGGTAAAAAAGAATTTGCGGGGCACCTGGGTGGCTCAGTTGGTTAAGTGTCCTACTTCAGCTCAGGTCACGATCTCACAGTTAGTGGGTTCGGGCCCTACATTACAGCTCACTCAGAGCCTGGAGCCTGTTTCAGATTCTGTATGTTCCTCTCTCTCCGACCCTCCCCTGCTCATACTATCTTTCTCTCACTCTCTCTCAAAAATAAAAGATTAAAAAAAAAAAAGAATTTGCATAACTGAGGCCACATAGCCAGAGAGTAATGCTGTGAAATTTGAATGGGATTTATCTGAATTTAGAGCCCAAGTGTTTTCTTGATGCTTCCCAGAAAGAGAAAAATGCTGACATTGTGTCTTTATGATGTAGGTGGGTAAAGGGATAGAATGAGACCTAGCATCCTTTGAGGCTGAGATATAACAAATGGTGAGCACATGCTCTTTGGGTTTCATGTTTGTGTTAGTTTATTTGTTTTTTACAAATATTTTTCAGCACTTAAATAAACGAGATCATGAACAAGTATATCAAAGAGAATCGAGAAGTCATAAAAGCCAAGGCATAGGATTCAACATCCAGGAAGATTTTAAAGGGAAATAAACAAATAAAGGGTTAAATAGGAAATGCCACCTGGAGCTGAAATACAAGGGAAGCATAACACAAAGAAGGCATGGATAACAGAATAATTTGGCCATCCTAGCCGTAGTTGCCTTTATTTTCTCTACCTTAGCAAACAACCTAATCATTGGCCTAGAAACAAGGAGCAAGCAGTTATCTGAGGAAACAAAGTCAAGGAAAGTTAGAGCAGACAAATTCCTGCCAAATAATTTTCTCACCCTGGGAGCTGTGACAAATTCTGCAAGGCTCATGTCTGCAGAAGGGGAAAAATGTCCCCACTCCATGTAACATTAACTTTGATATAACTTCTGGGTGATCCCTGTCTGTCAGCCTCCAGATAGAAAACAGGACAAAGCAGGAGGGAGAGAGGGAGAGAGGGAGAGAGGGAGAGGAGAGGAGGAAAGAGCTTTAAGGGTAACGTCCATTTCTTCTCCCATGATGGTATGAATTTCCCCAAAATGCCCTATTATTTTTTTCTTTGCCTGTTTTGATACATTGGCCAAATAAATGAGCTTGCATTTTACTCTTGGATTAAACATTTTCATTTTGTGAATATGGATCACAGCTAGAACTGTAACATAATTTCTGATGAAGAGCATCAATTTTTAAAATACAAGTCTTTTTGACTTACCAAGCAACTTTCTAGTCCGTTTTTGCTTGCAAGAAAGTGCCTTTGAAAATAGAGAATTTGTTTCAGGGGACCTAAATAATCAGGAAATAGGAACTGTTTATCCTAAGGAAGTAAGTTTAAAGAACAATGTAGGGAATCAGCATTGCAGATGGGTTCCAGATGTGTTTTTGTCATTATAGGAAGAAGTCCCTCTAAATGTAAAAGGGATACT
Organism: Hyaena hyaena; assembly: GCF_003009895.1. NCBI lineage: Eukaryota > Metazoa > Chordata > Mammalia > Carnivora > Hyaenidae > Hyaena > Hyaena hyaena. Next base: position 245,485 of record NW_024080933.1, on the reverse strand, counting down.
TGAAAATGAACATGTGAACTACCCCCAAATGAAGTTGTTCCTGTAGAGCTACACCATGAGTGATCTTCCTCTGAGTCCACCCAAACACACAGCAAGAAGTGGGATGTGTTTTAAGGCAGGATGTATTTGCATATTTAAGAATCTATTTATTCAGTTTTTTTCCTGAGTGAAGTCCAGTTCCTTTTTTGAGTCCTAACTATATTCTGATGTTTTGGTTTTTGTACCACCTAAAGCCATTTTAACACATCAATTTTTTCATACATATTTTATTTCCGTTAGACTATAAGCCTACCCATTCAACACATATTTTATTGAACATCCCCTATGTGCCAGAAGACAGACACTATTAAGATAGACTGAAGACTTGTATCGTATTTGATTTTGAGCTTTCTTCATATGATAAAAATATTTTATTTCATCGGGCTTCTGTTTGAATCAAATTAGATTATAAAAAGCAAACTTCTTAGCTTATGGACTGCAATATAGCAAGTGTACAACACATATTAACTATCATTCTTACTAGCAGAGAGCCTGGCATATACCAGGGGTTTAATTGGTATTTGCAGAATGAATGATTAAAGACTGGTTGCATAAGGTATTTAATATGGTAGTGACTTTACTCATTATAACTGGTTATATGGTACTAAATGTTTCCTTGTTCCAGACATTTAATAGGTTTTGGGTAGGTTTGCATATAAAGTGAGGTAGATACTGAAGTCATTCTATTTTCAAACACTTAAAAACTCCAGTTAAGGAAATACAAATCAAAACCACACTGAGACACCACCTCATGCCAGTCAGAGTGGCTAAAATGAACAAATCAGAGAACTCTAGATGCTGGTGAGGATGTGGAGAAACGGGCACCCTCCTACACTCTTGGTGAGAATGTAAACCGGTAGAGCCCCTCTGGAAAATGGTGTGGAGGTTCCTCAAAAAATTAACACTAGAACTCCCCTATGACCCAGCAATAGCACTGCTAGGAATCTACACAAGGGATATAGGAATGCTGATGCATAGGGGCACATGTACCCAAATGTTCATAGCAGCACTCTCAACAATAGCCAAAACATGGAAAGAGCCTAAGTGTCCATCAATTGACGAATGGATCAAGAAGATGTGGTTTATCTATACTATGGAATTCTACATGGCAATGAGAAAGAATGAAATGTGGCCATGTGTAGCAACATGGATGGACCTTGAGGGTGTTATGCTGAGCGAAATAAGTCAGGCAGAGAAGGACAAATATCATATGTTTGCACATATAGGAGGATTAGGAGGAACTTAACGGAGGACCATGGGGGAGAAGAAGGGGGAAAAAAGTTGGGGAGAGGGAGTGAGGCAAACCATGAGAGACTCTTGAATGCCGATAACAAACTGAGGACTGATGGGTGTTGGGGGGAGGAGGGGTGATGGGCATGGAGAAGGGCACTTGTGAGGATGAGCACTGGGTGGTATATGGAAACCAAATTAACAATAAACTATTTGTAAAAAAAAAAAAAATTCAGTTAATTTTTAAATTGGTATTCATGAGAACCATGTGTAATAGCACAAATCACACCAAATTGGAAAAAACCCAGCCCCTGACAGATCTTTCCCTCCAGATAGATACAGGACATTACGAAAGTCACTTCCTGGATATACCTGAACATTTCTCTTTCCTTGTGAAATAAGGAGGGTTAGACAAAATCTTGATGTATTCTTCTAGAATTAACTGCCTATAATTTTAAATTATTTTCATAGTAAGATTCTGTAAGGCCTTTAAAACATGCTGGTGGGTAAGTTAAGTCTGTTTTCAGTTTTCCTTCCATGGCTTTCCTAGGCTCTATGGGTCAATGTAAATAACATAATTACATTTAAGTAATGATCAATAATGATCATTGCTAACATGGTCTGAGGACTTTTAAATGCCAGGCAACAAGTTAAGTGCCTTTGCAGGTGTTTTTTTCATTTAACACTAACAACAAGCCAATATAAAGTACAGATGGTCTCTGACTTACATTTTTCCATTTACTTAGAATTTTTCCACTTAGTGATGGTGAGAAAGCACTCAGTAGAAACCATACTAGAAATTTTGAATTTTGATCTTTTCCTGAGATAGTGATATGTAGTACAATATTCCATCCTAATGCTGGGCAGCAACATGCAGCTCCTGGTCAGCCACATGACCATGAGGATAAATAGCCAACACACTTATAATCATTCTGTACCCATGCAACCATTTTAGTTTTCACTTTCAGTGCATCATTCAAAAAACTGCATAAGATCGTCAACATTTTATTATAAAATAGGCTTTGTGCTAGATGATCGTGCTCTAATCTGTAGGCTAATTTAAATATTCTAAACATGCTTAAGGTAGGCTAGGTTAAGCAATGATGGTCAGTGTATTAAGTATATTAAATGCATTTTCAACTTAGTGATATTTTCAAACTAACTGGGTTTATCAGGATGCAAGCCCATGGCAAGTCAAGGGAGATCTCTATTATTAATATCTCCATAAAAACAAAAATTAACTGTAACTGCGGGAAATTTACTAACTCACCTATAGTCTTACAGCTAAAAAGCAAAGCTAGGATATATGACCTCATGGTAAATACACTTAACTAAAGCGTATTTTCCAACAGTGAAACAAAATTCTGCCATCTCATAAAAATACTCTTGGTCTGAATATCCTTCCACAGATTGGTCCTTAATGAAGTGAAATCATCACTCTAAATGAGACAACTGTATACAGATTGATAAATATATATTTTTAAATGTCTAAACATGGATGGGTTGACTAATACATATGAGTGCACATATGTGTCCCCCATAGGTAGCTGCAATGTGGGAACTGACATTCCAATTTCCAATATAAGGAAGCCTTAATGGACAAGATGACTTTACAAGACATAGGTAATCATTCTACTGAGAAAATACTTTTTAAATTCATTCTCCATTTGTTCTTTTCTTTCTCTACTTAATGGAAGACAAGTGTTAGACAGTCTCAAAAATGCAATTTACAATTTTAAAAAAATCACTTTCTAAGTAAGTCCTGCATGTATAGGTACCATTTGTTAGTTTTTAGTCACAAAGCAGTTAATAAGTTGAGGACACCCAGAAGAACATGGGATATCACAAACAGCCAAGGACTTAATTCTCTCAACTGGCGAGTGAGGCTGTGTGGGACGAAAAGGCAAATGTTCCTTAAAATGAGAAGCCTGCAAACATGATTTTTAAGTAGAAATTATTCTTTTAGGTTCAGCTGCCAATGGAAAAAAATAGTTAGGCCCTATTCTAACAATACATCAGCAGAGGCCTTAAAGTTAATTACAGTCTTATATTTACTCTGGCTCTATTATACAGATGAAAAGAAGATGGTTTAATCACTGAGGAGGTTTTAATGTGCATTTATCTCATTTTCTTCATGCTGTGGGGAAAAACACATACATTTGTATTAAAAATGAAAATAATAAACTATTTCATCTACTCTTCAATTATATGACATACATTAAGTGAATCCAAGTTATTATAGTCACATAATGTATACAATAAAGCACTTTTTTGTTTCTCTAACGAGTAAGATATCTAAGACCCCTCCATTCTGAAATGGTTAATTTCAAAGTTTCCCAAGGTACTCTCCTCTGAGCCCCATTACCAACATATGATTGTCACTGCAACATGGCTTTACTGACACATTGGTGTTAAAAGGCAGTGACGGAGCCAACAGGAGAGAACCGAAGCCATTTATATATATTGTAGAACTACACTGACAATCCAAAGGAACACGCCATCTGCATTCTGTGTTGCTACAACCTACTGAACTGTGGGTTTGCAATTTCAGAATTCAGAATGTCATGCCTGGCTCCACTTTAGGGAGCTCCCACAGCTGCTACTTTTGCTTCCCTGCCTTCAGAATTCTGATGCTGAAGTTAATATGTGAGGACATCCTTGTGTAGTGATGGAGACATGGCAGTAGGGCATGATAGAGTACCATATATTTTTATGTATTTATTTATTCAAGCTGTGTGGCCTTTTTTCCCCCCTTTCCCTTTGCAACTTATCAACCTGAGCCCTCAGACGCTCACACCCACACAATGATCTCAGCAGGCAAGAAGCAAAAGCAAAAGCAAATGCACTTTAGGAAAGAACAGGAAACCGACACTGAAATGGCCATTACTGGGCATTTCAATTTTACCTGTGGTTTCAGCTTCTGCTCAAAGTGCATGCAATGAATGTGGCCTGATTACCTTAATTCAGTGATATTGGCAATAATCACAATGACAGGCAGTGCCTAAAAGATTGCCCTTGACAGCAGAGTCACAGAAATGGAGATATGGAAAATTTCCGTTGAGCACAACACACAAAAGAAATAATGGAGAGATGCTCAGGGATCCATTTCCTAGCAGAAGAGTAGATGGTGACAGAGGTGAATTCACTTTGTGATTAACAGTAGGACTGATGAGTGGATCTTTCACTGGTCTCTTCTTGCATTTTCGCTCTGAATTCTACAGGAGGATAAAAGAAGAGCTGAGATACGTAACGACCACAGAGACAGTTTACTGCTGATTTGGCTTAGAACGGGAAAAAGAAACTTGTAAAAAATGAGTAAGAATCAAATACGAAAATACAATCAACTATTTTAAAGGCAAAATACCAAGGGATGTTCCTTGAATAAGAATTGTGAGACAACTGAAAGGATCCTTTCAGGTTACATTGTTGACCGCTAAGAGGAAGACTTTCTGCCCTTGATGACCATGCCATTTTAAATTAGGGAAGTCTAGGGGTACTTGGGTGCCTCAGTTGGTTAAGCATCTGACTTCCACTCAGGTCATGATTTCACGGTTCGTGGGTTTGAGCCCCGCAATGGTCTCTGTGCTGACAACTCAGAACCTGGAGCCTGCTTTGGATTCTGTGTCCCCCTCTCTCTCGTTCCTTCCCCATCACACTCTGTCTTTCTTTCTCTCTCAAAAGTAATAAACATTAATTTTTTTTTTTAATTCAGGAAATCTATTGAGGTAGGGGGTTTAGAGATGAGATGAAAGTCACGGATTAAGGATATCCTAAGTCACTGAGGTAATGGGAAAAAAAGCTTAAAAGGTCATGAATGGATGAGAAGACAGATGTAAGAAGACATTGATAATAAGGAGTGTGCAGAAGAAGGAGGTTGCATCACCAGGTGGTACTCTTTGTTTTTATTAACTATTTATGTAATTACTGTGGCATTCTCAGAAAAGCATCATTTGCCACAATAAAGCACAACTATTTGCTTATAGGCTGCTTTACCTCTGGTCTACACAGGTATAAACATCAGAATTCAGAGTGCAATTATCAGTTGAAATCCATTTGTTCCAGACTTCTCTTCATTGCAATATCTCACAAAATTATTTAAAAACTTTTAAAAGATAGGAAACTATCACCTGAGATTAACTAACTCCACTCAACCTGAAACACCTACAGAATTGACTAGAGTTAACTTAAAGAATACACTCAAGAATATACATGTGTGTGAGTATGTGTAGGTGTGGATATATACTTGTAGCTATGTGTATTCATAGGTATATACATAAGTATATGTGAAGATGTGTATATGTGAAGATGTGTGTATATCCATCCCTAACTGAAAATAATACACAGTGAACTTCTCCAATCTATCTTTGATCCCTTTTCTGAAAGAAATGAAGAGACACCTATTTGTGAACACAGGATACAATCTTCTATTTCATTGGTTGCCTTTAGCCTGCATCATTTGAGACAGGGTCTTGGTCCCATACTGCAACTCTTTGTATGTTACCTCTGTACTGGAATGGTCACTTATTTGTATCAGATTTGATATGTCAACTAGAGTTTGGGCAATTTCTTCATCTGTGATTTTCCACAATTCATTCATTCATTCCTTCACTCAGCAAGTGTTTATGGACATGCAATAGGTGACAAGCATTGTTCTATCAAGCCCTAAGGGTAGAGTAGTGACTAAGAGATAAAAACAAAAACAAAAAGAAACAATCCCCCCCCCCAGCACACACACACACACACACACACACACACACACAACCTGTGCCATTATGGAATTTACATTCCTGTGATATATAAAGAAGTAAACAGCATGAAGCCAAGATAAAGGGGAACAGGGAGTGAGTGACAAGTGGACTATATGCAGTTTTTCAGTTTTATGGAGTAGGCAGTTCTATACCCAGGGATGGTATGCCATTTCAGCTATGCCCTCTGATAGGCTCTTTGTCTTTCTTTGTTCTTCCCTCCTCTTTGCTTAGGGACAGGAGGTATTGTATAGCTTCTAAAATACTAATAGGAAGGCTCCATTTTTAAGTTTAGTACCACTTGAAAAAACATCATCCCCACTATGCCAGTCACTGACTTTGTAACAGTCTCTAAATGCTTTCTGCATTACTTTATTGAATGTTCCTCTCAACAGCATATCCATCTCATGAGTGCCTACATCTGAGCTAAGCTTAATCTCAATTCTGTGAAGATCTCAAAAGTCTGCTAACAGAAAATTATGGCATCATATGCAGGTCACCTTACATATTACCAACTGTTAAAGAATAAGACATAGAAAGCCAAATTAATGGAGAAAAATGGTCAAGTTCTTTAATTTCCTATTAAATTCTTGGGGCAGACTGGTTAAATATAAGTTAACAACCATATGGTACCATCTTACCTATTAATTTTGCAAAAATTATAAAATCATGATGCAAACTGATGCTGCCCAGCTTATAGTAGAATTACAACAGGACTTAAATTATGGGTGAGAAGTTTGATTAGAAGTTTGATGTTTCAAGAGGCACAAAAGTGTTCATTCTCTTTCACCCATTAATCCATTTCTAGAAACTTACACTAAATGCATATGCACTTGTTTATTGAATATTACTTATTTTAGTACAAAATGACAATGGTCTAATTACTTTCTATGCAAGGAATGGTTAAGTAAAATTTCATACATCAATCGAGTGTGTGGCATTTGGTGATTACAAAGAAAATCAATGGGGGTATGTAAGTCTGAAGGATAATTGAAAAAAACAATGCAAAAGTATAACTATTCTATGTAAAGATGTACCCACATGGATGAGATGAGACCTAAAATAAAACTGGGAAAATAAAAACTTGATTTGTTTAGAATGGGTGATATGTAAATGTATATATTATTAATATACATTAATACTATACATATAAGAATAATTTATGTACTAAAATAATTTCAGGTACTAAAATATTATTATTGCTCTAATATTATCACTACTATTAAAAATATAATTTTAGTATATGCTGCAAGAAAATTATTGACCAAATCTATGAAATTGTATTAGATGGTAATGTCCCACTTTTTGTTAAGTGTGTCATGTCATCTTTAAGATTCTATCTATCTCATCTTACATAAAGATTCCAGGGTTCCTAACTATATTAAATCACATATTAAACATATTTTCTCATTTCTCCAAATTCAAGATTTTAATTCTCTTTAATGCCCTATTTTAATTGGAATGTTGCTAAATCCGTTGACAGTCTTACCAACCATTTTAACAGCCTTTTAATTTGTCGTCTAGAAAATTATAACTCTTCATTAACTTTGGGAGACACAGCATTGCAGTTGTGATATATCATTCCTCGTTTTATTAACAATCTACTTAATGAAATTCAGTCTTCGAGCAGATGATGGTGATAATGTAAGCACTTGCCCTGGATTTTTTTTTTCTTTAACAAAATTAAGAATTTACTGATAAGCATAATAGGAGAACAAACATTCAATTCCTCAGGAGTGCAAGAAGTAAAATCCTAAAGACAGAGATTTTTGAGTCCTCTTATGTATAATTAACATCCATAAATTGTTTTCCAAAACGTTCAATGTCTTTACAATGCCCTTTGCCACTGTAAGGTAATACTGAAAGGCTATGTCAGTGCCTCAATATTTATAAATATAACCTACTTGGCTCAAAAATGGAGGATGACATCATCTGGTAGAGGATTTTGGTAAGCATGAAAATGAGAATCAGGGCAGGAAGAAGGTGGAGAATAAAGGACACTCCTTTCAGGGTAAGTCTAAAGGGTCTTTTCTCCAAAGAGTAAAGTATAGTTGTACTTAACTATAGCTGTACTTCTCACTCAGCAGATTTCACAAACTGTGGTATTAGTAATGTGAAATTAAAGACTAGATATATTCAAAGCTCTAGCAAGTCAACCGAAGAGCTGCAACTGAGTCCATGTAGAAGCAGAGAGAGGGAGAGTGATCTGAGAGGGATCTTAACGATCATTCATCCCTTCCTTAGCCTCATTTTAGGAGAAAACTGAGGCTTACAGAGGGTAAGTGACATGTCAAGGTGACAAAGTAAATTAGTGTCAGAGTCCAAGTTAGGGTCAAGGCTTCATGAGGACAGAGTTCTCCTCTCACCAGGGTCCTGGCCGGTAGTATATATGCTCATGGCTCAGCTGCTGAACCCTCTATGAATGTCATGCTTTATCCGGTATCACCTTGGCAGTGTGACCCAAAAACTAGAGATGGTTATTAAAGATAGCTTCAGAGGGAAAAAGCATCTCTCATAAGTTCCCCCCACTTTTGTTCAGGTTTATGTAGCAAACATTGTAACACACTGAGATTAATTTTCACATAAGACCTACTTTTCCCATGGGAATCAGACATCATTTCACTTTTTTGTTCCTTTCTCATATCATGACACTGCCCTCCCTTGGGATGATTTGCTGTATAGGTGGAAAGCTGCCCACAGACACATTCAAAATGAGAAAGAAAAATCCAGCAAGTCTTGCCTTTGTCTGGTGACTCCATCTTTTTTGTTCTGGGCATTCGTGTGCTTTGGAACAAAATGTAGTAGTTCCTTTTGAGATAAGTCTAAACAATACGGTTAGAATAAATGGAAACTAAGAGTACACCAGATTACTAGATGGCCTACAGTATTTGTTGCTCGTTGTTCTAATAGTCATTTGATTAAAATACACCACAACCAGACCCCAATCAAATCACTTACCTCTGTGCACAAAGTCTTTAAATAATTTAACACACATTTAGTATATGTGAGATTTGTATATGTTCATGAACATAAATATATACATTTATTTATGCATTTACAAATTTATAAATATATAAATTTTACTGTGCTTAATATATGTGCTTTGTTCGGTGGTTTATCTAACATGCATATTTAATACGTGTACATTTATGTACATATGCATATGTGTATAACTATATACATGTGTATGTTCAACTGAAAAAATTAAGGGTGTATTCATGCTGCCATTTCAATTATTGTAAGATTTAGTAATTATGATGCCATTGCAAAAAAAAAAAAACTTGAGGTCTAAGGGTTAGTCATTCGACTTTTTTAACACCCTTTAATTCGACTTTAGAGAAATGAGACATAGGATCACTACAACCATAGAATTTAAAATTGGTTTAACAAAATATCATTTTAACATTATGGTACACTATAGCATATGATGTTGGGATATGATTTGTAAAGGGAATTTTATTTTAAGAAGTCTTTTTGATTTTTGATGCATGTCTTAAACATTTAAAATTATATTAAAATTCAGTTTACTTAATATTTACTTCTCTTGGCATTAGCATAATTTACAAGACTCACAAACTTATTCTGAGAAAATTAGTGTCATGCACAAAAATTTATGTAGAATGATGGTTATTGAAGCACCATAGTAACCAAAAATACATAAAACTAAAGTTCTATTGGGAAAAAAAAAGATTAAGCGGAAAGGATGGTGTGGATATATCCCCATGACAATGACATACAGTTAATGACATCTATTCCAGAAGAATATTTCAAGAAAAACATTCATGACATAATAAGTAAAAAGAGCAGAGTACTAAAAGTACACATAATTCCAATTTGAAAACACATTACATATATGCACAAGCAGCTGAAAGGCTGGAAAATAAACACACCAAAATGATAACAAATGCTGTTGAGATGTAAGATAATAGGTTGTTTTAATTTTCTTCTTATGTATTTGTCATTCTTGAATTCTTTACAATGGAAACAAATTGTTTTCATAATAAAAAAATGCAATCCAAGTAATTTAAAAAGACTCTTAAAGACGGACTCCCAAATTACGCAAAACCCCACGCAGCAGCCTGAGCCTTATTCCTCTTCTCAGTGAAGCTGAATTATATCACCATATTCAAACATCCAGGGTCCCCCAAAACCTGAGCCAAACCAGGCACTAATGAAGTCACTATTTTCTAAAAATATAGCAAAATGAAGACGGACTCTAGACTGAGCATTATATGTTAAATACTCTAATTGTTAATAATAGTTAATTCAATTAAAAGGATACTTAATAAAATTGGAATAAATGGGGTTTAAACTAAGTCCCTCTCTAAGGTTCATTCAGGTCCCAGATTAACAATTATTTACATTTAGTTTAAACTAATTTACTGTTATCATTTTTATTAACATCATCAATTTCTCTGATTCACTTTCACACATTCAAGGGGAATCAACAACACTAATTTTCCAGTCTATAATTTGTATTTAACAACCAAGCCTGGTGTACATCTCTCATATGAATTTAATTTTTTCTTTTTTTGGTTTTTCGAGTTCAGTCCTGATCAAATGAAATTCAGAATGCTATTTATTTTTTTTCCCTAAAATACAAAACCTCCTACTCAAGGGTCACTATAACTGTATCAAACGAGAAACTAATTACTGTGTTTATTAAGTTTACTCTGAAATAAACACATATATGCAAGAGTAAAAACACTCCTTTCTCTTTTTCTTTTTGGCAAGCAAGTGCCAGGTGATAGCAACTATCTACACAAACACTGCATACTCTAAGGAGGACTTTCTACAAATATTTTTAAAGGCTCCTTTTGGCTCTGAATAAAGTAATATACTGGGACTGCCACAGGAGCATGTGAAGGGCTGTGAGAAGCCATAATCCGAATATGCTAAGAAAATGTAAGCAAAAAATTGCAAATAAAACTGCTTATATTCATGTAACTTGTTTGGCGACAGCCATATAGCATAAGGAAAGCTGCTATAACTCATAACAGCATCTTGTAATAAAACAGCTCCATGCATCCCTCTCAAACTGTTCAGTGCTCAGAACTCATCAGATGGCTGAGTAAGCATTACACTTTGGGACAGTAAATCTGTTTCCAATATGGTGTACATTCACAGATAGGCGCTTTAGTATTCATCCTAAGACACTTCCAGCTAAATACTCATAAAGAAAGGGTAATCATATATTTAAATATCGGGATGCTATTTTCTCTGTCTATTTTAGTAATCTAGTTCACACTAGAGCAAACCTAAATGGATCTTAGGAAACCTTTAGCAAACTCAACCCTGACTCACAGCAGAGAATCTCTACCTATAAAGGTCTCCATTCTGCTCCCATAATACTCTGTGCTTCTGTGTGCCATGATAATTTCTGTGTGGTACTAACGTTATATGGCTCTTTTTATCTCTGTGGATTTCCCGAGAGCATGAACTGTACATTTTGTGTGTCTGTATTTCTAGCTCCTAAACAAAACCAGAGACAAAGCCGGCCATAGGTAAGTGTTTGATGATTGGCTCAATGATTCCCCATGGTTTAAAAGTCACTAGTCTGGATTTGAGGTCCTGAATCCTTTCCACAACCCTAAGGTTTGCATAGTAGTCAGAATAAAGCAAACAGCACATGAGGCTTTCAAGTTGTTTACACATGTTCATTTTTCTGAGGGATACATCCTGGTTTGAGCTGTGGAAGAGACTGCTTCTATTCTGTTATCAGAGAGAGGGAGAATGGCTGTCTTACATGCCTCAGGTAAGAGACCCAAAGTGGGAGGCTTATTAGGGGAGACAGGAACATTCGCTCAGAAAACTGATTTTTTAATTTAAACTTCCTCCCATACCGATCAAGATTTAAACCCCTACACAGTTAGATCCTTTAGAACTCTAGGCAATTCTAAAGGTAAATTTATTGAGTGGTTAGGTTGTTATCAGATGAATGTGAACTCTGTTTAAGCAGGAATGTACACACCCACCTCCCTGCCCCCACTCTCACCTCCATGGTGGCTTCTCTTGGCTTTACTTTTGCATGTGTGCTCACAGGTTAGGAACTGTAGAACACTGTGATCTCAACATTAAGTCTACTCCATGGCAGATTTCTCTTTTAGGAAAAAAACACTGCAGGCAGAGCTTGATGGCATATTTACATGCAGAACTCTGTGAGATGTGGGCCACAAGAAATGCTGTTTCACCACCCAGTGGTAACTGGAATTCAGAGGGGAAGGCATTAACCTTGGATGGATAGAGAATGGCTCTGGTGAGGTGTGAGGCGAGAGGAGACAGAATACCCTCTGGGACCTAGAAGATCTCATCGTTGGGAAAGCTCCTGGGCTCAGTCTCCTGTGCTGGACCATCCCCCAGGAGGTTGCTGTTAACAAATGAATATGTTTGAGCACATGGAATTTTGAAAGAGAGTTGTGGGGTTTACAAAGTAATTCCTCATAGGTATTTCACCCACCACAACGACTTGGTGATAACAAATACTGCTTACAAAGAATTTCCTTATTAATAAACTTTACCCCACTAATCAAACTCTGGAGTAGGTACTAGGATGTGGACTGTACACAGAGGTATACTTTGCTCCAGGGGGTCTTGTCTAAGACCTGCCCAGAATCACATGGCTCACCATTGTCCAGCATAAGCCTGACGCACTGTCTCCCGGCTTCAAATTTTGCCCTAAATTGCTGAGTGGCTGGAAAATCGGAGTTGCTGAAAATCTGTGCAAGGGAACAAGTGAAGCAGGAGGCAGGAGATGAAGAAATGGGTACTTGGCTTTCTCTGGAGGCAGGTACTCTGACTTGCTCTGATTCACACTATCTATTCACACAGGAAACCACAGGAGAGAAAACACAAGGATGAAGAACTCAAGGTAAGGATGGGTGGGGACATGTCAAGAGGCTGGGGGTGCAGCAATCAGAGAATGGTCCCATCCATCACTTAACAGGGGTGAGGAGGTGAAAGTTATTTCCTCTGGGTTCAGAAAAAGGAAAGAAAATAGTAAAAGAAAAAAAGTGAGGAAATGAGGAGAGCTAAAAACAAAACAACCAAAACCCAGTTTTGGTGTTTAAATAATACTTGCATGAATACTGTAGAGCAAAGGACAGAAATTCCAGCTCATGTCTCCTAATTTACCCTGTTAAATATAAATACTCTTTGCTCAGTACAAACTCAACTTTGTAACTTTATTATTTTTTTAAAACGTTTTATTTATTTCTGAGAGAGAGAGAGAGAGCGAGCGAGCAGGGGAGGGTCAGAGACAAAGGGAGATACAGAATCTGAAGCAGGCTCCCGGCTCTGAGCTAGCTGTCAGCACAGAGCCCAACGTGGGGCTCGAACCCACGAACCATAAGATCATGTTCTGAGTCGAAGTCAGACGCCCAACCAACTGAGCCAACCCAGGCACCCCTCAGCTTTGTAACTTTAGAGGAAAGAACAATGAACTTGACCAGCAGCTGATTTAGCTGGATGTATTCTGAACCAGAATTCTAACTCTAAACCTAGAAGCTTATGTGACCTTGGAGACCTCAGAAGCTCTCTAAACCTCAGTTTCCTTATCTGTCAAATGAATGGCTTGAAACAGATCATCCCTATGGGTCTGGTTCTGATATTCTATGTTCACAGCACTTTTGAGAGAGTTACTATACCCTCATCAACTATGGTTTCCAGAGAAATAGCATCTGTCACATCAATGACACAGCACATGTATCCCTCCCTTTATTTTTCTTCTGCTAAGGTGTTTTAATCCTGACAGTATAATAGAATAAATCACAGCCATCAGAGATGGGAGTGACACTGGCCACACACATTCGAGATAAACAGTCAAAAATCACTCACCCATGCCTTCCCCTTTGCCCACAGCCTGTGCTGTCTGACAACACTAAGGTTGAACTATGATTTCCATCTGGCTGCTCAGATCTGAGCACCAAAATAACCCTCTGCATTGTCTTAATAGCTGTAATGATACTCTGCTTTCCAGCAGCCTCTCTGTCCAGACCATCTCAATATTTGGATTTGATTTCTTCCCTCCAGCAAGTGTTGAGGGAAGTATAGTTGTTACATAGTCAATCAGCAAACATCACTTAGCACCTACAAATAGCACTAAAGGTAGATTGTTTAGGTTTGATTTTCTTTGCACCTCTTATGTACATGTCGCCTGCACTTGGGAAGGGGAACTAACCCTTTAAAACCTTGGCTGTCCTTAAGCATAGTGATGATTTTTATTTATATACCTCATAGGTATGAGGCACATAGTAATTGTTCAGTAACTTTAGCTATTAACATTAGTGCAACTCTTTTGTCTCTATTTTAGATAAGGAGATTATTACAGTGGTATAGAACTGTAGAAATAAATGAAGGTGATAAAGAGCTTCAAAAAGACAGAGATCTCAGAATAACTAGCCTGGGGGCTAATAAGTCACAGAAATGGATAATTTTCAATATGAACTTTTACCCATTCTTTGTTTTTGCAATACTTAGCTCTGCTGGCATTCCTGCTTCTATCTGTGGAAGATTTGTGAATGAGAAGCTATGATATTCTATACAGCAAGCGATAGGTATGTTTGTGTAATACAGAGGGTATTTTGGCCTTAAAAAAAAAAAAAAAGATTCTTCTCTCTTAAGAAAAAAGGACTATGACATACTTGAATTAAACTACCTTTAAAAAGCCAAGGAATCACTGTCCATTAAGGATGACTGAGGAGCAAGAAGCCAATAATACTCACTGTACCTTCCGAGAGAAGTATCATGGGGTAGGAAGCGGGTGGAGGATACGTGGTTTAAGATAAAGCAAAAAAGGATTGGACTCACTGTTCTGATCCGAAAAGCAAGACTTACGGATAAGGGCCATGGTCTGATTGAAACGTGCTTTCTTCGTGCTCTGCAAGACATCCATTGCTCATATCTGTAACTCTTAGCAAATTCGGTTCAAGGAGTGAGCTTACTGCCTTCAGTGTATAAATGAACTCAGAGACTACAAGCTTCTGTCAGACACACTTGAACCGTCTCCAGGAATTGGGAGGCTGTTTCCCCTTATCGTATTCCTGGTTTTACCTGTTCCTCCTGCTTACACTCTTCCTTAGGATTTCCACTGAGAAGTCTTGGACTTCTTTGTACCTTAATGATATTCTATTGCTCTCTAGCTGAAAATCCTCAAATAAATTCCCACTGTCTCCTTAGCTCTGATTATCATGATCTCTGTATTTCAGTCCTTCTACTTTTAAAATGGGGGTGATATTGAATTGATACATGTGAAGTCACTAATGAGCACCTGGCACTTCAGAAGTATGCAATGAGGGGCGCCTGGGTGGCTCAGTTGGTTAAGTGTCTGACTTCCACTCAGGTCATGATCTCATAGTTCGTGGGTTTAAGCCCCATAGTGGGTTCTGTGCTGATGGCTTAGAGACGGGAGCCTGCTACAGATTCTGTATCTCCCTCTCTCTCTGCCCCTCCTCCACTCATGTTCTCTCTCTCTCTCTCTCTCTCTCTCTCTTTCTCTTTGTCTCTCTCAAAAATAAGCATTAAAAAAGTATGCAATGAGAAGTATTATCATTAAAAAAAAAAAACCCAACAAAATCTTATGAAAGAAGATTCCTTCTGTTCATTTCATCCCTGACCCAGCCCCTTTATAAAATGTGCTGAATTTCTGCCATAACACACTGAATCCTTCTAATTCTGTTAAGAACTGAAAGCAAGAAGCTTACAGTATTAAGCTGCTACATAATTAAACATTCTATGACAAATCATTCTCTAGAGATATAAACTGAGGTTCAACAAAAGCAAGATGTTCTTGTTCACACATACATTAATTCTCTTACAGCTTTGAAATCAAGCTATTTAAGTTTCCTAGAAAGGGTTAATAAAAGACTTCATAAAGGTCTCTGAAATCTGAAGCTGAAATTATACCATGTGCTATTATTACTGTTTTTGTTAGTCACCCAGAAAACAAGTAAGATGTATGCTTAGAGGATATAAAAAAGAAATAAAATTCATGTTGGCTTTCGCTAAGAGTTTGGCTAAAAATACATTCCGACATGCAGTGCACAGGCATGGCCTAGAAAGCTCTCGTGGCACCAGGGCGGCCAAGAGGCAGCTCTGGCTTTGTTTGGCAACAAAGATCACTTGATCATGCAGAGAGAGTAGGGGGTCTGGCAAAGTCAGCTTTGAATAAAAAAAAACCAAAACGTGCCTTACAATGTTCATTCCCAATCTACTGTGGCCAAACTGAAATAACACAGATGCCGTATGAGGAGGTAGAAAGGGGGTAGGGGAGGATGTGGGCAGAGCTTTGGGACAAGATGTGAACCCTCCATATTCTAATATGTGATGGGAACCTCTGATCAACAAACATTTATTAAATGTCTCTGTGAATGGTACTATAGCTGGTACGAAAGGGGATGGAAAGATGAATGAGGCACTGTCTTCATCTTCAAGGAACTTATAGGAACTTATATTTACAGCTTGCTATTCTGCACAGAGATCTAATGTGATGGCTTCCAAGGGGGAAAAAGCAATATCAGGTTTCCTAGGCATGTAGTGAGAAATCGCATATGAACTAAAAGCAGCAACAAAACCAACCAATCATGGAACTCTATACTTTTGCAACTTTCATATAAACCTAAAAGTATTCTAAAATTAAAAGTTTATTAATTAAAAAAAAAAAAAACTAACCAGCCAAAAGGAAATCATAATGTTTCTTACGTAAAACAAAATAAAAAACAAACCAGAAACATTCTAAAATTTAGTAAATTTAGTAAATCTGTAACACAAGCTCAGCACCTTCTTGTTAAATCAACCATTTCCCGATGAAGATGCCCTATGCTGGCAGCTTTGGGAGCTACATCTCCCAGATAGACAGTCTTCTTTAGGCCTACACAGTGTATCTCAAAATGATTTAGCTGCCAAAGGTCTTAACCCACTTTGCCCTGAGAGCAGAGGCTGAGAAGAATTCTCGTGAATAAGTAGTTTATTTGGGAAGTGATTCTAAGGAGAAGTGAGGGACAGGGTGAAAACAGGACAGGAGGGAGAGCCAATATAAGGAAGAGTGCTAAACTTGGTCACTCCTGTGGGTACCTGGTGATGATGGTGCTGGAACCTTCCCAGGAGCCTTAGGCTGTGCTTCTCAGGATAAAGGTGAGAACCATTTATCATCAGCTTCCTATCCATTGGCTTCAGAACCCACTGATCAAGGTGGCCCCACAGGTGTGGATTCTGGGTTTGCTTACACTTAACTATCTTCATCCTCAAGGGCATTCAGCAACTTATTGTCAGAAAATTCCAGGGGAGGGAAAAGAAGCCAGCATCCTGTGTAAAGTTCACTTAAAGTTCTCCAAGATACATTACAGCAACATTTAAAACCTGGGGATTTTATGGGAAAGCATTCCAGATTTCTCATTTTCTTGAAAAGTTGGGATATCTAGAATACCAGACTTGAATTCTCCAAAGGCACCAAACAGCCAGAGCTGAGAGGCACTACCTGGACATGCATAATCCAAATCAGGACAGTCTCCACCATGAAACACAGTTGAAAATTCAGCTTGCTTCGTTCCTTGGTTTTACTGGCATTCTCCTATGAATGTTGGACTTTTCACCCATACTTGAACTATTCCTAGACTTTATAAGTATTCACAGTGAAAAGCAAGTAACCATTAACACTATCTTTCTTCACTGGCTTCATCTTTCAAAATAAACATAATTTGATTGTGTTTCTTCCAACAGTAGGTTTCAAGTCATGATTACTGCTTTGATGTTGAAGATGTTAAATCCATTGATATAATTAAGTGATTATGCACTACATGCCAAGCCAGATGCTCAAATTAAATCCTCACTTTTAACATTTAACAGAATGTCAGATAAGAAGTAGAAAGGGTAAAAGAATTGGTCCACTTGCTTCTTCTGACTCAGAACAAAGAGGTGGACACTGCCAACCAAGGACCCACAATACCCGGTACACAACCAACAAATGGTTGCTCATTACTGGTTTGGAAATACTGTGCAATGAGCTCCTAGGTACATGGTATTTATTAAGCAAAGCCCTCTAAGAATTAGGAAGCTCTACTAAAATTAGAATTATGGGCTTTTGAGTGAAAAGTGAAATTCTAAGTCACTATGTTAAGCATGAGTCCCTGTATGTTTGCAGTGCTATCAGTTACCAAGAAAATGGTTATACTTTATATAGTTTGTTCAGTTACACTCAACCCTTTGAGATGTTTTTATAAATACTGATACCTGAGTACAACCCTCCATTGATTCATATTTAATTAGTCCTGGGCAGGGCTTGGGCACGGGAACTTTTCAGAACTCCCCGAAAGAGTCTAATAAGCTGCCTCCTGGTGCAGAGGCAGAAATGGCAGAGGGCTGTGGCCACATTCACTGTCCCCTCACTGCTCAGCTAAGACAACTCAGCACTTCGCCGTAGCCTCCCTGCTGTTCAATCTCTGGGTTTGTGAAGCAGAAAGTGTTAAGTGGGTCATCTCCAGACAGGGTTTTTGCATCACATACAAATGGGGGTCAGAGTGTAAGCATTAACTGAATTGTCACTGCAAACTAAGAAGAACTTGTACCCAAGGCTGTCAGGTGAACAGAGATCTTTTTAAAGTTGATAGTGTCACCTGAATTTGCAGTCATTTGAGAAGACTTTTTTGGGCTATAGATATTCACCCTGAAGTTGACTGGATTTCTTTTTCTTTGAGGACACTAAAAGTAGTATTTCTCCCTTCTATCAATGTTCCAGCAAACAGATTCATAGAAACATATTCAATCCATTGGAATTACTCTCTAAATAAATTCAACATTTTAGCTCAAAGAACGACAAATAAATTCTGTGCTTTAATTCCCATACATGAAGTGGACTTTACCTGTACAAGGATGAACTGAGAAACACGTATTATACAGTCAAGGTGGCTGTAGACGTGGCAGGATTTAAAAGGAAGTGTTTCAAACTATTTTTAAAATAAAATGCATCCCACTGGGACAGCAACTGCCCAATGCCTGCTATTCATAAATCAGGGTGAACAAAGAGAACCTTCACTTTTTGTGGCTCTGGCCAAAGAAAAAGACCTAAAAAGGAAGGAGGATAACAGGTTCAGCTGGGAATACAACAGAGCCCATCTGATTTGCTCTGTTTTTTTTTTTTTTTTTCCTCATTCCCAAAAAGATCATTCTATCTCAGAAAAAAATGCATTAAAGATAATGCTCATTGTAACTTTCGGAAAATACTCCAAAATATTATAAAAGACTGTTGGACATTATTAAATAAGTGTGTGTTGCACTTATTTTTAATATCTTTGCACACACTCAGTATTTGTTCTGATTGCTCCCAGCAGAGATTTATTACTAAAGTAGATCTGACTTGAGGTTGAGTGGAAAGGAAAGCAGTCAGTGCAGGAGGAATACTGAGTATCTTGGTGCAAGGGAGTTTGGCTGCAGCAGAGAGAGAGAAAGAGGGCTTGTGAGATATGCATGCCAATTAAAGTGCTCAAGAAATGAACATGAATTCATTTTGGGTACACACCAGCCTCCTCCTCTTCATAGGTCCCTGGGGATGCTTCTGGAATTGCCAGAGCTGAAAATTAAATTATAAACCTAAAACATGACACTGAAAATGTAATGTCTCCTTTGATAATATCACTGTGATGATTCATCAGTGGGTGGGGCAGCACCTCTCGGGGACCCAGACTGTAAGGCATGGTGAGTCCGACACTGGCAATTACTCCAGCTCTCCCAGCAGTTTCTCTAAAGATTCCAGGAGGAATTATGTCCTGTCACAGATCACATTACACCAAAGGCCTCCTACACATATGACACAGTAGGTCTCCACAGAGGCATAACCGCAATATGTGCCACCGGCTTGGAAAAGCTGATAGTATTACTGGATCACCAACACCCACAAAAAGCAAATGTTAGTGCAATTCAATATGTGAGTGTCAGAGTGCACTGCAGACAACTCTTGCAAGCTGGCATTTCACAATGTGGGATTTGGTATTGTCATGCTGGACACACAACCCACGTGTTCTAGGTTCTAAGTTCCTTTTCTGAGCTGTGCTATTTTTCTTGGAACAGGAAACAAGCCCCTAATAAGAATAAATTCTCTTGTAGTTTCATCCATGAGTCACAGCACAAAACTGCAGAGCACTTTATCTCCCTATTCACAGGAGTCAGAAATCCACGGCCCGTGTCTGCTGAGTCACCTGTAAGAGGATAATGGTAATAATACCAGCTCATGAAGGGCCACCAGAGTTCAGAAAGCAGAAGTTGCACTGAAGAGGTGGTCCATACATTAAGCCTCGTGTGATGAAAAGATTTGGAATAGGTAGGTATGTATTCTACAAAGAAGAAATGGACATAGGAAGGTACACACTATTTTTGCTATCACTAGAGCCTTTGGGAGCTGGGTATATAAAGTCAAGGACTAAAGAAGAGAACTAGTATGAGACAAAAGGCAAGAGACGTGGCCTGTGGCATACGGGGATGTGAATGGGCTGGCTACAGGCACTCAATTCAAAATTTCTAAAGCAATGTATGAGCCCAGCTAAATATATCTAGGGGCTAAGTATGCCTGCGTGCATTAACTTTGTGATCTCTGATTTAGGAGTTAAAAAGTGCTCCCAACTCTGAGTAGGGAAGTGGGAAATAAAACTAGTACCGTTTTATTTATTTATGCCTGGAATAGTCAGTGAGGTTTGGACTGAGTAAAGGATGCAAAGTAAGTTTTTCTTTTTCCCCACTCTCTTTGGACAGACTCTGAAACAGGCTCCAGGCTCTGAGCTGGCTGTCAGCACAGAGCCCGACGTGGGGCTCGAACCCACAAACCGCGAGATCATGACCTAAGTGAAAGTCGGACGCTTAACCGACTAAGCCACCCAGGCGCCCCAATGTTCTTCCTTTTTGTGTCCATTGATTAGCTGTGTTCCCACGTGAGCTTCTTATTTTTTCTTGTGCATTTTTCCTGGATGATCACATTGAGTCCCATGAAAATTACTAGCTGTCAACTCCTAAATCTCTATCCAGCTCAAATCTCTCAGCAGAATTTAGAGCTGTACATTCAACTGCCTATTAGGCAGCTATACGTTCATGGCCTACGGGCACCTCCAACTCAAAAGGTTCACAAGTGCACATACTAACTTCACCCACAAACCAGCTCATCCTCTGTTTAAAAACCCCAGTGGTTAGTACTAACATTTGGACAGTTGCCATAACCAGAGACTTGAGTCCTTGAATCTTCTTCTCTCCCTCACCTTGCTTATTCCATCAGTTGCCAGAAAGTATTGATCTTACATTCTAAACATCCTCAGCTTTGCTAGTCAATTTACCAGTTGTCAAGATTAAAATACACATCCACTTGCACACAAACATATTACCCCCCCCCCCGCATGCTATGAGTTTTTGATTTATTTAGCCAGTGATAGAGAACAAATAAGGTATTATGGTCATGCGGGAAAGGGGTGGATAAAGCATAATGTTTTTTTTCTGTATTTTACTTGCACTGTGTCCATTTGAGGTGGTCTGTTGCTGATGCTACTCTGCATAGGCAGGCATCTAAAAAGGCTGAGGGGAAAAACATCCAAATTATTTTAACAATGTTACATTTTTATCCTTAGCTTTGTATAACCATTCCAGGAGAATTTGAACTAACAATCTATGCACTTACATTTAAGGGCTTATTTACAAACATTGACCTTTCCTGGATCTTTAAGTAAATTCAGCATCAAAAAGGTAATATTCTCTTTGCAGGAGAAGAAAGCAGTCAATGCCCAAGAGTCACTGAACAATACAGCCACCTTTACTTTTACAGTGTCCTTAAAAGTCCACATTCTTTGTGGCACAACATTTTTCGAACCATCCCCATTATTCCAGTTCAGACCGCTAAACTCCCTTGCCTCCATGAAACACACTCTTCTAATCCACCTCGCTGAGCATGTGGTCTCCTTGTAATATATTCTATAAACAGATGCCAGCATTAATTCCCCAAAAAGCCTTTGTGACCCAGTTTTACCCTCCCACTCTAGCTCCTTAGACCCCACTCTACATTCAGCTAATCTGAACTTTTAGATTCTCGGAACGACCACACTTTGTCATCTATGGACCTTTGTATATGCCTTATCTTTTGGCTGAAAACTCCTTGCCATTCTGATCATCTAACTCCTTATACTTCAAGTGTATAAAAGGAAGTCATAATTTGTGACATTTCTGAAGCACAATTCTGGGTGAGATGCCTCTCCAGAACCACACACTATCTTCTTTTGTGGTGATTATCAGAAGTACCTAGTTACATGTCTATTATATCTTTCTTCTTTAAGACTGCCAAGCTTTGTGTGATGACGGCTTATGTTTGCTTTATTCACTGCTATATTCTATAACCTAACACAGTTGCCTCATGGGTACCCCAAAATATATTTGATTTAATTTGAGTCAAAGGGCAAAAACAGGGAGATGTTTTAGAAATTTAATACTATCTATGAAACCAAAAAAAAAAAAAAAAAGAAAAAAAAAGTGCAGCGCAAGGCCTAAGGGTAGGAGGCAATTTAAATGGTGAAGTTATTTTCCGGTCTTGAAATCTTGGAAGCTTAACATGGAATCAGGAACTTAGATAAAAGGATAAATTAAGAAAAAAATAACTGCCATAATCTGGTGAGCATCAATATAAAGAAAAAAAAGAGTCTTCTTAGAAGACCAAAATGTAAGAGCTATGAAACCAGTTCCCAATAGCTATGATATAAAAATGGAAACAGATTTTGAAGAAAAGACATTTAAGTTTATTACTGGACTATTTCAAAAGACATTATCAGTTAGACAAGTAGAAATGGAGGTTGGAAAGACCATTTATCTTAGACTTGAGCATCAGAGGGTAGGCAGCATCTGTTATGAGGCCAGTTAGTATTCCTTACCCACTTCTGGCATCAGAATCTGTCTTTCCTATTTGGAATTCATTCCACCAGGTTTAGGAGGCACTTACCATAAACTATCCCCAAACACAAAGTAGGCCTAAATCTAAGACATGGCCAAGTGAATTCAGAGTGATAGAGGCATCAGCATGTGCCCGATTTACATGAATCTCTTTCCAGTGACATTACAGATGGTAGAGAATAGGAGATTAGGATTATCACCAGACATCATCAAGTAAATACCTCCAAAGAATAAAGCCAAGTACAGAGAATGAGAAATAAGAGATGGTACATGTAAGCAGTGTTAAATTCTCCAGTGATATAAGACTAAGCATCATATTTTTTGCATAAGCTCATTTCAGTCAGAGTACTATCTTACTTTCACTTGTAACTGAAAAAGCCTTGCAGAGTAGAAACAGTGAATGTTGAAATTATATGAACTAGACTGTTATAGAGAAAGTGCCATAGAAAAGAAACAGTGAAGGGCAAGGGTCAAAGTGGACAATTACTACAGAAAAAGAGTAAAGAAAGAAATACAATTCAGAAAAAGTTATATCTAAAGCTGAATGCAGAGTTGACAATAGAGACTTGCTTAAAGGATAATAATTGGGCAAACATAAAGATTATAGTTTGAAAAATATAGATTTAATACTAGAAGAGCAGTGACTACAACAAAGAAAATCCAGAGGAGACTGAATCACTAGCTGACAAGGACTCCAAATTATTACCCATACAGTGATAAGAATGGATTAATTTTCTCTAGAGTTTATATGGATAAAGTCTACTCTTAATTAAACCCAGCCCTAAAATTTACATTTATTTATATACCATAAAATGAATATCGTTTAAAAAAAAGTTTGTATCCAATGACACTGCCTTAGAGCATTTTTCTTTCTTTCTTTTCCTTTCTTTACTTATAAAATTGTTTGACTAGCAACTCTCTTACAGTGTGATGGCATCAGCTGACATTTGTTAGATGGTAGCTTTCCGTCCTTTCTAAAAATAAGGAAATAATGTGTGAGTTATGTTCATCTTTGGTAGCAAAAGGTATGGCACAAAGGGAGTCAAATATACTCTATCAATAACTGGAAGAACATTTCTGGATTTGAAACTGTCAGAGTTCTTGCAAGTCATAAGAATCAAATCTGAGGCGAAAAACATTTCTCGTGCATAAAATATTATGAGAGGTGGAGAGCAGATGATGACCATTTTGTTGGCAAAAGGCTTAAAATGACAATAATGATAACCACCAGCATGTATTCAGCACCTATTAAAATACAGGCAGCATCCATAGCATGATGAATGATCATTAAAAAAAAAAATGATCCCAATGATCTCAGTCTATAATGGTGAGAACTTTTACACAAGGAGAAAATGAGATTTACAGAGTCCACGTTCTAGAATTGAATCAAGCTGACACTAATAGAACCCATCAGTACTGGGATACAGTTGAGCTCTGGGTCTGCATTCTTAACTGCTTTCCCCTATGCCTCTCAAAGGAAGCAAAAAGGGGTCAAGTTAGCCAGCAAGAAGGCAATGGATCATATTACACTGAAAGGTTATAGATTCTCTCTTCTTAAAAAACAAACGAACAAAAGCAAAACAACAACAACATTAAAAAATACAGCCAAAGAATAAGAAGCAGCATGTTATTCTCAGCTCAGTTTGTGAAAAAAAGTTTTTCTGTCTAGAGGTGGCAGAATAAATGAATAAATTAAAAGCAATATTTTCAAGGTACTTTTTAACCTTCCAGATACTGACCTGACAAACTTCTGAACTTCATTAAAACTTAAAACATGTTTTCTGTAGGTAAAGGGCTAAGGTTTTCAAAACAGAATAGTTTTAATTGTTGTTTTGCGTGCAGTGTGGAAAAATAACTATTTTAAGACAATAGTATACACAGAAATGCTCACAGGTTTCCCGAGTATTTCAGCAACTCTTATATACATTGACTGAATGAATTCAGGTAACACTTTAGCTTACTAGTGAGTTTTTAACTCATTAACAAAGGTTAAATTTATGCTATGCCAAATTAGAGAGTAAAATAATTTGCCCAAATTATTTTAAAGATCACAAGAATGAAAATTGGCTTATAAAATACCAAAATCAAACCTAGCCTAAAATGTGTATGTGTGTATGCCTTTATGTATTTTTTATGTGCATCAAAATGTAGGTGAAAGTGATTTCTGTGCTAGAACTGATTGAGGGAACTGATGGAAGTATGTTTTCAAAAATCCAATCTTCCCCCAGTTCTTTCTTCAACCTTGACCCAAAGAGACAGCCCGAGGTACAGAGAAAGAATTCAATCTCGGCCCCCTCTCAAGAGACTTGAGAGCTACTAACTGGAAAAGAAAGGCTTTTTGAGCCACGAGAAGCCTGGCTGAACTCTCTGGCCCACTGGGCCTTGCCTAGCACTGAAACCAGTCAGTTCTGCTTACCTGAGCAATATCATTTAGATAGCAACACCTTTCTTGGTTAGTGTTCCAGGTTGAGAGGTTGTGCGAAGAGGTGATGACTATAGGGGAGGGCCAAGAATCTGTGCTGACAGCCTAGCACACATTCTGACAGCAGAAACTTTTTCCTAAAGTGGTAGTAGAGAGCTAGTGTAGGTGGGCACACTCACAAAGAATTTGGGAGAGCTGTGGAAATGGAGGCAAATGGGTGAGAATAGGAATATGGATCATCAGGGCTGGTTGTCTTGCTCATTATATACGCAATCAATGTTAGCAGTTGTAGTTCCTATAGTAAGAAATGTTTAAAGGTGTTGGTATTTAAAAGCTTTATCAACTGAACTTCATAGCCTTTGACTTAGGCTTTAATGTCTTGTTTTTGTTGATTTATTTACTTACTTGGGAGGTGATCAAACAGAGTGGCTCAAGTTCCAAACAGAGCTCTTGAATCCAACTTCCTG
Organism: Hyaena hyaena; assembly: GCF_003009895.1. NCBI lineage: Eukaryota > Metazoa > Chordata > Mammalia > Carnivora > Hyaenidae > Hyaena > Hyaena hyaena. The sequence goes on along the minus strand of NW_024080933.1, from coordinate 219,683 downwards.
GATTTAAAACCTGTCTTCGTCAATTCCTACATTTGTGACCTTGGATTGATTTATTTAACCTCTCCATGCCTCAGTTTCCACATTCATGAAAAAGGAGATACTAATAGAACCCACTTCATAACATTGTTTTGAACGTTATCTGAATCAATATAAGTAACATAATCAGACTGACACCTAACATATAAAAAGTGCTCAGTGAACATTAGCCATTATTCTTTTGTTGTTCTTGTTGATCTTGTTTAATACAGCTGAAAATGGTGTACGTATCCCAGTGAGATATAGAATGTGAACCAGAGTCTCAGGCAGATAAACAGGCAAAGCAGAGTTTGAGTCTAACTTTAGGCTCCCAAGCCCTGGGGGAATGTCTTTTGTGTCATGCTGCTCTACACCCTAACTTCAGGGTCCCAAAGAACAAGCTCATACAATCTGCTTGGGCACTTGGCTGACCTTCATTATTCAAAGAGGCATCTATTTCACAGGTTAGACTGGGGCTAGGTCTAGCCAGGGATCAGACCACTGGTCAGTTTTGTCAGGTGCATTAACTCTCAGACCACTAAGGTGCTATTCAGTGCAGAATTAGTCATTTATTAATTACTAATTACTCCAATGGCCATAGACCTAAAGTCAGCAATTTTCACCCTTCACACCAGGAGGATCCAGAATAATAGAGGTCAGGCAGGTAATTTGCATTGTCTCTCTTTAGGAGCAGAGGCTGATTCTGTGCTGAAAGCAAGCAAAGAAGGTATAATTTGATGGGAGCTTCCATAAGCTTCTCATGGGAACACCTATCCTATCTCTCCTGCTGGGATCTGGCAGCTTCTCGCATTTGATACTTGCAGATACTTGCAGTAAAACTGGACAGGGTCTGACCCTGGCACCACATCACTTTTACTAGCTGGCAATTCTTTTCCACTCTGAGCATCGGAAGATCATCCAACTGTGTTTGCCAAACTTGCCTGAATGTGAGAAGCATGTTTGTTTTATGATCAGTGTCTTGGGTTTTAAATAAGAATACTACAGGAGATGATCCTGCCATGATCCTTGCTAATGTATCTCTAGGCTAATAAGTTCTGAAATGATCCTGCTCTTTGATTTCATGAATAAGAAAATAAAATGGGAAATGCATGACATTTAAAAATTATTGTTATTGCTGAGAGTAAAATGTATTTTAACCCTCTCTGTAGTGGCTAAGTTTCACGTTGAATGTGATGCTTGCCAGATTGTATCTCCTGTTTTTCCTCTCTTTAAATATGTGCTTATTTACTTCCTGAGTTCAATTTTAGAACCCATCAAAGTAGATCCACTCAGACTCTGACTACATTTTCATGCATAAATTCATAGATGTCTTCAGAAGGAATTGCACTTGCATATGCAAATACTTTCCAATGCCTTTTCATTTCTACTTTTGGCCTGCACAGTTTTTAATTCATGCAAACACATTACACAAACAAATATGGGCTCAATAACAACACACGGCATGTGTGAATTGTTAATTGCAAAGCTATGAGTTTGATATGGCCAAGCAACTTCCATTATTATCAATGGAGGGGAACAAGATTAAACAGGAAGAATAAAGGTATATTTGAACATAAAATCCCAAGCATTTGATTTCATTTTATGTAAATATTAATAAGGAAAAAGGTGACAGGACAATCCACAATTCAACAATAATCTAGGATCTACAGCTTAATGCACAATGATCCAGAAACCAGGATGCACCTTTAATGGGACTTAGGAGAAAGGGTCTACATTTCAGCACAGAATCATAAGAAACAAGAATGTATGCAGTAATACTGTAAATAAAACCAAAAATATAGCAGAAAATGAAAGGCTTTCAACCATGCTGAACATGTATCATCTTTCAGAATATTTGGGTTTTGTATTACTGATGCTCTTGGAAATAACAAATAAGGGTCCTATTATTTTATATTGGAAATTTGAACACTCCCTTAATTAATTAAGCTGTGATTCTTCCTATTTTCCCCCAATTCACACTTATGCACTTTCGGGTCAGAAGAGTACTTAGTGAAGTAAAACATTTGAAGAAGTTACTCACAGATCAAAAACATGTGATACAGAGCAATTTTCAAGTAACTCTCCCTTGTTTGAAGTGTGTTTTATTTACATGAAGATAACACAGAATATGAGAATGAGCATTAAATAAAAATTATACCCTGAAAAGTCTACAATTGCAGTGAAAATACAATTTTAACTGTTTCTCTGCTGAATTTTTAAATATCCTGTTAAATATAAAAGCTGGAGGTAAACTAAACTGGGAGCATATGAGAACATGGTTTTTAGAATAACCACTGGATTACCTATGTGTATGTTCGTGTTATGTATGTATTTACGTATATCTGTGCGAGTATATGTGTGTAACAGAAAATACATATGCATGGTGTTTTCTACCGGGAACAGAATTCAAAGCTGCTATCAACTGAATGTTTGTGACACACACGCACCCCAAATTCTTATAATGAAACCTAATCTCCAATGGTATTTGGAGGTGGGGCTTTTGGGAGGTGATTGAGTCATGAGGGTAGAACCCTTATGAATCGGCTTAGTGCCCTTATAAAAGATGACCCAGAGAACTCCCCCTGCCCTCTTCAGCTATGTGAGGGGACAAGAAAAGATAGCTGTCAATGAACCAGGAAGCTAGTTCTCACCAGACAACTCAATATGCTAGCACATTTATCTTGGACTTCCTAGCCTTCAGAAGTATACAAAATAAATTTCTATTGTTTATAAGCTACCAGTTTATGATATTTGTTACAGCAGCCCTAAAGAACGAAGACAAAAGCTAAAATATCTCATGAGGAGTAAAAATTAACTGTAATATTCACTAACAGGAACATGAACCAAGAAAAAAAGAATCAGTGCTATAAACAATGATGTTATAACCTAGCAGGCAGGGCCTCCACCGTTGGTAGTGGTCTAGTGAACCTCCCTAGCGCATTCACTATATTTTTGTGCATTCACTTGTAATTTTGCTAAGCTGTTAATGTAAATCACACACAACAAGGCTGGTACACAAAGCATAAGACATGGAGCTGGTGAGTCAATGTAGCCATACTGCCTCTCAGCACTGTTTATGCGTTAGTCTACATGTCCATACATTTACAGCAACCCCTGACAAGTGATGACAAACTTCCTCATGGATATTGGATATGAAGAGAATGTCAACTGTTAGCACTTGAGAAAAATATTCTCCTCCCCTAAGAAATAAAAATACTGTAAGAAAAATAAGTTTTGGTATAAGTAGCAGGGAGAATTACATCTGTGGAACTGGTTAAATAACATAAATCAGTTCACCTATGCTCTGAAACACAGAAAGGCAAATACATAACTCAAAACTGACGCCACATTTGAGGTGGAAAGAAATTATATATTACACAGGATAGGGGAGTTTTGAATATGTTATAATCAATTTACCATTTGTTCAAACAGAATCTGAGAAGTTCAATGTGTAAAACTGTAGAAATTTGAGCTCTTGGAGGCTTGTATGGGGGGTTCAAGAGAAAAAAAACACAACAGTTTAAAAACCACAGCTAATTTTCTTTTCCTCAAGACAGGGATTTAGAATGGACTTAGGACTACCCCTTACGGAGCCAAGGGTTTCCTATACCTTATTACATCTATCAAAACCTGCTATTGTGCAGCTCCAAAGCAACCACCAAATTGTCAAGGGATACAGTGTCCAGGACAAAAAAGGCACTTGTAATTCCCACAGGATTCTGATATGGGTCGATGAAAGGATTGTTTTCTTACACTAAACTAACCGGGAGATGATGCTGGCAGGCTTTGCTTCCAGTTTTTACCAACCTCAGGGATTGACACACAGCGCTACAAGTCAAAAATGCAAGGCAGAGCAGAGCAAGTCAGTGGCATAAGCTCCACATACCTTGTCTTGGAAACTCATCTGACTCCCGGTGAACGAGGTCTGTGACTCGGTTTCCATAGTGCATCCTGCTGTCGTGGTCATAGGCCTTCAGAGTCTCACTGGAGCTGTAGGACTTTTGTGTGGGCACGCGGCAGTCTTCACTGTCCAGGGAGGAACTTGTGTAGCGGCACTCTTTGCCACACCGTCCCCTGGTCAGGGAGCGATGTCGTCTGTCCTTTACATCCATTATTCTGGATCCGGCAGACAGCCGATGCTTTCAGAAAAGGGAGGCCTAGGTTTTGGTACTTTTCACTTGGCCACCTAAAAACATCAAAGGAAAACAACAAGACTGTGATTATAAGAAATGCTGCCTTCAGTTTTGACTCATGCTCTGACTTAGATAAAAACATAAAAAGGAAATGTGGTCAGACTGCACAATCTCTTTTTGCAGATGTTTAATGTATACTTAAATAATCAGCCTAAATAGAATGACTTGATACAGTAAATTAATTATTTTGCTGTTTAATACATTTTGAGAAAAAATAGCAAAATAACTCATGTTTTGATTTTCCTGTATGAATACAGATGACATGTAAGTGTCATTACTGCAAGATTTTACTATGAAGCGGTTCAAAGCAAACTTGATTTTACCCATCTTTAATTTCATTCTCCTTTTGCTAGAGAGGGGTTTGGGTAAAGCAAATATGAACATAAAATAAGTAAAAGAAAGGTGTATAAGGCATAAATACATGCTCCTGAAGCTTTGTAATGGCACCAAGTCACATGCGACTAATATAAAATTGCCTAGTTGGGTCTGAAAAAAGTAACAAAAGCCATTCTTCACATGCAAACAATACTCCTCTGATTTCCTTAATGAATCTTCAGCAAACTCCTAATCAGGTTTCTTTGTCGTGCAAAACTGTATCTTGAACACACTTGGTCCCTCCCTTCCCTAGTCACCTACCAACAGAGATCCTGCTCACAAGAGGCCTAACTGATACAACCACCTAATCATCAACCTCTTCACTACTGGGATATCCACTGCTAGAAAGAAAAACGGGAAAGAGCACCAAATGCAATAGATAAGCTAATGACAAGGAACCTCTTTAACATATGAACTGGCAACCAGAAAGCCCCCTCAGTCTGTCACTTGACACCCTTAGAGTGAAAGTGTATGCCAAACGTCCTCAGAAAACACTAGCCTTCTGCCTGGCAAATATGACAACATCGCTTAGATGCTCCAAAGTTTCAAATGATAGGCTCTTACTGATTTCACTGGCCATGCAAAATAGCATGGACCATAGGGTGAGGGCCTGGACAGAATGGACAAATACAAAATTTAATTAAAATAGGAAATACAACCCAGAGCCAGCATAATGATTTTTCTCCAGGCTACTGTTGCTCACTGCCTCCTCAATATGTCAGAAAATGCTCAGTGAACAGATCTGTAGTTTTGAACCCCCTTGCTCTTCTTTGGCCACTTACCGCATTGTAATGGGATGCCTATTTATACCAAAGAACTTGACTCTATGCACAGTAATGTGCATGGCATCTGTCCCAGGACAGCAGAAGCTGAGTTATCCTTCTCTTGTCTTTTTACACTAAGAGTCCCTTTCGGATTTCATGAAGCCTCCTACTTTATATTATTTATATACTTTATCAAATACTGCCTGTTATCATGGACAATTTTGTTTGAAAATTGGGACTTAAAAAGAGAGTACACCTGTTGTGAACACCAAGCACAATAGTGTTGCTGCCACAATCACTCATAAGAAAGCTAATCCTTAGTTTCCTGGAGCCTACAGTTCCTGACCCAGGAAGCTGAGAAGCACCTTTGAGAGTTACCTGTCAAGACCCCAGGACCTGCGTGAAGGACACAAATACCCAATGTTGGCATGGAAGTTTTTGCTGCTGTGTGGCCAATCCAAATACCTTAACATTAATGTAATTTCTGGATGCCAAAACCACCTTCCCTAGTTTATAACATGTGATTTCAGCACTTTGGAGTTCATATTACAGGCTGGTTAAGAGATGACCATTGAAGTCTTGATTGGATGCAAATCTTATCATTGCAACTGACTACCCAGAGCTTTTGTAAAATTACTCGTGAACTTTTAAGTTCAATTTCTCAATCTGTTAATATGGAGAATAACAGAAGTTGTTTCCTAAAGCTGTCATAAAAATTAAAACAAATACTGTGGTCCAAATATGCTAATACATGCTAGGGACTCTATAAGAAGTAGTTATTATTTTTCCCCTCTGAATAATTATTGTTTTTGTTAGCTAATTACTTATAGACTTGCATAAGACAAAGGGTGGCAATAATAATATAAATCCCTAAAATTCAAAGCTCTAATTAGAAATATCAATACTTGAACTGCACACAAATAAAAGACCTTTAGCACCTATTAAAAGTATGTAAGACTGTGCCTATCAACACTGAGGAGTCACGGTGTTTCTTTGGGAAATGGGCTGTTTCGAGTGAATTTTATAATTTCTCTCTCTTGCTTCACTGTATTTTTTTTTTTTTTTTTTACTTTTTAATGTTTTTGGTGTTCCTGACTCATGAAATCCTATCTTCTCTAATTTGTATCATGCTTTGGAAAGTGGGCTGACTTTCTGTATGCGGGTATGTGATTGTATTTTATATATAAAAAAAAATCATGTTATAAGTGGTAGCCTAAAGGCTTAAGACCTATTCATAATATACAAGAACTTTAGTGGATGGACCTTTTGACATTTGGTTGTCCAGTGATCTATTCCTGCTGAATTCCTCTTTCTTGGCTATTTTCTTGTTAAGTTTGTTAGCAATGCCATCTCTGGACAAATGATAGAAATTTATATATAATGAGGTAAAAAAAATAGCAAATCTTGCAAGAGAAAACTAATTTCTTAATGAACTTAGCTGACTATACAGATTGTTGGCCAATAGACATTTTGCACTCAGCCTGCCTTTATTTATTTTTGAGAGAGAGAGACAGAGAGAGACAGAGTCCTTCTCAGGGGAGAAGCAGAGAGACAGGGAGGCACAGAATCTGAAGCAAATTCCAGGTTCCAAGCTGTCAGCACAGAGACTGATGTAGGGTTCAAACCCATGAGCTGCAGGATCATGACCTGAGCTGAAGTTGGACACTTAACCAACTGAGTTACCCAGGCTCCCTGAGCCGGCCTGTTATTTAAAAATTAGTTTTCAAGTTTTAAAAAGATGAAACAGGAGAATTTATATTATAATCTGGATTTCCTGCTAATCATGAAAATTTGGGCAGTCTAGAAATCTCTGCTTCCAGAAAGATGTAATAAACATAGTTTATCTATTCCTCCCACTAGGTACAACAAAATCCCCTGTATAAATAAATATATAAATATAAGAAGAATATGAAAGCAAAAAGAGGAGGAAGCCCAACGAGGGCCCTCAGAACCCATGAATAATACTGTGGAGAGTTTCTGAGATTTCTTTTTGCTCTGTATATCCCAGACTTGGAGCTAAAGATACTGGCAACTCAGAAACATCAATAGGCACAGACAACAAAAGCTCCAACAAAATCAGTTTGCCTCTCGCCAAAGGATTAACAAAGAGGAGTCTAACAGACAAGAAAATGTTTAGACAGAACCACTTGCCTCTGGCCAAACAACATGGACAACACAGTTGTCCCAGTTCCACCTCCAGGAGCAAAAGCCAGAGGAAGAGCCTAGATTTCCACAATGCTGAGATGACAAAGCATCCTAATGTCAAACAATGCTTTCAGAAACGCTAAGAAGGGAACCAGGATTTTCAGCCCTTCCAAAAAATAATGAGGCCATCCTCTCCTCCTAGGGAGCCTGGCATTCCATCCCCACTGAGAGTAGTAAGATGCCAGTCTCCTCTGCTGGAGTGGTGTAGGAGGAGGCCTAGTGGAGAGTTAGGACTTTCACTATCTCCAGCGGTAATTAGTCCATCTGTCTCTTTTTGGTAGTTGTTAGTGTCACTTGATATGGATAACAGTGGAATAATAAGGAATAATAAGGCATTTCTATTCCCTACCACCAAGGGAAGTATCAGTAGGAGCCAGAACTCCTCCATTCCCTCCCCATCCAACAGCTTCTAATAAGGAGCTCCTTGCCCTTGGGTATTGGCAGAGACTGAGTGAGGAACCAGGACTTTTATCCCAATCTAGCAGTCATGTGGTGTGATCTCTCTGCTGACAGAGGAAACCAATGAAAACAGCAAACTTAAGTAAGACATAGGATCTCATAACATGATACTCCCAAATGTGTAGATTTTGACAAAAAGAAAAAACAACCCATTATATGAAGAACTAAAAAGATCTTAGATGAAGGAAAAAAGCAATAGATGCTGACACTGAGATGACAAGACATTGGAATTATTTGACACAGATTTTAAAACAGCCATCATAATACTCTTCAGTGAGCAATTACAGACACACACAAATGAAAAAAAGAGACTCAAAAAAGACAAGACATGTCAAGAAATGAATAGAAGATAAAAAAGAGACTCTAATGGAAATTTTTAGAACTAAACAATTAGAAATTTTTTAGAATTATTATTATTATTAAATTATCTAAATAGATTTAGTAGATGGGCTCAAGAGCAGAATGGAAGGATAAAAGAAAGAATGAGGGAACATGAAAATTGGGCAATGGAAATTACTCAAACTATACTACAGATTAAAAAATAGCCTACAGAAAAAATGCAAAGAGAATGAGGGACCTGTAGAACTACTGTTTATGTCAGAGTCTTGCTATGAAAGGAGAAAAAGAGAGGTCTGAGAAAATGCTGAAATAGCAGATAAATACATACAAATTTGCAAAAGACACAAAGCTACACATTCAAGAGGATGAACAAACACCAAAGAGAATAAATCCAAATACACCCATATGAATACATATCATAGTTAAACTTCAGAAAGTTTAAGACAAAGAAAATTTTGAAAGCAGTGAAAGAAAAATGACATCCAAACCACAGAGCAAAGCAATTTGAATGAAAATGAACTTCTCATCAGAAACCATAAAAAATAGAAAGACATAACACAATGTTTTTCAAATGCTGAAGTTTCAATCCAGAATCTTACAACCAGTAAAGATATCCTTCTAGAATGAAGGAGAAAACATGGCATCACTGATAAAGAAAAACTAAGATAATTTATCAGTATGATACTGGCACAAAAAATAGACACTTAGATCAAAAGAACAGAATAGAAAATCCAGAAATAAACTCATAATTACACGGTAAATTAAACTTTGACATAGGAGGCAAGAATCTGCAAGGGAAAATAGCAGTTCCTGAAACAAATAGTGTTGAGAAAACTAGACAGCTAGTTTTCACACTGGATCACACTGGATCACTTTCTTACCCCATATACAAAAATAAACTCAAAATGTGAGACCTGAAGCCATAAATATGGCTATGAAGAAAGCATAGGCAGTAATTTCTGTGACATTGGCCCCAACGACATCTTACTAGATAAGTCTCCTGAAGCAAAGAAAACAAAAGCAAAAACAAACTATTAGGCAGACATTTCTCCAAAGAAGACATAGATGGCCAATAGACACATGAAAAATGCTCAACATCACTCATCATCAGGGAAATGCAAATCAAAACCACAATGAGATATCATCTCATACCTATAAGAATGGCTAAAATCAAAAACATAAGAAACAAGTGTGGCAAGAATGTGAAGAAAAAGGAATATTTGTGCACTACTGGTGGGAATGAAAACTGGTGCAGCCACTGTGTAAAGCAGTATAAAGGTTCCTCAAAAAATTAAAAACAGAAACACCCCAGTAATCACACTACTGAATACTTACCCAAAGAATAAAAAACCATTAAGTCAAAGAGCTGCATGCACCACATGTTTATTTCAGCATTATTTACAATAGCCAAATGATGGAAGCAACCTAAGCATCATTTGATAGATGAATGTATAAAGAGTATGTGGTATATATGTATGTATGTGTGTGTATAATATGCATATATGCATGTGTGTGTATATATATACACACACATATATATATATACATATATATATATATAATGGAATATTATTCAGCCATAAAAAGAATGAAATCTTGCCTTTTGCAACAACACTGCTGATCTAGAGAGTATAATGCTAAGCAAAATAAACCAATCAGAGAAAGACAAATACCATAGCATTTCACTTATATGTGGAATTTCAGAAACAAAACAAATGTGCAAAGGAAAAAGAGAGAGAGAGAGAGAGAGAGAAACTGAAAAAGACTCCTAACTATAGAGAACAAACAGATGGTAAGTGGGAGGAGTGGGTGAAATAGATCAAAGGGATTAAGAGTACACTTATCTTGAGGAGCACTGAGTAATGTATGAAATTGTTGAAACACTATATTGCACACCTAAAATGAATTTAACCACTATGTGTTAACTACACTGGAACTCAAATGAATGCATGGCTAAAAAATTTTAAAAATAAAATGCCTGGAAACATTTTTAAAAAATACTAAGATAATTTATCACCAGTGACTTAATTCTGAAAGGATACACAATTAGTTCTCTAAAACAGAAAGGAAACAATGAAAAGAAAAATTTTAGAAATAATAAAAGGAGAAATCGGAAAGAAAAAAACATGGTAAGGAAAATTGTGTAAATCCTATAGATTTTCTACTTTTTTTTTAAAGTTTTTTAAAAAATCTTTATTTAATTTTGAGAGACAGAGAGCAAGAGAGGGAGAGGCAGAAAGAAAGGGAGACACAGAATCTGAAGCAGGCTCCAGCCTCTGAGCTGTCAACACAGAGCCCAATGCGGGGCTGGAACCCACAGACTGCGAGATCATAACCTGAGCCAAAGTCAGACACCCAACCTGAGCCACACAGGCATCCCAAGATTTTCTACTTCGGAGTGTTCCAAATTATTTTTGATGTTAGAAGTAAAAATCATAACACTATCTGATAAGGTTCTAAATGCGCACAGAGGAAATATTTATGAAATTATATTATAAATGGGGAGGGTAAAGTGACATAAAGGGAGGAAGGATTTCCACAATTCACTCAAACCAGTAAAATGATGAAAGTCATTAACTGTGATAAGATATGTAAGTATAATGTAACAACTAAAAAAGTTATACAAAGAGATGTACTCAAAAACACTTCAGATAAATCAATATGGAGTTGTAAAAAACATTCAATACCCACAGGAAAATAGGAAGAAGAAAACAGAGAAGTAAAAAAAATAAAACAAAAGTATAAATAGAAAACAAAACATAAAATGGCACATTCATTCCTGAAATAGCAATAATTCGTATTAAATGGTAAGGAGTCTAAATACACAAATTAAGAGACAGAGGTATGCAGACTAAATTAAAAAATATGACCCAACTCTAGGTTGTAAATAAGAATATCACTTTAAATATAATGGTGTAGGCAATATTGAAAGTAAAACTAAAGAAAAGATATATAATTCAAACATTAAAGAAAACAAGAGTGTTTACATTAATATTATATAATGCAGACTTTACACCAAGAAAAATTAGCAGAGAGGGAAAACAAAATCATAAAATGATGAAAGGATAAATCCTCCAAGAAGAAACAGCAACTCTAAATAGGTGTCTACCAAAAAAAAAAACAAAAACAAAAACCAAATTGTAAAATATGTGAAGTAAAAAATGATAGAACTGTATAAAAAATTCACAATTACCGTTGGAGACTTCAATATTGGAGTCCCACTGATGGATAAAGCAACTAGACAGAAAATCAAGAAAGAGACAGAAGAATCTACCAAGACACTATCACCCAACAGAGTCTACTCAACATTTATAGAATATCTCTCCCAATAACAGCAGAGCATATATACTTTTTAAGATGCCCATGTAATATATATCAAGAGAGAACACAACCTGGGCCATAAGAAAAAACTATAAATTTTAAAAGAATTGAAATAGTACAGAGTATGTTCTCTTAACATAATGAAATCAAACCTGAATCAGTAACTAAAAGAAGAAAATCTCCAAACACTTGAAAGCTAAACAACACTTTCCTAAATAGTTCATGGGTGAAAGATGGATCTTAAATGAGATCAAAATATAAAGTGGAGGAAGATGAAAATATAACATATCAAAATTGGTGAGAAACTGTACAAGCAGCACTGAGAGAAAACTTTACAGATCTAAACACATCTAATGGAAAACAGGAAAAGCCTCAAATCAGTAATATAAGCTTCCATGTTGAGAATCTAAGGAGGAAAAAAATAGACTCAAAGTAAGAAGGAAGGAGATAATAAAAAGCCAAATTTAATGGAATTGAAAACAGAAAAATAATACAGAAAAGCAATGAAAACAGGTTTTATCATTGAAAAGATCAATAAAATTGGCAAACTTCTTGCAAGACTGACAAAGGAAAGAAAAGACACAAATTAGCAATATCAGGAATGAAACAAGAGATCCCTAGAGGCCTTGATGACATGAACAAGATTCTTAACAAATACCATGAAGAAGTATACAAAAATAAATTTGACAACTAAGATGAAATGGACCAACTCCTCAAACAACTAAGCATCCCAACTCATCCAATATGAAGTAGATCATTTGAATAACCTTGTAACTAGTAAAGAATTTAATTTATTAAATATATACCATTTAATTATATGCTCTGTGTGTGTGTGTGTGTGTGTGTGCGTGTATACATATCATAACAAAACAGGGTTTATTCTGGGGGTGCAAGAAATGCTCAGTATTTTAAAAATAGTAAATGCAATCCACCATATTAACAGGCTAAAGAAGAAAAATCACACAATACTATCAGTTAAATTTAGAAAAGTCAAAGGGCAAAAATCCATATCTACTGATGATAAAAATGCTCAGAAAAATAAGAATAGAGAAAATTTCTTCAAGTTGATAGAGTTAACAATAAAAAAATCTACAGCTAATATCAGACAGACTTAATGGTGAAAACCTAAAGTCTTTCCTCTAGGAAGGCAAGAATGTTTGCTCTTCTAACTCTTACTCAAAATAGTGCTGGAACTTCTAGCCAGTGCAATAACATATGAAAGGGAAATAAAAGGCCTACAGAGCAGAGAGAAGACATTTAACTGTCCCTGTTTATAGATGGCATGATTGCCTATACAGAAAATCCCAAGAAAACTCTTAAAATATATGAATTTGATGAGATCATAGGATACAAGATAAACATACAAAAAAATCAACTGAATTTCAGTATATTAGCAATGAACACATGGATACCATAATGTAAAATACGATACTCTTTACCATTTTTTTAAAAGAGAGAAATACTTAGATGGAAGGCTATCAACACGTGTATAGAAATTATAGGGTGAAAGTTCATGGATTGGAAGAATCAACGTAGTAAAAAATAAATTAGTTCTCCCCAAATTGATGTACAAATTGAATGAAATTCTTGTCACCTTCCAGCAAAAATTTTTGTCAATAGAGACAAGATTATTCTAAACTTTATAGAGAAAGGAAGAGGAACTAGAATATCTAAAATTTTTGTTTGTTTTTTTAAGAAGGAGAGGAGGAATTAGTCTATCCAATTTTCACACTTCTACAACTGCAATAATCAATCCTGTGCAACACTGGCAGAGGGACAAACACATAAATTAAAGAGAACACCACAGAGAACCTTGATACAGACCCAGCAATAATATACCAACAGATTTTTTTTAATGCAAAAGCAATTCGACACAGGTAAGATAACGTTTTCAACAAGCGGTGCTGAAATAGTTGGAAATCAATAACCCAAATGAAAAACAAACAAAATAACCTTGACTTATTTATTTTCCTACTTTCTACAAAAATTAACTCAAAGGGGCACCTGGGTGGCTCACCCAATTAAGTATCTGACTTTTGATTTCTGATCAGGTCATGATCTTGCCCCCATGTCAGTCTGCATGCTGGGCATGGAGCCTGCTTGAGGTTCTCTCTCTCCTTCTCCCTCTGCCCCTCTCCCACTTGCTATAAAAATAAATAAATAAATAAATAAATAAATAAATAAATAATAAATAAAATATTAATTCAAAATAGATCTAGTGACAGATATAAAGCATACAACTTTTAGGAAAAGTTTAGAAAAAACTATAAAACTTTCAGAATAAAAAGGTGGAAATCTTTAGACTTGACACCAAACGAATTATCTACAAAATGAAAAATTAATAAATTGAACTTCATCAAAATTAAACACTTTCTCTGAAAAAGATCCTAATAAGGGTATTAAAAGACAATCTACAGACTAAGAGAAATTATATAAATCATATAACTCATAACGGGTAGTATTGAGAATATGTATATACTTCTTAAAACTGAACCATAAAAAACCCAGACAATCCAATTAGAAAATAGGCAAAAGAAGTGACATTTCACCAAATAGGACACACAAATTATAAATAAACACGTAAAAGGTGTTCAGCGTCATTAGCCATTAGAGAAATGCAAGTTAAAGCCACAATTAGATATTACTACAGATTTGTCAGAATGGCTTAACATTTCTTTTAAGTATAAAGTAAATAAAAATAGTGACAATACAAAGTACTGACAAGGAGGTAGAAAAACTGGATCACTCATGCATTGCTGCCCTGATGTAAAATGGCACAGCCACTTTGGAAAACAGTTTAGCTATTTGTTTATGTTCCTATTTTGTCCATCCCCCTACCCGCCTCCCCTCTGGTTACCATGAGTTTGTTCTTTATATCTGAGTCTCTTCCTGGTTTTTTTTGTTTTATTTTTTAGATGCCATATATAGTGAAGTCATAGGTGACTGTCTTTCTCTGTCTGACCTATTTCACTAGTTTAATACTCTCTAGGCCCATACATGTTGTTGCAAATGGCTCAGTAATATTCCAGTGTGTGTGCACATCGATGTGTGCTTCCTTATCTTGGCCATTGTATATAATGCTGTGATGAGCAAGGGGACGCATTGGTCTTTTTGAATTAGTGTTTTCATTTGGGGGAGGAGATAAATACCTAGAAGTGGAATTAATGGATTAATTAATGGGATTAATTAATAGTGATAGTACTATTTTTAACTTCTTGAGGATCCTCCATACTGCTTTCTGTAGTGGATGCACCAATACACATTCTCACCAACGGTGCATAAGTGTTCTCTCTTCCCCACATCCTTGCCAACACTTGTTACTTCTGGTCTTTTTGATAATAGTCATCCTGACCAGTGTGAGATGATATCTGATTATGGTTTTGATTTGCATTTCTCTGATGGTTAGTGATGATGAGTATTTTTTCTTGTGTCTATATGTCTTCTTTGGAAAAGTTGTGTTTTTAAAAAGTACTGAATGTGCAATTGCTATAAAACTCAGCAGTTGACCTGCTGGGCATTTATTACAAAGAAATAAAAATTTATGTTCACATAATAACTTGTCCACAAATGTTTATAGAATAATTTTTATTCATGATAGTCCCAAACTGGAAGCGACTCAGATGCTTTTCAATGGGAGACTGGTTAAACAAACTCTGGTATATCCATGATGTGAAATACTTCTCTGCGATAAAAAGGAATGAACTACTGATATACAGAAAAACCAAGGTGAATCTCGAGAGAATAATGCCGAGTGAAAAAGCCAGTCCCAAAGGTTATATACTATATGCTCCATTTATATGATATCCTTGAAATGACAACATTATAGAAATGAGAAGAGATCGATGATTTTCAGGGTTAAAGAGGGTGTAAGGGTGTGAGAGAAGAGAGTGTGGCTATAAATGGGCAATAGGAGGAATCATCTGGTGATGGAAATGTTCTGCATCTTGGCTTTATCAGTGTCAATATCCTGACTATGATATTGTGCTGCAGTTTTGCAAGATGTTGCCATTGTTGGAAATTGACTACAGGGTACTAGGGGATGTCTCTGTATCACTTCTTGAAATTGCACATGATTCTACAATTACATCAAAGTAAAAGGCTTAATTTCTTAAATTTTAATCAGGCAATTGGGAAAATATGGGCTCATGCTCCATATCATAAAAACAAGTACCTAATCTGTGAAATCACTCATTATGAATATTATCATTTTACCACTCCTTTGATTTTATCACCAGCGTGCTTATTTGAACCCCCTTCCTGGAAAATACAGGTCATTATGTTTATGCCTTTCAGTGTAAAGAATAAAGAAACACTGTTGTAGCCACTAGGAAGGATTAACAAAGAGCCATTTACACTATAAGAAGAAGATTTGTCAACATATTTTTTCTTCTTAAGACAATTCTAAAGTAATAGAATATCAGTTTTAATCCAAACATGGATATATATCGACCCTTTATCTAAAAAAATGCATGTATTTCCTACTGTGGACAAGCACTCTGTGCATAGCCGTCCTTCAAAAGTGAAGGTCAACAATTCATGTGGGGGAATGCAAGTTTAGAGACTGATTTTAAAAAGTAATTAAAATTGCCTTGAAGCAGTAGGGAAGATGGTAACCAAAATTATAAATCTTTTCCCCAAGCCTCTGCTTTTTCCGGCACTGACAAATGGCAATCATTGGATGGCAATGCCTTTGCCAGCTTGTTACTGCTATGAGGCTTTATTCCGTTACATTCCACATTTCCTCCCTTGAAGAGTGTTCACACTGCTTTTTTCATCAGTTGCCTAAGTGGGTTCTATCACTTTCCCAGAACAGACTACAGAGATCTTGCCTGCAAGCCTTTGTCTAATTAACTAATCCTATGAGCTGTAACACTGTTCACTATTAACTTTTCAGATTATCCTACTACTTACAGAGGTTGACTTGTTAATCACTAACAGCCCATTTGAGATGTGTGCATGTGGATGTTATTGTATTTGTGTGTGTACCTGTGTGTATATGTAAGTGTGTGCATGAATGATGCATAGGTGAATTTTATGCATGTCCAATGGAGACCCACTGTTTCCCTGTTATAACTAATACTGCAGGCGGTTGATGAAACTTGCCTCACCCTCATCACCACTGGTCTTTGATCACACACTGGGCATTGTTTCACTGTGCTTGAATATTTTTATCCCATAAATTGACTGCAGATCTTTGAGGGGAGTGGTACCAGGAAATGTCCACATGATTTGGGACTCTTGTCAATTCTGAATACAGATTAATGTGACCATCTTTCTTTCTCATTTCAAATTATGATACATTATTGAATAAGTTTGTCTAGAAGGGAGTGGGGAGTCAGTACATGAACATCAAATAGTCTTGTTTCCTAATTTGAGCTGGTGTCACAGGTATTTTAG
The DNA here is from genome assembly GCF_003009895.1 of Hyaena hyaena. Classification (NCBI taxonomy): domain Eukaryota; kingdom Metazoa; phylum Chordata; class Mammalia; order Carnivora; family Hyaenidae; genus Hyaena; species Hyaena hyaena. The sequence continues at coordinate 202,615 of NW_024080933.1, read as the reverse complement.
AAATCCAATAAAAAGTTTCATTATGTGAACATGTTTGTACTTTAAAAATATATTTTTTAAAAGCTCAATCAGAAAGCTTCTGTAGAATGTCTTTCTTCCTTCAGATAACATGTTAATTGGATTGCCTACTTGTTTCTTAAATATTGCAGGAGCCATGTTTCTATGTTTAAAAAGATATAATGGATAATGCATGATCCCTTTATCCTTAACTCCTTTGCCAGTTTTGCCTATTACCCAAAGCAGAAATGCTAAGTCAACCTAAAAACAGTGCATTTACAGATTACTTTCCTGGGTATTAGAACTCCTATATGAAAGTGGTTTATTTTAAAATCTTTAACACACCAAATGCAATGTAATATAGAATCTCACACATAAAAGATAGAGGCTGACATCGGGGAGAGAGTAAGAGACCCACTCACTTGCTCTCACCTCCACCCCTGAATAGGACACCCATGGACAGAATGTGAAAACCAGAGTGTGTGCTCAAAGATTTACAGTCTCTGCTCCTAGAAACATTTAAAACAAGTCTGAACACAGGCATAGTCCAACAGTTCTAGAGACAGAATATCCCTGTGACCTCTGGGTGGGCTGCAAAATATCTGGTTTAAAATCTACAAAAGTAGAAGACAGTGCCCTAGTAATTTAATGCACTAGTAAATAAGAGGTCAAAAGCAATTTGCTTTGTGCTCCCTTGTGCTGTTATACAGATATGTCTGGGGATAAAAAGCCAACTCTGGTTAATGTCCAGAGCAAAAAAAAGGATAAGCAAATTCACAATTGTGTTTTGCTCTCTAGCTTCAGAGCTAAACGTTGCTGCTTTTAGGATCTGTTGGGGTCTCTGGAACCATGTGCATAGGGGATGGTAAGAGAATTACCAAGATGATCTTCTGTCTATGAATTTTATAAATTGTGAAATGCAAAGACGTCTTGTGAGCCAGCAAGCCCCATGAACAAAAACCATAAAAAGGCAAAAACACATTCTTAGAAGTCTAGAGATTTGCCATTATAGCACAAACTCATGTGTTTATATTCTTATTTGAATAGCAATGAAAAGTCAAAAATCTATGTCAGATTGGTATTTAGTCTAATTTTTTTTGCCTTCCCCCCCCCTCCAGTCCAAACTGTTTAACATTCAAGAAAGTCAGCATGGTTACACCTCCTGCTAAAATTTCAATATGAAATGTGGAAGTTTAGTGAAGTCTTTGCCTCCTCAGCTCCACCTTCCCCACATGCAGACTTCCCATTTTCCTATGTGCCTCCTGAGATCAGAAGTTGAACAGATGGCTCTACCTTAGGCACTGGCTAAGTAACCATAACCGGAAAGACAGTCCCTCCCCCTACTCCTCCCTACCATGCAGAGCTCAGAGAGGCAGCAGAGCAGGCACATGAGCCTGCAGACTCAAAACCTAATGAAGGAAATAATTGAACACCCTCTTCTCATTCCATTGTGTGTGCTCTTCTCATGCATGAGACTGAAAGTAGCACCAGATAATCAGAAGGTGCAAAGGATGCTGGGCCACAGGTTTCTAGGCAAAACACCAGTGTCAAAACCACTGTCATATCAAGATCTTATTTAATGAATACTTAATAAAGTGCTCAGGCTTGAGTTAGCTTCCTTATATAAGTTATCAATGATTGCACAATCCAGCCATATAGGTTTCCTTATGTGTGTTTTACAGAAGGAGAAATGGGGACTCAGGAGATTAAGTGACTTGCTGATTCCATATACCTAATAAGTGTCGATGCTGAGATGGGGGCGGAAAGCTATCTGACTCCGAGGACTACCTTCATTAAAAAAAATAATAACTCAGAGAAAGGGGGACAATTGGAACATTCTACCATGTCCCTTTTGGATATTGGATTTGTAGTTGTCTGAGAACCCAATGCAACTATCTCATGAAAGTCACTAAGCACATCACAGTCCTGATGTGCTTAATAAGGAAAACATCTGATCAACTGACCAGTATGTTCTTACATGTCATGAACAAAGTTCTTGACCAGTATGTTCTTACATGTCAATGGAAACAAAGGGGAGAGAAATCATGGGAAATCTCATGACAAGTTAAAAGGGATAGACCTCAGTTTCCACATCTGGAAAATGAAAATAAGATGGCTACTTTGAAATGTTAATGTGAGAATGTCGAACCAGCACATGTGAATCTCCTAATGAGATGCTCAAATTGTGACAGACTTCACCACTGTCACCATCATCCTTACAACTATCATTGATCATCAATATTATCTAGCCTTTAAAAATTATACTAGCTGTTACTTAGTGATTCCCAAAGTACAAATTAAGTAATAATATTCCAAACAACATCTGTTAGTGTTAGTATTAGAGCACTTTCTAAGAATGAACACATGGGTACTAATATCCCCATTTGGTACGCCATCTTTGCTGCATGAAATAGTTTCACTAACACTGAAAATGTTAAACTAAGATGGTCTACTACCACCACCCATTCTTTAGCAAATCAGGTGCACTTTGCCTCATATTTTATTTTTTAATGTTTATTTATTTTTGAGAGAGAGAGAGAGAGAGAGAATGAGTGAGGGAGAGGCAGAGAGAGAGGGAGACACAGAATCTGAAGCAAGCTGTAGGCTCTGAAGTGTCAGCACAGAGCCTGACAAAGGGCTTGAACTCAGGAAGGGTGAGATTATGACCTGAGGCGAGGTCAGGTGCTCAACAGACTGAGTCACCCAGGTGCCCCTGCCCCATATTTTTAATACACCATATAAAGGTCATCATCAAAATGATAATACATATAAGGGAAAAGGACACACAAAGGACTAGTTGTTTATAATGAACTCACTAGCTGTCCAGAAAGTTAGATTTTGATAACTAGGAAATGTCTGCTAGAACTAAATGTTGGACATAGAGATAAAGGCTTTGAGGAACTGGGATAAGTCTAAAGTAGTCTGCCTAATAAAGAGAGATGCAGAAAGTTCTTAAGGGATAAGGTACATGCAGGAACTGGATACAGAGAAATCTAGACATCAGGCGAGGAAGGATGTAAAAGAGGCATATTCAGAGAGGAAGTGGAGGATGCAATGCTCCCCTGGGGACTATCAGAGTAGAATTCTGGGTGACATTAACACTTTGTGCCCTATGTCTTCAGCCCTAAAAAAAAGATTAGGGGTAGGACGTTCATAGCACTATCTACAATCACCATTTTTGTTATAAATTTTATTGCATGTGTGTGTGAAGATGGACTCTGTATTTTCTATTATCTTACTATTATGAAGAAGCACATAGCATTCATGGAGGATTTACTTCAACGGCATGGTATGAGAAATGAGGTAGGAAATCCAGAAAGGGATTATAACAAAAACAGTGTTTTGGTCTGTATCTGAGATGCTACTTGAGGGCAAGGACCTTGGCTCCTGCCTCTAATCTATCTCCAGGAGGTGGCAGAGAACCACCGTTAAAGAACACTCAAAAAAATAGCTATGCATTTACATAGAGGCATGTGAAATAAAAAAATAGGATAAATGTTTCAAAGGGCTTAGGCCATTTTGGTCTTTCTTAGCGATTAAGTGTCCTGAACATATTTTTCAAGTCTACTGTTAATTTGCATGATTTACCTAAGAATTTTTATACGAATACGTGACATATTCCCTTCTGCTTTGTCAAACAAATACAATGTAAGTGGTCTCTTTCAGGATAGCCACTACTTCCTTAACTAGGAAACAAAATATAAATATTGCTAACTGCTTTGAAAATTTTAAAATAGTACTCAAAGAATAGGAACTAGCCCTATTATGAAGAGAAATCAGAATCAATGGCCTACCTTTAAAACATCTTTCTGTTTTGGAAAGTATGTGCAGACCCCTGACATGACTGTATGTCAGAACTCAACAAACATTTTCTATAAAGATCACAATAGTAAATTTTTGTCCACATCATAGGGTCTGTCACAACTGTCACTACCACTGTAACACAAAGGCAGCCTTAGAAAATTGTCAAATGAATAGGCATGTTTGTGATTCAATTAAACTTCATTTCCAAAAACATCTAGAGGGCCTGATTTGACCATCAGATCACAGTATCCCAACCCTTGCTAGGTAAACAGAGAGTGACCAAAAGAAAGAACTTTGGAATTCTGGCCAGTTATCAGCTTGAACCTAACCATATTTCACCAAGGATCTCTCAGATAGGGAAGATTTCCTCACCAGAAACTTTCCAACAGGGCTGAAATGGCAAGATATTCCTGGTATGGCAGCAATAACCACTACCATATGCCTAGAGAAAGTTAGTTTTATTTAGGTTGCTGATTTGAAATTGACACATCTTAGGCCACAAGCCAAAGCTGTGCATCACTTGAGAAGACAGGCTTGTAGTTAACTGCTCTTGTGACAACAGTCTGAAATTTGACCTTTTTGCATAATGTATGTTTAGCTCTTACTTGACTACTCTGGCCAATTATTATTTTGCCAATTATTTTCTGGCATTTAGATTTGTCAGTGAATATTAGAAACACCACAGATGATATTAAATTATTTCTTATATTACTCTTCTTCTTGTTTTAGATGTCTTTCTTATTCTGCATGCACGAGACAGAAGATGAAAATCAATTTATCAAATGACCAAAAGTCTTGAATGTTGAATTTTTGAGATCCAAAAGAATACAAATCCCCAAAAGAAGCTCATTTTCATTCTCACTGAAAGGGGTATTTATTAAGAAGTGAGGAACAAGAATTTGGGTAATAGCTTAAGAGTTAATTTATATAAAACTCGATTGAAAGGACTCTTCGTAGCCTGTGCTTACTATTGTAGTCGGTTTGTAAATCAATAGGTGATTTGATACAGATTAGAAAATGCACAGCCCAATATAAAATTTTGTGCAAATTCAAAAATAACTCAGTAACATCAATCTCAAAATTATATACTTGCATTCCTACATTTCCTAATGATCCCTCAAGGTATACTATTATATTTTTACAGCAATTAGCACTGCCATTCACCAGAATCATAATGGTGTAATCACTCAGAAGTTCAAGGAAATGAAAGTCTCTCACATTTGCCTACTACCCTCTGTTGTCTAATATAGGATCAAATGTTACAACAGTGTAAACTCTTCCACACATGCAGATAAAAGCCTCTGGGGGAGACAGCTGTGATGAACTGCCTAAAATATAGAGGTAGCTTCTGATTTTTGAGAGGGGAATGTTCCCTCCCAAAGCAATTACAAACATCCCTTGTGCTATAAAATGTTTGTGTTCTACTACAACTGCCTGGAAAGTGAGTCTAGCTTCTTCCAGGCCTTTGATTATAAAATTGGAGGGTCAATTTTTTTTGGAAGAAAAGGTAAAGCCACAAAGAAGTCATTGAAACACATAGAAAGACATGCACTCTTTAAATCCTGGTAACGGAAAAGAAACCCATGCTTGATAAGTTAGTATTGGTCCTCAGTGGAGATTAGGAGAAGCCCTAAGCAGTGAGGATTGTAGGGAACAGCAGCTAAGGCCCCAGAGCACAAATGAATGTGTAAAAAAAGAAGGGCACTCACAAGAACTGAATGCCAGCAGATTCTGTCAAGTGCTTTCCTGGATTCACCAGCAGCATGCTGAACAACTTTCTATGGAACTCGAATACAACTTCCTAAGACTTTATGGAAACAGGAGGATTTTAAAAAGTAACAAGTTGATTTGGCTGGCAGGACCAGTTGATCACAGAGAATAGAGACAACTCAAAATATATTGCGAGAAGAACAAATAGAGCAGCATGCATCCTATAAAACTCATCCTATAAAACTCAACTGAAGTGATTGCAGATGGAATTAGATTGTCCCTACTTATAAAAGGTGGCTCATGTATCATGGGACAGTCACATTTTATGATTTAATATGAGTTTCATACCAAATTATCGTTAACCTACGTATCCAGATATCTGAAACTTTTTATTTATAGAAATGAAAAGGTCCAAGTTATTGCACCATGTCAAGGACTCCATTTCCTCTTGAAACAACACAACAACCATTTTATTTAGGTACTCCTATCTTCATTTTATAGATGAGAAATAAAATTAAGAAACTTAGCTTAAGATTAAAGAGCAGAGGCCAGATGTGAATTCATATGCCTGGTTTAAAATACAGATTTCACCAACAAATGCCATGTCCTTTTGTTTCTCTTCAATGTATTCTGCATTTTTTTGCAACAGGTTAAATTTCTACAATGTGAAAAATGACCCCAAATTTCAAGAACTTAGAAAGTACTACTCTGTGTACACTTATCTCTCATTCTTATCTAAACTTTGGAAAATTAAATTTTATCTCCAGTAAGAAGACACTTCAAAAATAAATGAATGATTTTCCAAGTCTTAATCAAGGTTAAATTCTATGACCTCTCTTTCTATGTTAGCCCCTTTCCCCATATACCCAAGTGTTTTATGTGATTTGATAAAAAGTTAAATGTGAATTAAAATTCATTCCAGGGGAATTCTGTACCTCTCCTTGAGGTGATTAGTGACAATTTGCAATCTCACAATCATGATAAATGATCGTTGTAATAAGGAGAGCTGAAAGAAGAGGCTCAATTGGTTGAAGTAGGAAAAGAGTCAGACATTCCATAACTGGGACTTAACTTCATTTAGTCTCTATGCTTTTTCACTTAGCAAGCACTTACTTGCTCCAAAAAGGTATGAACTTTGCTGTACGTTGTGGATAAAAACAAGTAATAGATGAACTGTTGCAAGGATCTCATCCGCTCCTCCGAAGCCAGGCCCAAGCATAGATCATTGATATAAGTTCCTTGCAATGTCAGTGCCATAGAAAGATAAAATAGGGGCCATATTATAAAGGTTATCCAATCCCCATATCTGCAGTTTCATTGGAACACGAGTGACCATATCATCCAAGCTAGGCAAATCATAATAGAGTATCTTCTCCAGGAACAGAGATATACTTGGAGGTAAAGGAGAGACTAATTAAAATGGGATGTCTTCTAGTAGTTGGATCTGTAATGTACATACTTAAAAAATGTGAGGTCAGAAACCCCTACCCATAAGCAGATAAGCAGTTGCAGAAGAAATAGGTTTGCAGAGTGAGAAAAGAATAAAGAAGCTATACAGAGATATAGCATGGAGAGTCTGAACAATTTTCCAATTCCTCATTCTAGTATCTTCCAGGCCTGGGTATAATTCTGCTCTTGGATTTTCAGAGACATCTGTATACTCTTAGAATAAATCTCCCATTTCAACTTAAACCAACTTGAGTTAGTTTCACGTATTTGGAACCCAAAAAGTTGAATTTAAGAAGCCATCACCTGGGGGCGCCTGGGTGGCTCAGTTGGTTAGGCATCCAACTTCAGCTCCAGTCATGGTCTTACAGCTCATGGGTTCATGCCCTGAGTGGGGCTCTGTGCTGACAGCTCAGAGCCTGGAGCCTGCTTCAGATTTTGTGTCCCCATCTCTCTCTGCCGCTCCCCCACTCACTTTCTGTGCGTGTATCTCTCTTTCAATAATAAATAAACATTTAAAAAAAATTTAGGAAGCCATCACCTGAACTTACGTAAAGTAAAATTCTTTAATAGTACCATAGCCCAGCTTTCATCTCCAATATGCTAGTACCCTACTAACAAAGACATTTAAAATGGCTATCATGCTCACTTCTCCCTTTGTTTATCCATACTCTGTCTTCATCTTCTTGGGAAAGTTTTCACCATCTTCCATTGTATTTGGCTCACATACGAGTTAGCGGTTTCAGATAATAAAATCTTAGGCGGCAAAAGCTATTTAACCCATTTGCTGTCTGACCCTGCACATATCGTGGACATCCAGATGCCTCAGTACAATTTGATGATGCTAACAAGTCTGTCTGCCAGTTTCACTTGCTAAGCAAATGCCAACAACAGTAAATGCTCGTGGTATGTATACTGCTAAGGAAATAATTTTCAGATGGAAAAAAATACATAGTGACGCTCTAAATAGGGGAAGACATATAGGAAACATATGGGTAAAAACATCTTGACTTAGTGCTTGTTTGTGTCCATCATAAGGAAGATCCTATAGTGTGGACATTCCCTATCCAAGACCCCAGTGAGGACTTGTGTTCCTTGGCAGCTGCCAGGGGAATTGGAGGATGTGACACACACTCTGTGGGAAAACAGCCCAGAGTTTAGGAAAAAAATACACACTACTCAACTGTCACATTTCCTAAATCACTCATGAATATATTTCCATATGCACTAACAGCCAGATTATTTCAAGGATGCCCCATCTTGTCTACCACATCAAGAAAAAAAGAGAAGCTGAGAATGTGGGTGGAGGTGGGAGAGAATGTGTCTCCTGGGCCATGAGCATGAGTTCACAAGCTTACCATTTTCATGCTAGCCCTAAAGCCAAGGATCAATCTTTCCATTCCTTCTGCAAAAGAAATAACAATACCAAAAATATAGAAACAGCCTCTTTATTTTCAGACCAATCTTTCAGCAAAATAAGCCTTTGGGAAAACATGAGGCCTTCAATTTTGAATCTACAATAGATAGTCAGGCTACTAGGGATTCTGTGTTTGACTTAGTCCCAGCCACCACAGATACAGTACAAACTAAGAAAATATTTTTATTCTTCCCTGCAAAAGAATTCCCTAGCATTTCTGAGGGTTTGATAAATCAGGAGAGCAGATACCAGAATAGTGAAGGCTGACACATAAAAGGATGTTACAGAAATATTCAAGAATTGGTAATATGAGATTGATGGAAAAAACATTATTTTAGTATTTGGGAAATTGCCAGAATATGTATTAAAACCTAAGTAAAAACTGGTGGGTGGGTAGAATCTACAGAATTGTAGTCTGAGGTGGAAACATTGAATTCTTTGCTTCAATCTACTTATTTTCCACCAGGATAATATGCCAGAGTTCAGACTGTGACTCCACACACATAGGTCTGAATTCCAGTTTGAATTGCCTTTGTTATTTGTGACCTCTGAGTAAAACTCTCAGTCTGTCTTAGTCTCTCTTTAATGTTCTGGGAAATGAGGATGATAATCTTAACTACTAGGTGGTATTATAAGGACTTACAGAGACTATTCTACAATATATTATACAGTGCCTAACACCAAGTAAGCACTAATATATTCTAGCAAGTCTACATTAATTTGATCATATACTTAAAACAAAATGGAAGAAGGAAGTGAATGTGATTTGCCCACAGTCACAACTAGACTGTAACAGACATTAGACATAATACTATTCAGGAAACCTATAGCCTTGCATTATACTCAGAAAGGTCCCCAGAGTGTCTTTCCCAGTGTGTATATGAGACTAGAAAATATATCTCCTTTAACTTCTTTTTCACCGAGGTTTGCTAAGCAGCTATTGTGTCTGTAGCAATTCTGCCCCTTGACCCCTCTTGCCTCTCCCTCATGCTGTCCTTGTTTATTCTCACCTACTACCAGTGTATACACATTTATCACCTAGGAAAAGCAATGAAAAGAATTGGCATTTACACACTGTTGTCTCTGATGCCTGCCTTGCTGAGTTGCATCATTTTGGAATCTCACCAACCTATGAACAGCATCCTTCTTCAACACACAGGGCACCAAAAGAAAGGAGAAAATAGTGAGAAAAAAAAAAAAAAAAGAAAGAAAAGTAATCATTATTGAGAGCTTCTTATTTTCCAGGCAATGAGAAAGGAGCTTCTTTTGGATTACTTCTTCCAATAACTTCAACAATTCCATCCAAAGATCCCCCTATTTTTGAATTTGAAAATTAAATCAAGTATCTCAATAATATTTTCTTAAACCTGATTTTGGTACCATTCCATTTTAAAGATGATAAACTTGGGGCCCTGGTTCTAAGTCCAACAGCTCATGAGTGTGGAACCTGGTTGTGAATTTAAATATATTTTTTAAAATGTTTTATTTATTTCTAGGAGAGAGAGAGAGAGAGAGACAGCGTGAGCAGGGGAGGGTCAGAGAGAGAGGGAGTCACAGACTGAAACAGGCTCCAGGCTCTGAGCTGGCAGTCAGCACAGAGCCCGATGCGTGGCTCGAACCCACGAACCGCGAGATCATGACCTAAGCGAAAGTCGGACGCTTAACCGACTAAGCCACCCAGGCGCCCCAACCTGGTTGTGAATTTAGTCTAACTCCAGAATAGGAGCTGTTCAACTCTACTACTGGAGAACATTAAAGAAACTGGAGGTCCAGGGGACTTAGTTATTTATCCCAGGTTGTTTATTCTCAGCTGTGTATCTTTCAATTTGGAGCAATTACAGGGTAACATTAAAAAATTAGAATTTATTCAGGACAGGCTATATCCATACATGTTCAAAGAAAATACACACACACACACACACACACACGCACACACACACACACTCCATGGGGGAAGACTAATCAGAGAAGGTTTTTGAAGGCTATAAATATTGAGGCTTTAATATTTTAATTCATTATTTGTGACCTGCTTCTGCCACAAGAGAGAAATCTTCCACCTAGGAAAACTATCTACTCCTTCCTTCCTGCCTTAATTTAGGCCGTCTCTCTTCCTGAATGGGGATGTCCATGATAATAGTGATGACAGTGATGGCAATCACTGTAACAAAAGCTACCATTTATTGAAAGCTTACTTTGCACAGAACCTATGCTAAGACTTTCATGTATATGATCTCATGTAATGCTCAATAACAATGAGAAGTAATAACAACTGTTCTCCCCAGTTTACAGATAATGAATCTGAGATTTAAATAGGATAAGTAACATACTTAAGGCTGCACATGCAATAAGGGGCAAAGATGGGACGAACTTCCAGGAATCAAAACCTCTATGTATTGTATGCTATAAACCTAACTATTCTTATCGTCCTTCTCACCTAATGCTGGTGTTCTTGAACTTTAGTGAACATCAGAATCACCCAGGCAGCTTGTCAAAACTGATGAATGTCCCATTCTCTGTTATTCAGTAAGTCTTGAATAGGGAGAGCACAAGAATCTATCTCTCTCTTTCTTTTTTTTTTTTTTTTTTTAATTTTTTAAAATGTCTTTTATTTATTTCTGAGAGAGAGAGAGACAGCATGAGCAGGGAGGGTCAGAGAGAGAGGGAGACACAGAATGTGAAACAGGCTCCAGGCTCTGAGCTAGCTGTCAGCACAGAGCCCGATGCGGGGCTCGAGTCCACGAACTGTGAGATCATAACCTGAGCCGAAGTCGGACGCTTAACAGACTGAGCCACCCAAATGCCCCAAGAATCTGTATTTCTAACAAGTTCTCAAGGGATGCTGATACTGCTGGTCCTAGGATCATACTTCAAACACCACTGACCTAATAAAATATTCTGTCTTTGCACCTATCAATGGGACAATACTGGTACCAAACTCACAGAGATCCAGTGAGAACTTAAGACTTAGTATATGGAAAGCTCTTAGAGCTAGTGTCCCAGGCAGAGTAAATGATCCACACATTATGATGTTGGTCTTTAGTGTTGTTTTTATTGTTCAAGGCTAAAGTCAAATTTTCTAAACAATCTAATCAGAATAATTTTCCTTTCTATATCTTAATATTACCTTTGTGTCACTGCACATCAGTGATTATATTTTACTGTGTATTGCATATTTAGGTATTTAACTTTGATGATATATTAGCAACACTACAAGGCAGCAAGTATATGCCAATTTAGACTGTTTTCCTGCTTTCCACAGTGCCTAGCACAGTGCTCCACAAGGATATATTAAATTGTTTGTGACTTAATAATGAATTGGTTCCAAAGCAGGGAGTGAATCTAGAAGCTATTTAAATTATACTATTAGAATCAATTTAGCAGAAGATTTAGTAAGATCCCTTAGGTCTCCTGATTCAAAGTCTAATGCCAGCCCTCAGTTTGTTGCACAGACCTAGATATAGCCATGGAAGAGGAGATAAACAGCCAATGTAATTACAGTGACATAATGGTTACACTTTTATAGCTGAGGGGAGCAGCAAATAGGATTTTAAAAATCAAATTAAAACTGTCATTCCACAACATTAAGTTTCCAGAATTTTCATTTTTTAATATTAATGATTTTTTTCTTCAAAAAGGAACAAACAATGCTAATTCTACTGCTACAATTCTGTTAATGAAGAAATAAAGAATAATTTATCATTGCATAATTAACACAATACACTTAAGCATGTTTTAATGATTTTGTATAATGGCCTCTCATAACTAGATGATACTTGTTAGTCATAGTGGAGAAGGAAAACTATCCAAGGAATCATTAATGAAGATGGATAAACTGACCAGGTTTTTATTTTATTCTTTTATATAAAGTGTTTACAAGATTTCTTGGTGTATTTTGGCATTGTTTTATTCCTGAGTCTGTAGGTGACCAGATGGTTAATAAAACAGTTTAACTGATTCAAGAAATGAAAGGCTAGGGAATAAAAGGCTAAGAATGCAACTCATGCAAATCAAGAGGCTTTCTTCTTTGCTTCCAAACGGAACCAACTCTTACCTTTGCAGGTGCATGAGACTGTGAAGGTAGTAGAGTAGTGTTATCTTTAGCCATGTATAATGCCTAAAATTATCAGAATTAATGAAGAAATTTATTGGAATTTTCTGTTTAAACCATTAGGAGCCAGGAAGTATGAAGAGAGGAAAAAATGTTTTAAATGAGTTAAAGGTGGTAATAAACATAATCTTATAGCTATTATCTATTAATAGTGTTACCAAAGATAGATTTTGAGTTATTGATGGTTATATCTATAGGAAATGTTTCAAAAATTTCACCACCTCCATTCAATCAAAACAGGTGCATATTCAGGTTTGAGTTATTATGGGGTGGAGAAGTAAAGAGTAAACTCTGTGGTAGACAGTTACTTTTTGCCCATTGGAGAGGTTTTAAACAAATGACCTCCATGGCCACAACCAGCCTGAAGATACATTTATTTGACTCACATATTACTGAAATCATATTTTAGTTAATGTTCAACATATTAAAATTGAGAAATTATACTTATAAAATATATATGTCCAGCTGCTCTTTAGAAATCAGTTTATTTAGAGGTGCCTGGGTGGCTCAGTCGGTTAAGCGTCTGACTTCGGCTCCGGTCATGATCTCACAGTTCGTGGGTTCAAGCCCTGCGTCGGGCTCTGTGCTGACAGTTCAGAACCTGGAGCCTATTTCAAATTCTGTATCTCTCTCTCTCTCTGACCTCCTCTGCTCATGCTCGCTCTCTCTCTTTCTCTCTCTCAGAAATAAGTAAAACATTAAAAAAAAAGACATCAGTTTACTTAGCAACACTGAACCTTTAACATACAATCTACAGAACAGTGTTGGGGGCTGTCCCCTTTCAGCAGGGACATATATCTCCAGATCTCTAGATTTACATATTTTCTGTTGTATGACATTCAACCCTATTTCATCATTTACATCACCTACTTGACCCCTGTTGACATTTATATTCTTTACCCTGATCTACTATATCTCTAGCACAGTGGTTCTTAAAGCATGGTCCCCAAACCAGTGATATCAGCATCACCTGTGCATTTGTTAGAAATACAAATTTTCAGCTGGATCCCAGACCTACTGAGCCAGGAATTCTGGAGATAGGATCCACCACTCTGTGTATAACAAGCCCTTCAGGTGATTCTGCAGCCCATTTAAGTTTGAGAATCACTAGTCTAACACATTCCTCTTGCAAATCCAAGCCTTGAGATGCTTATTTATTCTTGGCTTCCTTTCATTTCCAGAAACCTGTGAAGGTTCAAAAATAGTGGGGACATTAGTAAAAATCTTTTTGTTTTTGTCAGTTGTAGCAAAATTTTTATTGCACAAATTGAAACAGAGGGACAGAGAGTCATCTCATGAGTAAAGCCACAGCCCTTTATTGCTTAGGTTTTCTGTATTCCACCAGAAGTGGGTTTTTGTGTGTGTGTCTCTTTGTTCATTTATTTTTGAGAGAGAAAGAGCGCATGTGAATGGGAAAAGGCAGAGAGAGAGGGAAACACAGAATCCGAAGCAGGCTCCAGGCTGTCAGCATAGAGCTGGAGGAAGGGCTTAAACTCACAAAGTGTGATATCATGATCTGAGCCAAAGCTGGGTGCTTATCTGACTGAGCCACTGAGGCACCTCCTGAAGTTTTAACAGATAGTTAGGAATATCAAGTTTCAGCCATGTCTATACATATTTCTAAATGGCAAGATATTTTTCATGACAGAAAGAAGCTAAGGGAGGTAGGAAGACCTTGTTTTTGACATCATGCAATTCTAAACTGCAAAGTTCAAGACCAAAATATTTTATAACACTTACACATTACTTCCTCTATCTCCTCATATGCTAAGCACAGATCCAAGGGCAGGGGATGACACAAGAGTATGGACAGCAAAAGGGTGGTTCATTTGTGAGACAATAATACAAGAGACTACCACAGTATCTGACCACATCTCTGAGCAGTTGAACTGACATCAGCTGCCACTTTTCTCTGGACTTTTTGTTATATTAGAAAATTTAACCTCTATTTTTTACGGATCTTTCATTTGAGTTTTCTTTTATTTGCAGTTTAGCACATCCCTAACTGGTATGGATCCATCATACATATAAAAAAAGATAAAAACATTTCATACAGAAAACAAATAAACATACTATCTCCCAATTATGGTTAGTAGAAAACTATGGAATTTCTGCTTTCTTTTCTTAAAATTATCAGTATTGAGTTTCCAAAGAGTGTTCTTTGTCTCTTGCTTTAAGAAATATGGAAACCAAATGGGTGTGTATCTCCCTTCACCTCACCTTAGCTTACAATTTCAATAATTTTGACCACATAAGCTCTTAGTTTCCATCTTTCAAAATGTGATAGTATAATCCTGGGAATCCATATAAAACTATTATCTGTTAGCCCACTTGACAATAAATTAAATTAAAAATAAAGAAATGAAAATAAAAATTTTTTAATGTAAAAAAATTTAAAAACTTAAAAATTAAAAATAAAAACCCTCACTCTCATGGAACTTAACTATTATCCTCTCTGGATACTTTCTAGCTCCTTTTCATCATTCATGACAAGTTTTAATTCTACATTACTTTGTACTTCCCTGTACTGTGTATATTTTCTGTTTTATTTATGACACATATACATCACACTAGTCCATTTAACTACAATATCAACGAGAGGAAAGAGTTTATGATTGAGAACCCCTTCTTGACTCATTTTCTAATACTTTTCTGAGTTTTCTTTGCTTAATTTTCATATTTTTTCTATACTGAAATTTCTCATTTTTTAGTTGTCTGGTTTCTTTGTTTTGCCTCAATTAATTTGGCATTTTATCCCCAGAAAATATTAGATACTTATGACTTGATTCTTTTCTTCCCAAATAATTTATTCCTCACCAATTTTTGTCCTAGCAAAATGAATTAGGATATAAGCAAAGTCCTAGCCACAGAAATACGTGTTGCAATACTGTTTATAATAACCAAATGTTTGGAAGCAATTGGTTATCCAAAAATATGAGAATGAATTAATCAACTGTAGTACTTCACACAATGCAATATATTGTAACCTTCAAATGGAATGCAATGATATGTATCTGTATATAAATATAGCTAGTGGAAAAAGCAGGGTGCAATGTATTACATAGGGACTGATCTTATTTTATGGTGTGGTAATAAAGGAAAGTTGTATTATCTTTTTTGCATATTCTATTTTATCTGTATAACCTAATTTATTGAGATAGTGCCTTAAGCTCTTCCATCAAAATTTTGATCTATATGCATGTCAAATAGAAAGATCCCATCTCAGCATGGTGATGCATGAGAAGGAAGCAGAATTCTTAACTCAGAGTATTGAAGAAAAATGTAGATATCTTTACTGTAATGTTTTCAGAATATATGGAAGGATTAATGGAAAATTGCATCTTACAATATTCAGCAAACCTCCTTATCTTTTCATGCAGTAAAACTCCCCTGAAAGTTGTTTTACCACTTAATCTCCCCAAATCTCACACCACATAGCAGCTACTTCACTTCTCTTTTCTTTCTTCTAAAGCCCTCCAAAATGTCTCTTCCTGTCTCTTTGGTAGTTTTTCTTTTCCTAATACCCCTTCCCTTCCTAGCTACTTTTTCACTAAGTAAATGAATCTAAAGATATTATTCTCTTTCTGTTTAGCTTACTTCTTTCTCTACAAATTTTGGAAGCGAAGTTGTCAAACAACAGACCTCCCTTAGCAGTGTGGCAGCAAGGGGATTGGAGAACAAAGAACAAATTGCATAGAATCTTTAACACCTGTATTCTACTTTACTAATGGTCCTTACAATAGCATTTTACTTTAGATCAATACAATACTTTCAGTCCAAATTAAAAATTCTATAAGCATCTATTCCCTTTATAATCAGTATCAAAAACAATACAAAACAAAAAAATCAAAAGATAAATGCCAACAGAAATTCCCTAGAAGTTTCCATCATTCCCACTGTTCTATTAAGGAAAGTATCCATCATCTCCACCCTTTGTTTCCTTGCTTTGGATCAGTCACTCATGACAAAGCATGCTTGACCAATGGATTTTATTTCTCAACAACTGGAAAGTTGTTCTAACTCTGCAAAGTTTTAACTCGCCCATTGTCAAGGGTCACTAACCCCAAATGCCTATTACATTTGTAGCCAGGAACTACAAGAATACCAAAACCATATAGACAATATCTCACTCATTCATTCATTTCCATCGCTAGCAGTGCAAGTGGGCCGGCTCCAGAAAACATACCCAAAGGCACTTTATCACATACAAGGTGGGCACCACTTAGTGTAGGATCACATCCAAAAACTGAAAGCCAAAGCCAAAGCTAAAGTCAAAAGAATGCATAACGAATGGGAATAAAGAGCATTTAACAAAACAGCAATCACAAGCCTCATCAAGTTTCCCAAGACATTTTAGGAAATGCCATCAAAAACTCATTGTTTCTAAACATGTCTTTAATAATCCTGAGTTCTAAATAATTCTGCAGAGAAACAAAATTGTGATAGTTTGTGTCCCAATGGCATCGCCATATATCTAATGAAGAACAAACAAAGCACAAAGTAAAAATAAAACTTAAATCCCAGCAAATCTCAACTTTTGAACACATGTACCTCAGAGCTACTATTTCATTAAAATCAACAGTGACATATTCTACATTTGCCAGTTGGAGGTTTTAAGCCTTAAAAGAAAGAGCCTATGGTTTCTTGTTCTCTCAAAAAACAACCTTTTACTTCTTCTAAGTAGACAAACATCAAACAAATACAGCTCTAAGCATCAAAGTACCAAACAATTGAAATCTATTTGAAATATAAAGAATTTATAAGTGCCAATGGTTTGCATAAATTCATAGAAAACCATACCAAGAAGAAAAGGGGGACAGGACTTTATAGCCAGCTTGTCATTTCCAATTAGCACCAAGTCCCTTAACCATTTCATTCATTCTAACAGAGATAAGTGCCTTTAAATGGGAAACATGCCCTAAAAAAAGAACATGGCTTTTAGCAATCACCCTTCAGAAACAGGACCTTTTTAATGTGTAATTTTTGATACATTAAATAAAAGTCCTCATTATAATCTTCGATAAAAAAGGATTTTAGTCTTTACTCTAAATATGGAAAAGATTACAAAGAAATAAAGTTTGCCATTCAAGAGTTTGCAATTTGCAAGTGTCAATAAATATTATTAAAATTCTTTTAATGATTCTCCATTTCTTCTGCAATTTGACAGACTTAGGAACTACAATTTTGAGTGCAGAGCTCAAGACACCAGAAAAAGAACTTCCCGATGCACAGAATATTTAACCACATGGAATGAGCATAAATAAGTAAATTTTTAGTAGGTCCATATGATTTCTTATCACACAGGATAAAATCTACACTCCCTCGTTCCCATTGCCTGTGAGGAGCTACTTAATCTGGAATCTTTTGTTCTCATACCATCAGCCATACTGGCTCCAGTCTGGACACAATGGTCTTCTCTCTATTTCCTGAACAAGCCAAGGACATCCTCACACACTGCATTAACACTTGCTGCTCCCTCTTTCTAAAGGGGTCTGATCTCAGAGCTATGTATGGTAGCCCTGTGACTCCGTACCTTTCGGGTCTCCGCTCACATGCCCTCTACACAGAAGGGCCTTCCTGGATGGTCTTATCTAAATTCAAGACTCACTCATTACTTCCTTTCAAACAGCCTTTTTTTTTATTACTTCATCATCATTAGTCATTACTCTTCCTAATAACCCATTTAATTTTTTTTACTTATTGCTGAAATTCCCCCTTTTTTCTTTGTTTTGTTTGTAACGTAACTTCCATGAGAGACAGAGACTTACATTTTTTAAGTCCAGTAAATACCTGAAGACTGTATGAGTGAAGGTAGAGAAATTCAAGACAAGGGCTGGTTAATCAGCTGACCCAGATAGAATCTATCCTATCCTGGAAGTAGGATAGCTGGATGAAGGACTCTGACACAAATGCATAATAGAGAGCTTCCATTTCATCTCCATGTGGAGCACAGCAGGGAGGAGAGCCCTTTCTCTATACATTCAGCACTAAACATGGTTCTGACACAAATGGCTTTCTTCCTGCATGTTGTTTGAAGACTTTGAATGAGGCAACTCTTAGGTGGGAAAGATCTGAAGAAGCAGATGTTCCTGAAACTGCCCTTTCTCTCTTGTCACCCTTTCTCTCCCTGGTTTTGCACACTTTTACTGTGATCCTTGGAAGCTCGGAAGTTCATGGTCACCATGCCAGCTGATCTCTAGGAGTGTAAACTGTTCTCTGGTTAATCCTTACTGAAGTGTAGAACATGTCTTTTCTGTTCCCTATGTGTCAATCAAGCAATTTGTACTAAACATCTCAGAGAAAGGAAAAGCAAGAGATAAAATAATTTGCCAACTGCATTTTAAATTGATTTGGCAGGAAAGTTTTAAATGTGCCTATCATTTCCCCTTCCAAGTTCTTTTGCCTTGTATATAATCCCATTTGAAGTTAAAAAAAAAAAAGCACACATCGTGGTCATAGCAGAAGCTTCAAAATTTTAGCTTGTAATAAATTTAGACTGTTCTTAATTCCAGAACATTGATTTGAAGTCAGGCATTCAACAAGCACTTAAAGAGCACCAATCAACTATGCACTGAATGTGGCCCTAGATATTTCATGATTGGCAGAACTGGGGGGGAGGGAGGATATAACTGACTATTAATATATTAATCATCATAATGAGTAGATAAGAAACTATTACTGTCTTCGTAAATGCTAAAATATCATTTAAGAAAACTCAATCTCCACTCTTCGTTTAAAAATATATATTATTTGAGAAATAAGTGTCAACAGCTATTTTAGCATGAAAAAAATTACTAAGATTTTAATTTTTTTACTTCTACATGTAAATAATTTAATTCTCTTGACAATTTTAGAATGGAAGATTTTCATTTAGGGTTTTTTTTTTTTTTTTTTTGTCATTAAAGTGTCAAATCTAAGCCTCAAAGAGGGTAAGACAGTTACTGAGGCATGCAAAATTATGAGTGAAGAATAAGAACCCAAGCTCACATTTATATAATTCCAAAAAACACGGTTTTTGCATTCATCATGTTGCCTACATGGTCACAGTACAAAGAAGATTATGTAATACTATAGGGAATTGAACTTCTTTCCAGAGAGCTATGACATATGAGGTCAGAGTTAAGCATCAAGCTGAACATTTGTAAAATGCTTGGGAAAATCTGAAATGTTACAAGTGTTGATTTGGCATGAGGTAGAGTGATCTAAAGGCAACAATGAGATTGTGTTGAGGGTGCACAGAATCAATGCACAGAAACTAGCAGGGATCACTAGTTGCTGGCCTTGCCCCATGTTCTCCTCTTCTGCCTCATTGCACATCTAGATTATCTTTCACAGTCTCCTTTGTAATTATAGGTGACTATATAATTGAGATCTACCAATAGAAAGTGAACAAAAGTGACGTGGACCATTTCTAGGAAGAAACCATAAAAATCTCTTAGATGCTCCTTTCCCTATATAGAAGGACTAAATGGAAGTGATCTTGGAAGATATATGTTGAAGATGGCAGAGTTTCTATCAGCCTGGGTCTCTTTCTCCCCCAAAAGAGTATGAAAGAAAGTCACCAACTGCTATTCACCTGCTACTATTGTGATTGAGGAAAAAATGATTTATTTGAGCTATTTTACAACAGTAGTTGGTCTACCTTAGTAAAGAGAACTAGATTCCATCATACTTGTTGAACTATATATATTGAAGACTAATATTTTCCCCAAGTTTTGGGCTCAGCATCTCCTCCTCCTCCTCAACACCTTTCTTTATCACCTTTGGCACTTCTATAGCTTTCTTAATTTCTGCAAAGTTGTCCCTAACTTCCAAGAGTATATTGCATAGCCCTCAAAAATTTTCTGTTTTGTGTTTCAGAAGCATAGAGCAAATTAACCTTGTGAACTCTTACTTGAGCAGATGCCAGGAGAACTCCATATACTAGGCCCCAGAAAAGGCCTGACCTTGGCCCTGAATACATTTTTCTACCTTGTTTAGTTTTCCTGAGCTATCTTTGCTAAGCAATTTTTCTGTGTTTCTAGTTAGGATAATGCTTTGTCTCTTACAATAGTAAACTGAGACTTAATTTGGCACATAGTAGGCATTCAAATATTTATCAGATATTATTTATCCTTTATGACTTGAAGAAGACTGAGATAAAATTCCAATGTTATAGCTCTGCACATCAAAACAACATCATACCCAAAGTATAACAAACAAAATCTCAAAAATTTACACAAAGGACAAAGAAGTATATTGCCTCACTGAACTATGGTCCAAATCAATGTGATTTTCTTAATCAAACGGAAAAATCTCACAATGAGGTCACTGAGATGTCCTCCATCCTTTACCAAGATGAGATAGGCCAGACACCTGGCCATGTTTTGGCATTTTTGAGGAATGCAAACTGATATCATAAATTCACCCAAACTGGTTAATCTCAAGGCACTGAGACAGCGTTACCTCATGTCCATTCCTCACTAGGAAAAATTAAACAAAATACTACTTCTTGGTCCTTCATAATTCCACATGAATGAAAGATGGAATAAGACAGTAAAAACACCATCTAAAAGTACAGCAGATATATAGCATTAGACATTGGCATGTGTTTTAATCCTTTATTATTAATGTTAATCTTTAGGTTTGTAGATCTCTCTATAGAATAGTGTTGTTGCATCATTTTATTTTTAGGGCTTTGTGTGCTATTACAGTTCTTGAATTTAGTTATTTGTTATTTGTTTGAAACCAAAGAGCCCCCTCAACCAAAACCAACTGCAAATACAGAGCCAGGTCTCCTGCTTCTACTGCTCTACGGGCACACAAAGCTGGACCTGGAATTAACTTTTAGAACACGCTCCTTTTCCTTCCAGATGCCACAATCCTTACGAATGTATTCAGAATACAAAGCTTCTAATCATCAGTAGTGTTTCCTATTCAGGGATTTAAAACACCTACAAGCTGAAGTTGTATCCACAGAGAATGGTCCCACACTCTACTTCCATTTCTCATAGTTTATTCTTTCTCCAAAGAGAGAACCAATTTGCCTCAATATATCACCACTTGGCCAAATAAACTCAAAACTGTCCAATCAACATACCCTCTCAAGTAAATAAACTAGGAATTGGGCTCATGAAAGAAATATGGCTGGCATTTACATCCATCACCACACTACTCAGAAGCCGTTCACTAAATCTATTCACTCAGCAGCATTTTTAGATGCTAAAATTTTTGTATTGAGATGCACAATACGACAATCACATAACAGGTCAACACAGTAAGCTTTTACGATGCAAAAGCTTTTCAGCAAGACACATGTTTCTCTCTGTATAGGGCCTTGTCACAGTGTAGGAAAAAGTGGGATGGAAGGGTCTCCTTTTTCAGATTAGAGAGCAAAAGTGTGTAATACATGTCAGACTCCCCTCACATAATACTTCCATCAAATAAAACCATCTGGGTGGTATACTATATATAAATGCTGTGCAAGAGAATATAATGGGAGACACAAATGCAAGTCATGCATGTAATGTTACATTTTCTGGTACCTGCACTAAAAATTAAAAAAAGAAACAGGTGAAAATAATTTTAATATTTGATTTTACCCAATGTATCTAAAATACAATAATTTCAACATGTGATCAATATTTTAAAATTTATTAGTAAGTTATTTTAGGGGCACCTGCATGGGTCAGTCAGTTAAGCATCCGACTCTTGACTTCAGCTCAGGTTGTGATCTCATCATTCATGGGATTGAGCCCCACATCATGCTCTGTGCTACAAGCGTAGAGCCTGCTTGGGATTCTCTCTGTCCTCTCTCTCTCTGCCCCTTCCCCAGTCACGTGCGCTCTCTTTCTCTTTCTTTCCACATAAAGGAATAAACATTGAAAAAAATAAGCTATTATACATTTTTAAATATACTAAGACTTTAAAACCTGTTTTGTATTTTATAGTTATAGTGTATTTTAACTTGGACTAGCCATATTCCAAATGATAAATAGCTACATGTGGCTACCATACTGGACAGCCAACTTTATGTCTGGGCACAACATCATGTGTTGGGCAAAATATCATCTCCTGGAATGATCCCCAATACCACTTAACCCTCCAGTTAGCTAGCCCTACTCACACTCAGAGCTCAGAATTATTCAACACATGTTTATTAAGTGTATACAATATTCTAGGCAGCACTCTAGGGTCAAAGGATAAGGAATGGACAAGACAAAGTCTCTGTCTTTCAAAGCATAGCAAGTGCAAGCATTCAGCCTGGTCTGATTCCTTGATAGAATAGGATAGGATCTGTCCCTCTATTAAATGCTTTTATAGTGCATACTCTTCCTTCACAGGATGCTTCATGATTTAAATAGTTTGCCAGATATCTACCTTAATAGACTGCAAGGACTCATGAAAGTAAAAATAATCTCATTCATTGCTGCATCCTGAAGCGTACCGAGCAGTCTGTGCCTGGCACAGAGCAGATGTACAAAAATACTTGTTGAACATAAGAAATGAAGGAGAGAGGAAGGAAGGAAGAAAGAAAGGAAGGGAGGGAGGGAGGGAGGAAGGAAGTGAGGGAGGGAAGGGAGAGGGAACAGGGAGGGAGAGAGGAAGAAAAAAGAGGGAGTGAGGTGGGTAAAGAGATATGCAAAGGTAGAAGGTGAGGTAACTGTAAATATCAGTAAGGTTCATTAGCTAAATGGCATAGCTGGCTGCCTTAATTTACTATTCTCTACCTTATTTATACTGAGCCTTTTCTGAATTCTCCCAAGCTCCATAGAATCAGCACTTCATACCTTGAATTTCATTTGCTATTTTCCTGGATTTACTTCAACAATGTTTCAATTCTGGACCTGTCCTAAAAATATGTATGAAGGGTTATATATTTTATAGCCACTCCAGTAAATTTTGAAAACTTTTTATCCAGTATCATATGAATTCAAAAGAAGCTTGCTGGCTTTCACCATTGTCATCTTGCCAAGGATCAAAAAAATGGTTGTAAGGTGCCCACACTTAGCTCTAATTACAGAGATATGCAGATACTTCCTTCCAATGGCCTATTGACTCTTTACTGACTTAGTCAATTATCAGAATTTCCTTTTTAGGCAGTGCTTTTTTGTTACAGTTTTTTTTTAGTTCCTGTTAGAATATATAATATATGCATATTACACACTTTCAAATTTATGTTTCAGTCAAAAACTCCAAACTGTTTCATGTAATATTTTGTTTTTTTAACCTCTTTCCTCTAAATTCATATTCTACTCATTGTCTCATTTATTTCATCTACCTATAGATTCAGCTAAGTTGGTTGATGCAGAAATTCTCTGCAGCCCTCCATCCCCACCCTTCCACCAACACACACAGCATCAATTCAGATTGTATTAACACGGATATTCATGAAGAGCCATGGAAGCAACAGGCAAAGATTGGATCTTCCTTCTCTAGGAAGGGAAGGGGTTTTCAAAGAGTGTACCAGCAGCACAGACATCACCTGGGAGCTGGTTAGAAATACGTGTCTTCAGGAATCTCCCAGACATACCAAATCAGAGAATCTGGGGATGGGGCCCAGAAATCTGTTGTTTTCTGGACCCCTGTAGGGTAGTCTGGTGTTCAGTCTGATACAGGGTGGAAAAAGCCTGCTCTCAGTCAAACTCTTGCCCTGTGCTAGGGTGCAACTTTGAGACAAATGTGAATTGCCCCACTGTGTACTCGCTTTTGGAAATGAAATAAGGTACCATGATACAGAAACATATTTAGAGAGCATATTTTAACCTTGGAATGATAAAAACAAAAAACAAAAAACAAAAAAACTATAAACTAAAGTGAAATTTACAAAAGATGGCACAAGCATTGAAAAAAAAAACCCACACAACCAACTGTTAAATTGAAAATCCATCAAATTTCATTGTAAAGGGGAAAAGAAGTCACTGGGACTATTTTAAAATCTACAACATTTCTAAAGTCAGATTCCAAGTTGTCTTTCAGTTTTTGTTTATAGTATTTTTAGATCTCTCTCTGCACGCTATGTTTTCTTTTAGACACACTGCCAACTTTCTGTATCTGTCATCTGGTTTTGAAAATGAGGTTTCTCATCATTTTTTAAGCATTTCACCATTTCAATTGTCACACTAATGCTTGGTACATCTGGAAGTTCCTATGATAGGATGGATTTAGAATCTACATTTAAAAGCGTGTCAAATAATTACCAATATTTAATTTCATGTTCCTTCAGAAGAAAGAAAATTCCATTAGAGGTTCTACAGTTTTTCTTCCGTGCCATCTCCTAAATTAAACTTCATATTAAAAAGACTAGATTCTAGGATTTCTCAGGCTTCACATTTTCAAATTTAAATTCAAAAAAGCAGAAAGAAATGATATGGAATGAAGTGATTTATCCCAGGGGTTTGTTCTTTTTAAGTATAAGATAAACCGAGAATCACAAGGGGGAGCGGAGGGGAGGAATCACATGAGCCAGCCTGGCATCCTCATGTTATTTTTGTATGTGATTACATATTGCTTTGGGGTTTCTATTTCAAGAACTAGTCATTTATTTTTTCCTCCAATACAAATGTATTCTTGATGACTACGATATCATTTTAATTATTTTTAAGAAAAATCATTTGGCACCCTTGAAATTTTATAGTGTTTCTCCAAAAGGTTCAAAATATTAAACAAAAGTATCCTTCCATCCCCAAACTGTAATATGACTTCAGGAAGTTAATAAATGTATGAATTTAGATTTGTCACTTACTTGCTAGATGACCTTGAGCAATTCCTTAAACTCTGAATTTAAAATTTATCACCTACGGTCTCCTTGTGGCTCAGCTGGTGAGGGGTCAAACTCTTGATTTTGGGTCAGGTCATGATCTCGTGATTGCTGAGATCAAGTCCTGTATCAGGCTCCACGCTGAGCATGGAAACTGCTTGGGATTCCCTGTCTCTCTGTCTCTCTCTGTCTCTCTCAGTCCCTCCCCTCTCATGCACTCTGTCTCTCAAAATAAATAAATAAACATTAAATAAACAAAATTTATCATCTATAGCAAGTATATGGACATTTATTTAGCTCTTGAATTGTTAGCAAGGATCAAATAAATCAGCACATGTAAAGCATCTATCACAATGAAGTTTCAAATACTTATGGACATATTATTTTACTGATAACATTTAATAACTGTTCATCTCTGAAAAAGAAGCTTTGATAAGTTCTTTCAGTTATCGGCAAGTATGTTAACACCTTCTGTCCTGGTATTAGCTGATTTTTCATAAACTTGTCAAAATGAATGATGGATAGGTGACTGGACAAATTAGTGGGTGAGTCCAAGAAGATTAGATTATGGAGCTTTCTTGAGAAGTTAGAGATAAGAAGTGCCAACTTCTCTGCAATCAACCCTTCCTAACCACAGGTGCCCTCCACGTGCTTCTCTCTTCCATACCCCACGTCTCCAACCCAAAACTACTCTCCATCATATACACACGAGGAAGCAGAAAGGTTCCCACTGCTCAGAAATCTGTGGGCCACATGCAATTCTCTCCTCACTACTCTCTCTGCCTAATGGACAAAGGGTGCCTTGTTATACCACAAGGAATGCTTGCCTTTGCTTGTTTGAAAACATCCCAGAGTTTTAGGTCATGATATGTATCAGTTTATTTTATTTTTCTTCTTAAATATACAGGTACTTAGATATATGTATTTAATATCATAATATGACAACACAATAAAATAAATTATAGTTTAAAGAAATACAGACAGTATCCAATTGATGATGGTTCAACTTACAGATTTTTTGACTTTACAACAGTGCAAAACATTATGTACTAGGTAAAAAGTATACTTTGAAATTGATTTTTGTTTTCCTGGGCTAGTGCTATGCAATATGATACACTCTCCATATGGTGGACAGTGGCAGCAAGCAGCAGCTCCCAGTCATTCATGGAATCCTCAGGATAAACAGCTATACACTTCCATTTTACTTTAAGTATAGTATTCAATAGCTTACAGGAGATATTCAACACTTAGCTATAAAACAGGCTTTGTGCTAGACGATTGTGCCCAACTCTATGGTAATGTGGGTGGTGTGAATAAATCTAAGTGGGCGAGGCTAAACTATGATGATGGGTAGGTTAGGAGTATTAAATGCATTTATATGTTATATTAACATATAAAATCATGTATAATAAATATAGATAGATATTCCACAAAACAACGAACACTCATTTTAGAAAATACTGTTCATGAGTATATGGATATTTCCAGCCATTACATATAAAGTAATATACATACACAAAATTTTGGTAACCCATGGTATATATATATATATTTATTAGTTTCTAGAAGTAGCAATAATAACAATCATTCTCCTCTTGAATCCTAAGCAAATTAAGAAGCAGTTAAAAGGTGCAGAATATTAAATGTGAAAGCTTCTGTCCCTACTACTTTCTAGTTATAGAAAAGAAGAAACTTCCATACTCCAGATAGGAAAGGCATCTAGCTGTAGGAACCAGTGTCACCCCTTCCCAATCCTTTGCTTCCCTGTCCTTAGGAGAGGAAGAGTAACTCATCTAATTGGTGAAAATGGAAAAAGGAAGTGAACAAGGGGGGCTTTGTTTCCAGTCACGGCTGGGAGGCCTGGCATTGTTTGGGTCTACCTGTCACTGAGTGCCTGGCTTCACTAAGGGAGGGTTAGTTCAAGGGATGACAAAGTATTATGAAGCTGCTATTCTGAGCTCCATTATCTGGCTCTTTCTTTGCTGGTTTCTACCTCCGTTAGGGAATAGATTGGGGCTATTCTTTGGTCCTCTATATGTCCTTTGTAAAATCCAAATTACTATTCTACAATATGCCTGTCTCTTAATATGTTGAGAACATTCCCCCCTGTCATTAAATATTCTTCTTCTATAACACCATCTTTAATTGTTCTTCAGCATTTTTATTGTATGATGCTTTATATTTTATTCAGCCAGTCTCATCTTATTAGATAAATGAGATTTAAAAAAATTAAGTTGCTGTAATTAAGTTTGTAAATAATACAAACATACAGTATTCTTTCTAACCATTCTGTTCATTAAATGAGAATAAATTCTTAAAAGAACACTGGGTAGGTCAACATATGTAAACATTTGAAATATTTTTTAATGTACAGTGCAAAGTTGTCATCTAGAAAGTTTGCGTCATTTTATGCTTCTCCTATAAGTAAAAGAGAGTACTTGTTTCCTTGAATACATATTAGAGTTAAGGAATGGGATTAAAACAATATGTCATATTTCACTTCTTGAGATTTCATATGCTTTAGGCAGTGGAAAAAAGCCAGGGTGCATCCTTTGTTTGGAAGGCACTGTTTGACTACAGTTTGCCCAAGTGTGAAATGCCATATTTCCTTAAATCAAGTTACCTAATCTCTTGACATTAACAAATATTAGCATTTTAAGACCTGTTTTGAAATTAAGACAAAAGCAAACATCATTGCTAATGTACATCTGAGAGCGGAAGGGGAAAGAAACCATGGAAACCAGCAGAGGAATTAAAATGGCAACTAAGAATTAGACACCAGAATAGAACCAGCAATAGGCCAGATGACGATTTTAATTAGAACAAATTTCACAAGAATTATAAGGTGTTCCTTTGCATTTTTTCTTAATTTTTTTTCTCTTTTGGTCATGCTTTTTAGGAACCGTTGATAAATCTTACCTCCACTGTACTTTTGCTTCTCATAAAAGTCCTTAAAAATACCAGACATTTACTACACACAAACACAGCTCAGTTTTTAGGCCACAGGATGGCACTCTGGGTGCATACAAATGATGAAGTGCCACTCTCCCCAAGATAAAAAGGCTCTCTGTCCCTAGGGAGGTTCTGACAGGCACTACTCCTACCCTTAGCTCGAAGTCCGGCACCTATTCACAGGAGGAGTTTATACTGGCAAAGATTTCTCCAGAGAAGCCCAAGGCTTCTCTCAGGCGTTTGTCTCCATGTGTCCAACACTGGCAAAGTGCTTTCTAGAACACCTAACCTTTTAGCCTTCTCACTTCCTTGAAGGTTATACTTAGGGAGAGAGAGTTTTCTTCATGATAAGAAGCTCTGTCCCTGAGATGAACACCTCAGGAAATGTAACCACACTTCACTGTGTATGGATCACATGGTAAAAATGCATTTCCATATGGTTGACAGTTCCAAGCACCAAAAATATCAGTGTTGTTTTTCTTTAAATATAATTAATATTCCGTTGTGTGGGAGTGAGGTTAACATGTGTTAAATGCAGTTGTAGGTAAATCATACAGAAAATTTTCCCCATATTTGGACAATTGAAGTTGTCCTTATTATTATAGTTATCATCCTTATTATTGTTTATCATTAAAACATGATATAAAAAGAAAAGTACCTTAAGCTTTAAATGTTGGCTTCTTTTTTTAAAATATTTTTTAATGTCTTTATTTTATTTTTTGAGACAGAGACAGAGAGGGAGTGGGGGAGGGGCAGAAAGAGAGGGAGACACAGAATCTGAAGAAGACTCCAGGCTCCCAGCTGTCAGCACAGAACCCAATGTGGGACTCAAACCCACAGACTGTGAGCTCATGACCTGAGCTGAAGTCAGACACTTAACCGAATAGCCACCCAGGTGCCCCTAAATGTTGGCTTCTGATATAGTTATCAGAACATTAAAAGACATAAAAGATGACATAAGTTCTTGGCAGACAAAGTACATTTAACTAAATCTTTAGTAAACTATAAATAATAGTAAAAAGATTTAGATTAAATTTACAATGATCATTTGCACTGATGGCAAGATAAAGGAAGGAGTTGCCAGGCAAGTCTGGGGGAGTAGACGACAAGGAGATACTATGGTACAAAGTGAACTTCTGTCATGGAATTATCAGAAAATACTTCAATATATAAAGTATGACAAAATTATAGGAAGCCTTGAATGCCAAGGTAAGATTTCTTGAAGACATGCCTCAGACACAAAATGAAGGCTTTGGGGAGGGACATTGTGTGATGGAGATACGGTTTTAAAAACAACCAGGTAACTGTGTAGAAAACATTGGATTAGGATAAAAGAGGTAAAGCAGAGAGACTGAAGACATGGGGGTGTGTTAGAGGGATCCTGCAAATGACTAATGTAACAAGAGCTCAGGCAATAGTGGGTAAGAGGAAATGGAGAAAAAATCTGCAGGTTAAAGAGATACCGGGAGAAATATGGACAGTCCACGTTAGGTGACTAAGTGACACTGGCAATGTAGACTTCAAAATTGCAGCTTCCCAGCATCTGAATGAACACAACCTCCAATCCCCAGCTTAGTACAATAATTCTCTGAGCTGATCCCCAAGGACTCATTTTTCTTCTTCTGTAGTCCCCTCCAGGCTTCATTTCTTTTCCTGCTACACCAGAATAATATTCTTGGAAATATCCTCAGTTCCTTTGCCCCTCAATTTATTTGACAAAACCCTGGATGAACTCAACTAGCCAATCAGGTTTTTTCCTACCCCACTTGCATCCATGCACATTGATAATGATGGGTCTTTCCCAATAAGACAGGAAGATATAGGTATAAATCCATGAGACATGGCCTTAAATTATCTAGAAAGTTTACTCCATTTATTTGCTATGTTCCATCTCCACCCTCAGCAGCTAGGGTAAGCATTTTCACACGCCCTTCCTCACTTTCATTTGATAATCTTGCTTCACTCCCTTTAAGAATTTCTAGAAACTGTGAGATAGGAAATTCATCTCAATTCTAGATACTAACTGGGTCTCCACCCATTTTTTCCTGCTCTCTTATTATGATGAGGAATATTTTTTCCTCTCATTAAATGATATAACTACTACATGTGCACTGGATCTGAGTCCTGTTCCTTCTGAAAGATTTCTCTTTTGCATTTTTGGTCTCACATTCTATAACTGATAGTTCTCATCTACACATAAACATAATCTAGAATATCACTCATTTAACTGTCAAAGTTTTTATGTGTATCTGCTATGTAACAGATGTTCTCTGAGTCAGGAATAGATAAATTAAAAAAAAAAAAAAAAGACCGGAAGAAACTCATGGAGTTCTAGACTCTGCGAGTGCTAATTCGAGTCTCATCTCAAAACAAAACAAAACATATAAATAAAACAATCAAATTCCATTACTACATAGCCTTCTTTAGTGACCAACCATTACTATGGTCCACTTCTAGAAAACACTTCTTCAGAGTTGTGTACATATAATAGCCCCACTTTGTCATCTCGCAAGCATTTGCAAACAACTCCAATCTTGCTCCTCTTCCCATCACTCCACTGAAACTACTCCAGCTCAGGTCTCAAAAGATATCATGTTGCCAAATCCAACCATTGCTCTTCAGTCCTCATCTCATTTGACCCCTGGGAAGCATTTAACTGTGCTATCAATGCTTTCTTCATGAAACATGCTTCTTTTGACTTCTGTTATACCATACTCTTACTGGGATTCTTCTGGCTCCTTGATTATGCCACTGTATGTAAATCTCTCTGTGTGTGCAATGATCATCTTTCTCTTAGTCTGTTTATATGCCTCCTACTCTTCAGGACTCAGCTTACGTATCACTTCTTTGAAGGACTCTGTCCTATCCATTCAATTTGATGTGAACTTCAATTTTGTTTCCAGAACTTTTGTCACAAATTTGTATAAGTATGTTCAAATTTATTTACTGTTTGAGAGATACAAGACTTTAATTTTTTTTACCATTATATACCAATCTTATATTAGTAATCTGTTCAGTTATGGCACTGTATCCAATTATATACCTAGTGCCTGATATATAGTAAATAGTAGCAGAATAAATGAACTGGGTATTTTGGCCCCTTTGTATTGAACCATGTTTGAGACTGAATGAGACAGAGTCAAAAGTAACTTTTTTTTTTCTTTTAGAGTGGATAATAAGGAAAATTTCAATGAAGATTATAGTTCAGGAAAATTTGGAAATGGACTTGCTCTAAGAGGAAATACCATGATCGAGTGGCAGACATGTTTGATTTGAGCTATCAACGGAACCTCTAAAGCAAAGATATAGCGCAATGATGGCGACACATGACTTCTTCATATCCAGTTGACCCCTTTCCCATTGTATAGAAGCCATAATACTTAGTGATTTGACCTCTCCTTAAGCAGTAAGTTACTTACATTACTCTCATTCCCCCTTGTCAGGGATTTGTTTGTGAGTCCAGATCTAAGCCAATTGGTACAATACATTCAGTGACAATAGCAATTGGTTCAGGAATGAACATGAGTCCCAACACAATGTAAAAAAAACAGGAACAGGTTTCTTACAACATATGGGAAAAGTTTTCTTGTTCAAAGAGAGTAAGAAGAGATGTGTCCTCTATCCCAATGAACATGAAGGAGAAAGTACATAGCCCTTACTGCTACTATTGATTATTCCAGGTATAGCTGAAGGAAAGCTATGCTTGTGAAAAAGCTAACATATGGATAGCAAACCATAAGATAAGAAAGAAATCTGGCTTCCTGTTTACATCATGAATGGCTGGGTCAACAAACCCAGAAGCTTTCTAGCTCTGCTATTATTACCCTATAAACCCAATAATAAATTATATACATTATTCTTTATCATTTTTTAGGAATGAAAACTTCTTACCTGATATACATAAAGCAAGGGATTTGGAAAATGAGTAAGAATCAAATTAAGAAAATGGACAAGTTCACTGAAAGATCAACATCTCTATAAAAAAAGGAGGAATGAAGCAACAAATGACCCAGTATTATTTATAAAGAAATGATTAATAATTAGAAAGAATAGTATGAATGGGAACAAATGGGGTAAAAAAACAAATGCCACCTATCAAAGTCACTTATTTATCCTGTTTCTTACATGAGTATTTTTGGTCATATTAATCATATCAGTAAAACAATATTTAAGAGAAGACCCAGTGGCAGGAAGTAAGAGTTGGTGAAAATATGTTTATAGACAGAAACTTCAAAAAAATTCAAATAAGGAATATCAGGAATAAGTTCATTAATTTACTCATGAATAAATATGATATAACTCTGCATGCAGTTCTCAGCTGTTTTACCATTTATTGAGAGATGTCCTATATTCCAGGCTCTTCCTAATATGGGGTCTAAGCAACACATCTGACCTCACATTACTGACTCACAGACATCTAGGAGGGGAGGTAGACTAAAAAAAAAAGGTACACCACAGTCTGGTTAATCCTGTTAAATGTAGGCATGGGTACTGTCACTATGGCAACCATACTACGCAATGTTAATGGAGGTGGGCTAGGTGAGGTATCCTGGGGAAAGAATGCCTGAACTCTATGTCTAGGGAAGAGTAGGAATAATCAGGCAAAGGAGAAAGCAAGTTCTTGGCAGAAGGAACAAACCCAGAGGAGTGAGAAATGCATGACCTTGCTCTTGAGGATGAAGTGTGAGTCCTGCATCCTGACCTGGATTATACTTCTCTGGTTGAAACTGGTGCTCTTACATATTGCCCCCTCAGTTTACAAGAGGCTAATCAGCCCACTCCAAATTGGGAAACAAAAATGGCAAGTGTCTATTAGCCATGGTGTTGTACATCATCATTTATGTTTAGATAAATGAACACAACAAGATACCTTGAAGATACCAGATCTGTTTGTTTTCATTTTGAAAGGCAATGACTCAGTTACTAGTCTCTCTGGGATTTATCTCATCTGCTTATAAGAAAACCTATAGACTCACACACATAAGGCCATTGCGCTGTTTATGAACCAAGTATGCAGATGCCGCTATCTTATTACATTTTATACACCTTGATACAATGCACAATGGGTCCCCAGAAAGGATTCTCTCAGAATATCTAATCACAAACAAATAGCAGCCTCTTATTTTCTAAAATAGAAACTGAGCAACAGAAAAGCAACTTTTATCTGTGATCAAGAACATCTTTTCCTGATCAGTGGAGTGAGAATCCAAACAACTTGACTGTTTTGCATTCTTCACAAGCTTCTGATATGTTGATTAAGACAATCTGCTAAATCCTGGTTCTTACTATTTCAGTTGCTGTCTTTCTTTTGCCTAGAAAATCAGGAGGGAAGGCCAGTTCCCCTAGTCATTTCATGGAAGGAAGTGTCTACTTTACAAAGGTAGCTGTGCTATGCATGTCAAAAAGCAGAACCTGGCCATCACTGGCACAGGAAAAAAATCTCCCTTGCAAACCTCAGATGCTGAGTAAGTCACAACCTTCCTCAATAGCTAATTCTTGTCTTCAGAGTATTCCAGTTCTGGAGAAACTCTTCTTCAGGTCTAATCCAAGTCTATCTTCATGCAAAATAACTTCCTATAGTATCAGGGAAGCTAAAGGAAACATTCTATATGGCAAGATCCAAGGCCTAGTAACTGAGTCCCTGACCCCAAACTATCTCTCCTATTAATACTAACGTATCCCATTGGACTCAAATTTATTGGTTGTATGATATACTATTACTTTGCAAATGACTAATAAAAAACACTGGCAATCAAACTATGGACAAATGCCTATTCATTTAATTTTTTTTAACTTACTGAAAGAACTCTTAAGACTTATTTAGACATAGATTTTGATTGTAGTATTATTTTGTGGCAAATGTAAAACATATACCTAATATTTTCTCATATATAGAATCCCATGCTTCAGAAATTCTTTTTTCTGTTTGTTTGTCTTTGTTGGAGTCACAAATATCTGTATTTTTCCACATATGGGAATTCTCTATGCTGGAAAGCTGATGATTCAGCATTTCCTAAAACAAAGTTCAACATGGTCTTTGTAATTTTCTTCTAAACTTTTAACAACAATTCTCTCAGTTTTATTGCTGATGCTTTCTTGATCTTAGATTTAAATGAGAAGTTATTAGGGGATCCTGGGTGGCTCAGTTAGTTAAACATCTCACTCTGGATTTAAGCTCAGGTTATGATCTCACAGGTTCATGAGATGGAGCCCCACATCAGGCTCTGCACTTACAGTGTGAAGCCTGCTTGGGATTCTTTCTCTCTGCCCCTCTCACTCATGCATTTTCTCTTTCTCTCAAAATAAATAAATAAACTTAAAAAAATGGACTCCATTAAAAAGATGAAATAAATGGGAGATTATTAGACAACTAAGACAAATGTTCTTTTTTAAAATGTTCACTAAATGTCAAGTTGCTGCATTTAAGATGCAGATAACAATTAAATTCAATCTATATTACTGATAATGCACATGACCTGACTGAATTTTGTTCATAATTCAGGTTTTTATTAAAATTCCAGTTAGAAATATATAGCATATTAGGTTCAAGTGTACAGGCCTTGATTGAAGTTTTTACCATGTGTATGCAATGACATTTCCATTATTATGAAAATCTTTTTCCAAGAGTGATTTAATGCAGTTATCAACTATTTCAGGGATGTTAAAATGTAAAAAATATAAACTTCTTAAAATTGATGAAATATGGATCTCTCAATGAAAGCTGTTTATTCATGTATCTATTCACTCATTCAGTCATTAAAAATTATATTTATTGAGTGTTTACCATGTGACAGGCACATGGATAAGGGTCATAAAATGATGAAGTGAATAGACTGGTTTCTCTAATCAGAGATTTAGAAAATAACAGGTCTAAAATTATATATTGTTAGAGTTTATGACCTGATCATAAATGGGAGTTCCTTGTTTTTCACAAGGTATTTGTTATGAAGAAAAATCTTGGGAATTCTAAGAGAAACTTTTGCTACGCTGCCAAGATGCCATTTAACCCTAAGAGGAGAAACAGTAGGTAGGTTTCTGGAAATAAATAGATACATTAATCTTAGATTACTTAGGGCAGAGAAAGATAAGAGCAGACAAAACTAAGTAGTCCAAGGTATTTCTGCATTTGGATTGAGAAAAAGAGTATACAAGTAGAGGCAGGCTGGGTGAGAGACATGCTAATACCACCCATCTGATGCTATGGAAAGGGACTGAGAGCATCTTCACTTCTCTCTGCACATTCTTAAAACTTTTGTGAGCTTCCTAAATTCTACAACTTTCTTGCCTAGATCTAATATGTGGACCACTCAATCCCTATGTCATACATATTCCTGGATTTGGCACTTCTGCCTGCTTTGTGCTGTTTTATACCATCACCACAGAATCATCAAATGGAGCTCCTCAAAGATTTTTAAAATTTAATCTAAACATCAGGTTATTTTAGAAATAGGGAAACCAGGGCCCAGAGACAGAATGCAAATAGAAAAAAAAAAAGATGGTCAGCTTTCTTCCTGTCATATATTCTTCTCTGACAACAGAAACATTCAATTATTACACCTCAAGCATCTTCCAGCCACTAATTCAATGACATCTCTATGTAAGATACTCCTACACAGTAACATTTTATTGTTTATTCCAGGAATGACAGTAGGTTCCCATAGAAGACACAACTTCCTCAATTTGTGGTTCATTGATTTGAACAGCTTAAAATACATACACACACACTCACATGTGCAGAGACACATATATCACTCTTATATGCCTTGGAATTAGATGTATAAAAGACAAAATAATAATTCTCCTCCTCCTCTTAAAGATTCCATTCTCCAGAGAGAAAGGAAAGCATGCCAAAAGTCCATGTAGTCATTAAGATGTGGATAAGGTACCATGTGGTACTTCCTCTGCTGAAGAAATTCAGAGATGATCTCAGAGAGGAGGAGATGACTGAGCAAAGATAACTGAGAGCTTATTCTATAAGAGAGAGAAAGGTTGGTGCAACAAACATCTTGATTTAGTCTAGTTAGTGGCCCTTCCTCCTACGTCTAACAACAACTTCAATTTCCTGAGATACCTCACTACTCCTTTACTCATATACCATGTGATTCAGCCCACCCTTGATTTGGAGCCACACATATGACCCAGGTCTCATCTATCAGAGTTTGGTCCCAATCAGGTCATTGGCCTGACTACAAGATTGGTTTAGTAATAGGTAAAGACATTAGTCAGACTAATGAGACCTGAATCTGTGACATTTACTAAAATAAGTGAGAATAAAACAGTCTCTCTTTCAGCTGTTGTTACCAATAGAATAGATTATAATTTGGAGTAGATGGCAGCCATCTTGTAATCATGAGGGAGAACTTCTTTGAAAAATGGAACCATTAGAAAGGAAAGCAGAACTGACAGACTGGAGAGTGAGATCAAGTTCTGATAAAAATCATTAGAGTATCTGGATACAGCTGTGCCCGAAGCTGTACTAAGTCTACCTCAATTTTTTCAGCTGTTTAAGTCAAGTTTCCCTCTTTTACTAAAGCAGACTAAGTTGTATTCTGTTTTCTGCACATAAAAGACTCCTAATGGTGGGTGTGGGT
The DNA here is from genome assembly GCF_003009895.1 of Hyaena hyaena. Lineage (NCBI taxonomy): Eukaryota > Metazoa > Chordata > Mammalia > Carnivora > Hyaenidae > Hyaena > Hyaena hyaena. The sequence continues at coordinate 165,851 of NW_024080933.1, read as the reverse complement.
AGGCAATGCTCATGAGAAGATGGATTTTGGGGGACCAGAGGGTAGAGTGTTATGGGCTGAATTATTTCCCTCAAAATTCTTATGTTGAAATTTTAGCCCCCACTACTTCAGAATGTGACTGTATTTGGAGATAGTGTCTTCAACTTGGAGATTAAAGTTAAATGAGGTCACTGGAGTGGACCCTAATCCAACATGACTGGTGTCTTTATAAGAAGAGGACATGATGCCACAGACATGCACACAGAGAAAACCATAAAAAGACACAGGGAGAAAGTGGCATCTCTAAGCCAAGGATAGAGGCCCTCCAAAGAAACCAACCATACTGACACCTTGGACTTCTAGTCTCCAGAACTGTGAGGAAATCAATTTCTGTTTAAGCCCCCCAGTATGTGGTACTTTGTTAAGGGAACCCCTAGCAAACTAATAGAGGCACACTCCCAGGAAGAAAGAATGTCAAAGGATTGTCAAAATGGGTACATTGGGAAGTGGTCAAAGATTGAGGTAGAGAGGGAATAGTGTAAAGTATGTTCAAGTGGACACAAAAAGTGAAAGGGACATATGCCACCTTCATCACAGTTTTATTCTGTCTCATTCTCTCTTCTTTCACATATAATCTCTTTGTCCATGATGGAGGATGAGCCACACTGCTTAGTTTTTAGACACTGTGACTCAAGTCTTCAAACAGTTATTTGTTTTGAAATGTTTCACGACCCACTTCTGCTAAATATAATCAATCCTTCCTGCTAAGTTTATGGAACGAGCCCCTTTCACACGAGCCCCACGATTGTGATGTGCAGTCTGATAGAAGTCTGGCATTTTCAAGTTGGTCTCTTCAAGGAGTCTGGCTTCTAAGAATTGGGTTATTGTTGATTTTTGCTTCAAAATGGTTTGTGGCTCTATTTTGTCTGTGCACAACAGAGTACTGATGAAACAAAGAATTGTCTGGCCTTTAAACAATGATGACAAAAAAGCCTCAATTGTTCAACTTTCAAAAAGCCTCCCAGACTCAAGAACATATTTTTCACTGTTACCATAATGAAGTCCTTTAGCTCCGGGAGTTAGAAGAAGAGTAAAAGTGAAGAGTGATACAAAAGCTAGAGGAAGAGAAAGAAGAAACTTCCATTTGAAACAGAATTTTAAAAATTGTATTTGTGTGCCCTTAGCCTTGGTGTGAGGACTCATTATGGACTAAATTCCTCATGTTTCATCTGGATACACAGAGACAGGGCTAGAGTCGTAACTCGAGGGAACCAGTCTCCTGTGTTATTTCCAGCTCTCCACTTGTTAAAGTTAGGCCAATGCTATTTTCTCGGCACCAAGTTCTATCAGAGACATTTTAAAGTGCTCTTTACTCACTTGATAGAAAGCATCTGGGCATTCTTGAGTGTTTTCATGGATTTTTACCCATGCTCATAAAAAAACCATAAGGTTCTTTTTTTTTTAAAGCACCATTTCACTTCCTGATATAATTGTTTATTAATTTTCATATCACTCTTTAAGTCACATCCTTCATATGAGGGTGTCATACACATTGAAAGTTCTGCAGAGTAAACAAAAACAAAAAAAAGCCCCCCCACCAAAAAAAAAAAAAAAAACCCTTAGAAATTATGTTTCCCTCTTGTAGTCATTGATGCTAGCTTTCAATCTTGGCTGATATGTTTTCTTCTGAGTCACTATAAAACAACTCATTCTAAATGCATTTTATACTTAGGAAAAAATGAAATCAAATGCTTTCTTATCATAATAAGTGAATGCATTATATGTTAACAAGCATTTTCTTATTTTTATAATGGAAAAAATTGTTAAGCGCTATTTCACTCTCCTTGATTGTCATCAGGAAGATTTGCTTTCAGACTGACATACAATAAACTCCCTGGTAAACAGCAGCCAATCCAAGGTGGGGTTGAAGTCCCAGGGACCATGCTGACCCTCATCATAAGTGCATGTCATTCTACAGATAGGCTAGGGCTTTATGGTCTCCCTAACATATATATTTCCAACTGGTTTCCTGCTTGATAGTTTCAGACACTGAGCTATAAATGGAAAAGAAGAAGAAAGAAGAAAAATGAACAAGAACAAGAAGGAAGAGAATGACGACGAAGATGGGGGGGATGAAAAAGGAGGGGGCATTATTTTGGTAAAACCCACAGTTGCACACACAATGATATGACCTTTTATTTAAAAATAAAGTTTCAGTAAATTCACAGGAGCAGGCGCCCAGCTGCAGCTATGCAGACTTTTATAAAAATATTTATCTAATTCCTACACAAACAGCAAGGTCAAGGTTTTTTTTTGCATTCCACCTTCTCTATCAGGCTTCCAACCTCAGAGCCAGCAATGCTGTTCTCTCCCCCTCGAACTCCTGGAGTATTTATTCTTGCCGCCACTGTTTTGGCACTTAGCAGAGCTACCAAGCTTTGTTAATTATCTTTTTTATGTACATGCCCTGTCTGTCCAAATAGCAGCAGACTCCCCTTGACTGTAAAGGCAGTGTCTTAGAATGCCTTCCATTTCCAGCACACAGCCAAGTGTTCTGCTAGAGTAGTTTCAACATATGTTTTTGGCTAAAGGTGGTGATGATGCAGTCAGGGAGAGGCATTATGCAATATGCCCTGTGACATGAAGGTATCTTGAAAATGGCTATAATCTACCATCCAGCTCTGCATGTTGTAGGAGCTTACCACATGTTTGATAAATTTTAAGCAAGTTTTCCTCAGTCCAAGTGAGGTGGTCTTCAGCTATTCAACTGATTCACATTGCATTTCTGTGTATATTTTATTCTTCCATGATGTTCTTACTCTTTAAACACTTGTTAGTTGCTCTCCACCCTGGCTTTATATCTGCAGTGCCTCCAAAGCTTTATGAAATAAAAGTGGTATACCCCACCCAAGATCCAGCATACCAAACATATGGAGATAGGATCCAAAATCTGCATTTAAAAAATACCTCTGCTGATCATTCTGGTGTGTAACCAGGTTTGAAAACAATTGAAAAACCTATTCAAAGACTATTTCTTGGCAATATTTGGCCTTTGTTCCCTTCCTCTTCCAAACCTTTTTTCAGAATTTACACATCAATTAAATCATATGTGAAATAATGGTCAATGCAAAGAGAGATTAAATGGTTATAATTTGTATGTGAATAAAATAGTTAATTAAATATTTAAGTCATTAAATATGTGAATGAAACAATAAAATATGTTAACGCAATAGTACTGTTTTACAAAAGATTTAAAGCAGCTTTCAAAACAATTTTAGAAAAAAAAACCAACAAACTGAGGGAACTGAAGCTAGAAGAATATAAGAGCAGAAAATGAGCAACAGAGAGACGTGAGGCTAATGTTTGCAAACTGGAATGTGTAGTGTCCTGTCACTATAGGTAGGCATAGGGAGTCCATGATTTCACTTCAGTCTGTGTTTCCTAGGAGCCAAAGCAAAGAAAGAAACACAGGCCCTGTACAATCTCCATGATATTAAAGCAATTCACTTTTCCACACAATGATGGATCCTTATATACATATATAAAAAAAAAAAAAACCCACAACAGCTTGTAGCTGTGATTGACAGTACCTCCCACTCAGTCATTCCTACAGACAATGGTGTTTTTTCTCCCACAATTTATTTTTTTTTTTAAGTTTTAATGTTTATTTGAGAAAGCAGGGAGGGAGACAGAATCCAAACCAGGCTCCACACTGTCAGCACAAAGCCTGATGTGGGGCTTGAACCCACAGACCATGAGATCATGACCTGAGCCAAAGGCAGACACTCAACCATATGAGCCAACCAGGTGCCCCTCTCCCACTATTTCTTAAAGTTTCCATCAGTGTAGTCTGCTAGCATGATGACAATACAAACTTTTGCAAAAGTGATTTGACAAGGAGCCTAAACTGCAATTACTTAGGAAGCAAATTTTAGGGAATTAGTGTCCTTCTATTAGTCTTCCATAAGTATTATTTCTTGTGACTCTATTTTTGATAAGACTGTCTTCAAACATGGAGTCTGGTGTGTCAATATTCTGTATGGTTGATTAAGGGCATTCACTTCATCATCATCTGTTCTTTTTATGAAAAATAAAAATCTGGGGCTTCTGGGTGGCTCAGTCAGAGCCAGTTAAGCCTCTGGCTCAGGTCATGATCTCGCAGTTTGTGAGTTTGAGTCTGGCATCAGGCTCTGTGCTGACAGCTCAATGCCTGCTCAGGTTCTCTGTTTCCCTTTCTCTGTCTGCTCCTCCTCTACTTGTGCTCTGTCTTTGTCTCTCAAAAATGAAAACAATGTTAAAGAAATTTTTAAAAAATAAAAATATAAATTGAGACACATGCTGGAGATGCTGAGACCCTACCTCTAGTGGCAATAGAAAAGAAGGTTCCCTTTGTGTGGGCAAAATTCTTCCCGAAAAAACAGTTCTTAGTCAGCGTTAACACCGGAATAGTGCTTACTGTATAACCTAAAATGCCCTAGAGTTGAGCTATGCACTGGATTTTTCTTTACATATAAATTTTCAATAAATATTCTATTCTATTTCCTCTCCTTACCAGTTTTCCAGATGGAAATCTAGAGGTGATGGTCACCTGCAACTAACTTACAATGTCTAGTCATGCTGTATATATCTTTCATTAGTGAGTACATTTAATGGAGAGATTAATCCAAAACTACAGGATCTGGATACTAAAAAGTGAGAAGCTGTTGAGCTGAAGATTCCAGGAGAACTGAAGTTCTGCCTACCACCACTCACTGGTCACATGGCCTTGAGCAAATCGATTCCTCCTATGCAAAATTAGTGTTTTACTCTATTTCACCATTTTTTCTTAGCATTATTGCTAAAATTAAATGTGAGGGTGTCATTAAACATTGTTTTGTAATGTATAAAATGGTTGCTAATTGAAGGTATTTATTTTTCTTTGGATTCTTTATAAACAATACTAACAGAGATTGAAAAGGTAAACTTAATCTCTTCTGAAAAATGGACAGCAGCCACCTATAGGGTTACTTACACACACACGTACACACACACACACACACACACACACACACACACACACGAGACCTGATTTCCTCCTCTCTCCTCATTTTTGCACATGAGTACCATGGTGGTCCTATTTTCATAGCCCTCATCTTACCAACAGTCCTAGGCATAAAGCACAAAATATATCACTAACTCCAAAACATTCTTTTCATGGCTTTTCTTTTCATTTGCTGTAGGTGGACATTTATTGTGTGCTTATGATTTGCCACATTGCTCACAGGCACTGACCTTCACATCTGACTTCCCATGTAGACAATAAGTCCCAGAAAGGCAGAAGTCACACCTATATGGATTGTGACTGCTTCCCCAAACCCTTCCATAGTGTGGGGCACACAGTAGGTATTCAATAAAGAGCTGTAACAGGGTTTCTCATTCATTGTTCATATCACATTAGTATTATCATTCCCATCTCTTAGGTGAAGAAATTGAGGCTCCATGAGCTGGTGTAATTTGGAAAAGGTAATGAAGCTAATGTAGCCGAGTTCAGATTTGAACACACTTCTACAGAGCTCTCATGACCCTATTATGCATTATTTGCCCCTATATGATGTAAATCCTAAAGAACTCAGGGGCCCCTCACACAGCTAGGGCTTCATGTGTCATGCATCAATTCTTATTTGTGATCCGATAATCGAATTGGATTTATATGTGTGAGCAGTAAGTAAAATAAGCTTATAAAAGCTACAGTCTTTAGAAGAAAAATTTTAATTTCCTATGTGTTCTTGTGCATATTAGGTGAAGTGTCCACAAATATGGTTCTTCACTCCATTGTTACAAAAAGAAAGAATCTGGGGTGCCGGGGTGGCTCAGTCGGGTAAGTGTCCGACTTTGGCTCAGGTCATGATCTTGCCGCTGGTGGGTTTGAGCCCCGCATCGGGCTCTGTGCTGAGAGCTCAGAGCCTGGGACCTGCTTCAGATTCTTTGTCTCCCTCTCTCTCTGCCTTTCCCCGACTCACATTCTATCTCTCTCTCAAAAGGGAGTGTTAAAAAAATTTTTTTAAACAAACAAACAAACAAACAAACAAACAAACAAGAGCTGGGGGGTGGTTGCCTGGGTGGTTCAGTCAGTAAAGCATCTGACTCTGGATATAGGCTCAGGTCATGATCTCACAGTTTGTGAGTTTAAGCCCTGCATTGGGCTCTGCACTCTCAGTGCACTGTTAGGATTCTCTTTCTTCTCTGTCTGTGCTCCTCCCCTGTCCTCTCACATGCATGTGTGTGTATTCTCTCTCTCTCAGAATAAATCAATAAACTTTAAAAAAAAAATGGAAAAAATCTAACACTATCGGCTACAGGAATTATAGTGTCTGTAAGCTATTAAAAATGTACAAACTGAAAGAAAAAAGCTTTTGATGTGTAAAAGAAACATTCACTTTTCAATAGTGAAACTGAAAGTCTTTTATCCATGAACTTTACTAAAGAGATGTCATCCAGGGGCTCTTCTGTAGCACTAATTTTTGGGGAAACAAACGTTGGACTCAGTGCCAGGGTAGTTCGAAGGCCCCAGTAAACCTGTATTTGACCCAAACTCTTGCATTGCAGAGGTCTGGCTTGATTTAGAGGTACGGTTCTCCTCGTATACACTCAAATCATATCGCCTTTGTGCGGAAAAATAAGATTTCATGCACAATCAAGTTTATCTGCCTCAAATCAATAAAAGCATTAAAACAGATATAAAAGAAATACAGTTAACCAATTTAAATATTATTGAAAGTCTTGTAGAACTACAGATATGCTGAATGTGAAATTTCCTAGTTGAAAGGTGTGTTGAAAGCGTTTCAGGCAACACTAGAATGCTTTCAAATGATGCGCAGCCACTTATGAAAACTATTCAGGTGCTTTCCCTAATCTGAAAGGGAGTTCTTTTTCATAGCATTAGTTTTATAATGAGCCTTTTCAGGCAAATTTCAAAGGGTGCATGGTTCACATACTTTAAACTAAATTCACTCATAATTTAGCATCCGACAAAAGCTAATGCTTAATTGTCTCTAAAGAGGCTATAGAAGGAAAACATTTTCCTTATTCACAAACACAGAGTCAAACAGTGGGGCTCCCTCCCATGACCACCCCTCCCTAATTTTCATAGGAACAATAGCTCTGTAAAGAGCTGGCCATAAGGAGACCGGGAAGACAGATGCCAGAGTGACTCAGGAGGCTGAGACTCACTGGCTTTGCACAATATTGCCTGCCATCCTAGTTTGAACACCTTCTGGGATAAAGACTTCGGCCTGGAGAGGGGAGGGGATAGAGATGTGTAATTTATGCAATATGGGATATCCAACAGTTTACTATTGGCTGACACCTTGAGATAAGTCATTTAAATTTGCTGAGCTCCACCCAGCATCCTCGATGCAAAATGAGTAGGCTGTGAATGACAGATGGTCTCAATTATCACAGTGCTTAATAGCACAGACAGACATGAAAGTCAGAGGCTGAGCTTCAGAGTTCTTGCTCTGTCACTTCCTAAATGACTTTGGACAAGTAACTAAACGCTCTGTGCCTCAACTGCCTCATCTATAAAATAGGATAACAGTACAATCCTCCAAGGCTACAGTGAGTATTAAGTGAGTTCATGGATGTAAAGAATTCGGAACAGTATATAGTTTGTGTAAGGAAATGTTCTATATATGTTAACTATCATTTTTATTATTACATCCCTCCCACTTTCATATTCTGAGTCTCTTGGAAAAGCAACAAGCCATTCTCTCTCTCTCTCTCTCTTTTTTTTTTTTTTAATTTCTGAGAGAGAGAAAGTGAGACCCAGACAGACAGACAGAGACAGCATGAGCAGGGGAGAGTCAGAGAGAGAGGGAGATACAGGATCTGAAGCAGGGTCCAAGCTCGGAGCTAGCTGTGAGCACAGAGCCAGATGTGGGGCTCGAACCCATGAACCGTGAGATCATGACTTGAACCAAAGTCAGACGCTCAACTGACTGAGCCACCCAGGCGCCCCCATTCTCTCATACTTATTCATTTTTTTTCTTTCTGTCTTGTGCATCTTTCGATTAGTGGCACCCCTTGGTAAAACCTCTGGATGCTCTGTTTTTGCCTTTGTACTAGAACTTTTGCCAACTTTAACACACAAATGCCTTTTGAGGTACGGGGTACTGGGGAGAGGGAATTATCTTAAACAACTTTGGCAAAGAAGACGGTAGGTCCCTTGGAAGTTGATACGTCAAAATATGATTTGACAAAGACTTTTGAGGGGGACAAAAAAACAAAAAAAAGCAACTTTTGAACCAGGCTAATCCTGAGACAGCTGTACAAATAAGCAAACAGGAAACAAAAGTATAAGAAAAAATAATCTCACTTTTGAAAATCTTTAAAATCTCGAGTAATTTTCATAATTGTGACACTTGGTACAATTTGATACTATCTTATATTGATTCTCACATTTTAAGACAATAATCATTACATTATTATCTGCAGCCTAAGCAGTGTAGCATAACCTCCTAATTAGGATAAAAAAACAGAGCCAGGAGCAGCCCCAGCAAGTCACAACAAGTCAATATTTTTAATAAGGATTAATTAAAAAAAAACTCTACAAGGTTGTATTAGAGGCAGTTCTGGCATGTCTATTGATTAACAGTTGGCATTACATCTCATAAAGGGCTCATTACGTAAAGCATCAATCTAAGTGTGATGTGTCCCCTCCACCCCTTAAATACCATTGATTTGTTTTGATGTGTTTTTTAAAGCACTCTTTGGGAACTGAGAAGATGGAGAACGGGGTCCTCAATTCACGTTGTCCATCACATTGTAAGACACCCAAAAGAAATGGCAAAGGGGATGAATGTCTTCTGTTTCTCCCCTGTCGCCAGCTTCTACTGACTTCTCAGGCTGGCACAGGTAAGCTGCTTCACCACACCATCAACCAAAGGGATCCATATTCAAAATAGGCACCATCAACCCCCAAGAAGGTTGCCTACTCAGTATGACATTCTCCTGAGAGAGGATGGAGTTTTTTTTTCCCTTCCCTCCCCCCACCTCGGAATAATTTTATGTGTTTGTTACCCACTCCCCAATATTTCCTTTATATATTTATTTATATGCAAATAAACAGTGGTGCAGTGGTGCCATTTGGAAACAAGCTCCATTGCCCTTCTAAAGAGGGCCGGTGCACTAGAAATCCACAGGAAGACAGCACAGACACAGGGGCCTGCAACTCATGAATATGCAGCTCTGACATTTAAAACTCTTCAGCAGATTTCTCAACTCCTTTCTTCATTGACACCAATTCATTCCCAATCACAAGGGCTTTCAAGTAAACAACATTGGTTAGAAGCTGCTGCAAATACTTCAAGAAGTAATCTCAGTCCCTGCTTCTTAAAAAAATTGCAGACTGATCGCCTTAATAATGTTTTAAATACAGAGAAACCTCAATTCTTAAAAAAACAAAACAAAACAAAACAAACAAAAACCTGTGTGGTTGATGCTAGGTGGCAGTGCTGTGTAATTAAAACTCGAAAGGATTCCACTAGAATTCATGAGTCAGGCTACCTCCCCTCTCAACACACTCGTAAGGTATAATTAGGAGTGAAATACATTAGGAACTCATGGTTCTTTCTTAGAAACTCATTAAGAAGTCATAACAAAGCCTGTGCCACTGGAGGGTCAGTATTTTCAAAAACAACTTAAAACGATATTAATCTAACTATATACGTTATGCATTTTTAAAATGACCAAACCAATACCAATAATTTACTAGAAAATGTATTTTTAGATAAAACAAAGTATATTTTCCTATCACCTGTGATATTATACATATGTTATTTGAGGACCCTTCTACCAGTAATCTTTTAATGATGGAAAAATATAGAATGCCTGCTGTCTAGATGTCATACTGTAATATCACCAGGAATCATTCTTTCATTCTTTTGTTCCAAATATTTATGAAGACCTACATACTCAAGGATATTACACTCTAGCAGGAGAAAACTAAATAGCAGGTTGACAAAGCAGAATATAATTGAGGCTTGCAAATAGCAATCTTGACAAAGTTACTCAATAGGCTAGGATAAGTAAGCCTTTAGTGGAGGTTACAAGGCTTTGAGATTTGCCTCTGTTCCTTCTTCCTCCCAGTGAAATCCTTTCCCCATAAATGATCTGCAGGGGGGTAAAAACTCTATATTTACTTTCTAACCTGAATCCCCTCTCACACAGTGTGAGAAAGGAACACTGGATTGACTCTAAGAGGTTTTGAATGAGAAATGTGGAATGTGATCACTTTAGTTTTTTTCATTCTGGCTGTAAGTGTAACTAGACATGTGACACTGAGCAAACTGCTGAACCTTTCATGTCTTAGCCCCAGCATTAAGCAAAATTATACTGGACTTATCTCCTATGAATGTTATGAGGGTTTTCTTTTCAAGAAAATTCTAAAATTAGGTTATGATGATTGTGGAATGATGATCGTGCCACTCTGTAGATGTAACCTGTAGATATCATTGGGTCATATACTTTAAACAGGTGAATTTTATGATAAATTTCCTGTCAACAAAGGTATTAAAAAAGAGATTAAAGATAAACTGACAGTGGTATATCTATATTATAGAATATTACTATGCAATAAAAAGGAAAGAAGCAATGACATATGAAACAAAAAACTTAACACATATAAAATAGTTTGCAAAACCAGTATATGCATTTAAAAAATATTAACTCATCTTTTGGCTCTTCAGCCATAGGTTACATGCTCTTGAGAAAGTCATGTAGAATGCTAGGAAAACCTACTGATGTTTCAAATTCTTTGTATTTAATGTGAGGGATCAGACTATATTCCCCTATGAGAGATTCCAGCTCCAAGATTACTGTAGATCCAAGAAACGGTTTCTGAATTTTCTCAAGTTCTTATGTCATATGATATTCCTTTCTCATATATAATTCAAAACTGGCACAATTTGAGGTAAACTTTCCCATAGGAATATAGATATGCAACCATTAATAGCATAAATGAGTTTTATTTCCACTTTTAATTTTCTCAATATTGCTTTTAATATTCTATGGAGGCCACTATCTGAAATTAATAATATAGGGTATATTAGTGGTTGTTAGATTTTTTAAAAAAATATCATCTCTTGAAACGCCCTTTTTAAAATGTGTGCTTAGCATTTTTCAACATGAGTGAGAGCATAACCATTTAATGAATACCTGGATGGCACAATTATAATATAAAAGATACAAACAACAGTGAATATAGCAATGATACAGCAGAAATTACCAACATTACTTGAATGAAAGAAACAATGTGGTTGAATGATACAAAAAAATAGGTATTTGAAATTACCAACTAAACTAGCATTGCTGATGGTAGTTTATAATTCATCTGATCTGCCAGCTTTAAAATTGCAAATTTCAACTGTAATTTTTTTATAATTTGAAGGAAACACATTGTTTCAATTTTTGCCAACAATATGCATTTTGTTTTATTATGTTAAAATTGTACTATTTCAAATTCACACAAAATGTGATATACTAGTTAGAAGAATAAACTTGGATACTTGTTAAAAATGGAGATTCCTTGTTTCTACCCCAATGTATATATGGGATAGAGTGCATTTTTGTCAAGCAGCTCAGATAACATTAGAAAACTCTGGTGTGGGTGGTATAGGTAGTCCAATGAAACACTGATGTAATTTTTCTACTTTTTTGAAAATCCAAGCTGAAAAAGCATTCAATGAAAGGCTTCGGCTTATATAAAATGAAGTAGATTTATTTTTATACAGTTCTTCAAGTTTAGCTTTGTATAAAGCAAATATACTTGAAATGCACTTCATCATCTGGGGAATGGTTCAATAAGCCATGGTACATCTATGAGCCAAAGGGCAGCTACCACTTTGTACCTTATCAGTCTTAGAAAGCTCTACAGGGAAAGCATTGTATCTGAAAGATTCATGCCACACCTCATTTTAATCATGGACACAATAACCCCCATCGCTTCAAAGTCATTTAGCTGTGAATTTTCAAGAATACATCAAGAAGATTTTCTATGGGCCCATCTGTGCGGCACATTTATTTTCTGTGACTGTTTTGCTGAGCACAATGAAAACCTTGACTACTAATGAACGAGGGACCCAGAGAATGGCAGGGCTGCTGCTGCCTCTGCAGCTCTTGGTGAAAGAAGAATCTTTTTCACCTGGAGCTGCAGCTGCAGGTTGATCTGCAGAAGCTGTTCAAGAAAAGCCTTTTAGTAGAGGTGCTTCTCATCTCTCTCTCCTACTCTACTAGAAGAGTAATGTCTAATATGTTCTTCCTGGCCATAAAGCCAAAAAAGCTAAAAGCAATCTTCTCTACTGTGTTCATACCAACAAAACTTGGGGTTCCAATGAGACATTGATGTCTGAAACTATTAGAAAGAAGCGGTCTGTTGTATAAGCACTATACATTTAGAAGAATTTTGGCTTTGGAGAAATACCTTCTATAAGCTGCTCAGTTTTACTGTCTGTAAAATGGGACTAATAAAATTTACTTTATGGGATTGTCATGGAGAAAAGGAGATAAAGAATGTAAAGTTCTTAGCAAAATAATGACAACTGAAAAGATATCATTAATATATCATATATATGATACATATTATTTATAGTATATATGAATCTAATGTTATCAATCATCAGTATTACTAAGAAGAGAAACAAACTATAATCAGATAGCATCATGGTCAGTCTATGCATAGGACTGCCAATCATCATTTTCTTCCAAGGCACTAAATATAAAACACCTGCTGCCCCTGGGATTCTAGTCTTGAGGACATGTGGTAATTTATCTGTTTAGCACTGGATGAAAGAGTTACTATTATGTTATCATCCTGGTGAAAGAGTGAGGAAAACACATTCCTGAGCCAAGAACACTTCAACACAGCATTGTGAATAATAAATATATTTCTAAGAAAACTCATATTATAGTACGGGCTCTGGCGTGTGTTATGCCCAACTGTATTAAAAATGATTATTCTGAGTCCACATGGTTATCTCAATGATAGATGGTGATCAAACTATCTAATTTCATCAACTGTTAGATAAATGCTTATAATATTTTGTAGAATTTTATACTCAGAGTTAGGCCAATGTAGAATTCATAATCCATCACACAAAACTTTTCCTACTGGTTGAAATGATGTAATTTTTAAAATATTCATAAAATCTTAGTAGGTTGATTATAGTTCCAATTTAGACACAATAGTTGCTGATATTTTTTCCAGAAGTACCTAGGAAACTGGCTTAATTGAAAGCAGAACTGTGAGTTTGTTTTTTGTTTTGTTTTTTTTTTTTTTTGAGGAAGACATTAATCAGGGGACAAGAGATTATTTCAAAAGAGAGACTGAAATGAAATCTTAAAAGTCCTTCAAAGCCTCCAAAGCTTCCCTGGGCCTCCCCCAAGTTTCTCCCCTTCATGGAGTTTCCATAGGTATTTGTGAGTCCAGTACTTACCAGGCTACTTTGTTTTATCATTATTTGCTTATGTGGTTTTATAAGATTCAATATCCTGAAGGGAAGGTAATATATTCTCATTTCTGCATTTTTCCCATATTGCCTAACATACAATTTTGCTGGTGTTTGTTCCATATACTGTCACAAAACTGAATTGAAGTGTGAACTCTATTGCTCAAACTTCATAGAAAAAAATGTGTAAAGGCAGGCATTTAAAAAGGCAATGGAAGTGCAAACAGATTTGGCAGTTCAAGAATGAGTATTAGTTTAAGAAAAGGGAAATTTATTTCTTTTCAGGTCAGGTAAATATTTTAATATTCAGAACTGCTTTCTAGAATATGATTACTTCCTTTTATGCATGCGTTCACTAATCTCACCTATCAGGAAAAAGCACAGCAGGCTGGGTAGAAATGGACTCTGCTCTAAATTGTTAGAGTTTCAGTCCTGTATCAACCACTACTGGCTTCTTGATCTCTGGTAAACTTCAGCTTCCTAATATGCAAAATAGGAAGAATACCTACAATAATACCTACTTCACGGAGTTCTAATGTGAGATTAATGACATATTCTATGCAATGCACTTAGTAACTTCAGCCATCAATTTTACCTGAACCTATTATTATATTTAGCACTGTGATATTCACTGCATGAAGTTTAAGACATTAAGGCGTGATCTCCTACTCCTAGAAGTTTGCAATATACCAGGTAAGCAAGGCACAAATGGACAAGTTTACTGCAAGTAACTAATTGTCATATCAGTTTAGTGGCCACTGAGAGTTGATACAGCTGAATAAGGAAAGAAAAGCATATTTTTATTGAGCTTTATTAGTATCAGACATTATCCAAAGAACCAGACCTTGCTTTCTCTCTCTCGTTAGCAGTTGGGCTTACTCCTGGACCCTGAGAAAAGTGGGATTTCAAATTCTGGCACTTCAACAGAATTGGGTGAATTGTGTGAGGGGAAAAAAGTGGTTTTACGAAGGCCAGGAAATACTATAAAAATAAATCATTAGCTGCCTTAAATTAGAAACCTTAATCACTCAGTCAATATAAGTTAAGGAATAGCAATATTACTAAAAATAACTAACATTTGAGTTCTTTCCAGATGCCAGGGAACCTAAGTGCTTTTCATATGCATTCTCTAATTTATCCCATATAATAGTTCCATGAAGTAGGTACTATTTTTATTCCCACTTTACAAATAAGAAAAAGGAAGCTTGAAGAAATTAAGCAATTCACCCAAGGTGCAAAGATAGCATGACTGCCTGCTAAGACCCAGCAAGAGAAACATGAGTAGTTCTGAAGCAAGCTGGGTGCAAGGGGCAGAGCTTTCTAATTCTTTCTGTTGACTCTTGTTAGGAAGCTAGAAGCTACTATGTTCACTGTTCCCTCCTACCCAAGGCTCAAAGTAATCTCAGAGCAACTTTGTTCCCATTCTGGTCACAGACTTGAATAGAACAAAAAGCAAAGAGAAATGACTTCCAAAATGTAAAATAGAAGTAACATGTTTCAATGTTAGTGTGATCTGAGGTACACTTATTTGGATGTCAGACATGGAAACCATCAAGGTCCTCAATAACTTAGCTTAAATCATACTGGTCTTACCAAGAGGAGGAACAGGTTAAGTGTGGATAAGCAAAATTCCTGTGTCTTTATATCTTTTATTAAAACCTTTAAAAGGGCTCCAATTCATGTCAATACACCAAAAATAACTGACTCGCAACCGAAATTTTTTTTTTTTTGCATTGTAAATAGCATTTAATTTCCCGTAGGAGAATAGCTCAAAAACAGTAATTATCTAAACACCAAAAAAAAGTCTAGCAATCATTGAACAGGTTTAATCTTTTGATAACAAATAGATGCAACCGAAATTTTAAGATAATGTATGCATTCTCTATGCCTTAAGAAAACATTATGTTCATGTGGTTCTAGAATTTTCTGGTGTATGCCTGAGTTATTTTATGGCATTTCTCACTTCTAAGTTAGCAGTTCAAATTTATGAGACCATTCAATTGCTTTATGCCCAGGATGTGATACCCCCAAAGGGTTTTCCTCTAAGTTTCTAAAGGCTCAGCCATCTACTATTAGCTCAGAATGATTAAATCAGGCATTAAGCTGTGTCAGTTTATCGTAGACAATCATATCATTGCAAAGAATAAATGTTTACTTGTCATGAATATCAGAGACAATATTAAATGTCTAACAAGAACCAACTAAAATTTTGTATAATGTTTCTCCCTCTGCCTCTCTTTCTGTCTCCTCTCTCTCTCTCTCTCACAAACACACACATGTATGCTCGCGTGTGCGCACACACACACATTTTCCAGGAATGCACATCTTTCTCATGAGTTGATTTCAATTTAAAAAATTATATCACTTCTTTGGGGCACCTGGGTGTCTTGGTCAGTTAAACGTCCAACTCTTGTTTTCTGCTCAAGTAATGATCGTATGGTTCTCTGGGCTGCCGGTGCAGAGCCTGCTTGGGATTCTCTCTCTCCCTCTCTCTGCTCCTCCCCTGCTCACACTCTCTCTCTCAAAATAAGTAAATCAATAAACATAAAAAATAATAAAAGGTAAAAAATGATATTACTTCTTTAAAAATTACTTCCTTCTTGAAAGAGTTAGATAAGCATATCCCTCTATAGTTACTTATGCAGCCCTTTATACTTTAGAAAGCATGCTTATTATGTATGCTGTCGCATTTTGCGGTGAGGAAACTAAAGCCCTGGAAAGCTGGGTGGCCAGAGTCTGAGAACACTTGGCACAGACTGAGCTCTTAATAACGTTTGGGCCCTATGTGTCCTCAATAGTATGACCTTACAAATGACTACAAACCCACAGCCAACAGGCCTCATTTGACTTACTATATGTTTTACAGGGTCCAAACATAATTTCTAAGTTGACTTCCTTGCCAATATTTAAAAACAATTCTTTTGTAAGATAAATTAAATCCTTATCTCCAGTTCACCTTAAAATCTGAAGATCTGACACCTCCAAGCCAGTATTTCTCAAGAGGACCATGGGCAGATGCTCAGTCACTCCGCCCCTATGTTCTCTGCCTTGCTTTGGCTTTGCCCGATTCATCTGTGCAATCTTCCTGAGGCATCTGAATTTAGACCCTGCACCAGTTATGTGTAATACAGCAAAGATTCCTAACCCATGAAGAAATGTCATCAATGTCCCATCAAGAGAGAATGGAAACAGACTGAAATTGAAGAATCAGAAGTTTTAGAACTGGAATCAACTTTTATTCAGTCAGAAAGTTCACCCTTAGGTGTTGCAAGACTCTGGGGGAATCTTAGAAGACAATTCCTTGAGTTTTTCTAATATTAAAATCTAATCACCATTGCACTAAATTGGCTTTATTTTTCTAACATAAAGTTATCTTATTTAAAATCTTGATTCTAATGCTTTTTTAATTTTACATCTCACATCTTCTTTCAAGATGCTCTTCTTTGATGGATTTTTTTAATGTAGAAATAATTCTTTTAAGTCATGGTAACTAACATTAGTTGTAGTCACTGATAATCAAATGTTCCAATATGTGTACCTTAAGGTAACATATGATTCTGACAGATAAACATGGGGGAAATGTATTTACTACTGAATAGAATCTGCTATTAAAAAATATTTCCAGGGGCGCCTGGGTGGCTTAGTCGGTTAAGCGTCCGACTTTCGCTTAGGTCATGATCTCGCGGTTTGTGGGTTCGAGCCCCGCGTCGGGCTCTGTGCTGACTGCCAGCTCAGATCCTGGAGCCTGTTTCAGTCTGTGACACCCTCTCTCTCTGACCCTCCCCTGCTCACGCTGTCTCTCTCTCTCTCTCTCCTAGAAATAAATAAAAATATTTAAAAAAAAAAAAATAAAAAAAAAAAAAATTTCCAAACCTGGGTCTAGTGGAAGATGAGACAGAGAGAAAGAGAGAGAAATCTTTCATTAGTGAAAAGATTGGGAAATATCAATTTTTAATACCTTGTTTATAGAACACAGAAGAGACAGCTGTGGCCCAAATAAATCAAGGAACTGAGATAAGATTGCACAATGGCCAAAACTTAGAACTAAAATTCTAAGTTATATGTTTGCTTCAAGATACGTGATCTGCCCAAATTTTTTTTTCATGAGTTTTGGAACATGCCTTATTCTCTCTAGTGTATATTAAAGCGTTCACTCCCAAGGACTGTATAAGATACTGTGGCAAGCTTTGGGGATCCCAAAACAAATAGCTCACAGTCCCTCTTTCATGGGACCTTTTCAGGTGATGAAGGCAAGCAGAGAGATAATAAAATAAGGTGTCATAGGTAACAAAACAGAAGGATCCAGGAGAAGAAAAAGAGAACACAAAGGCAGAAACATTTTTGAACATGTCAGGAATGATGACAAGTTCAGCTTTAAGTAAGATAAAGTCTGAGGAGACTGAAATGTAGGCAGGGCAGTTGGACATCTGAGTAAGTATGGTAGGCAGAATTCCCTCCATCACCCTTAACTACTGGTGTCATATCAACAAATACATTCAATGGCAAAAGGGACTTGGAAGATGTAATTAAGGTTACTAATTATTTAACCTAGAGAAATTATCTTGGATTACCCAGATGGGTCAAATGCAATCACACAAGACTTTAGGAGTAGAGCTTTCTTTTGGCTGAGAGAGTAGAAGTCAAGGTCGTGGTAGAAATGAGAGTTGGAAATCTTCCAAAAATGAGACAGATTCAAGGCACCATCACTGGCTTGAGATGAAGTGATCCACATGTCAAGGAAATGGGAACTTCACTCTTACAACCACAAAGAACTAAATTCCCCCAATCACTTGGATGAGCATGGGCGTAGATTCCCCCAAGGAATGCAGCCTTGCTGATATCTTGATTTCAGCCTTGTGAAACTTTAAACAGAGAACGCTACTTACGCTGTGCCCAGACATCTGACCCATGGACACAGTGAGATAATTGTTTTCATTTACTAAATTTATATTAAATTGTTAAACAGCAGCAGAATACTAATATAGTATCTTAACTAAGGTTTGGGGGATGATGTAAAGGAAAAATTCTTCCTCATCCTCTCTAGCACCTTGCAGTTCAAAAGGAGAATTACCTGCACCTAATTCTGATCTGTCACTGGAAGATTAACATTTATTTAAAGTGGGGGTAGATGTTAGAAAGGAAGAACTGGTATCAAAAGGAAAACCAAACACTTAGTGGAAAGATTCCGTTATGTACTGGCATTCTCAATGGTGCTTTGCATTGCTGTTTAATCATCATGCAAAAGTGGTGGAATGAATATATTATTCCTCCCATTTTACAGATGAAAAGACTAGGGTTGATAGGTATGAGTGATAGGTCAAAGACCCACAGCTAATCAGCGGGTAAGTCAGGATAGGATTTCAGATAACTCAGGTTTTCCTGATGAGGAAGATCCCGTGGTTCATTTGTAACATATACATGAGGTCTGTCTGTTCTTCAGACCACAGTTGTATTTACATGTACACAGCAAAAATGGTCACTTTAAAAGCTCTACTTGAAACAATAATTCCTGAGGTTTTGAAGAAAGCTTTTGGCAAATAGGCCTCTAATCTGCAGGAGATGTAGTTCTCCCTGAGTAATTATTTCATTTTCTCTGCAATAATGTTCTCAAACAAGGGCACCAGGATTCCCTGGACCTGGCATTATAGTAAATCTGACCACTGCAGCATATGGGGCCTGAAGCTAGAAATGTGGCCCTCCTGAATTCCAGAATTAAGATTAGCAATCCTAAATGGGATTCCACTGAGGATTTCTATGCATTTCTAATTCCTGTGTTGAGGGGCAAGAATCTTCTGGCATCTGCTCCAGGAAATCTGTGTGTGCATTTCATCTGGAAAGCTAAAGGGATTTTCTCACACTCTGGTCCATCTTGCTCTACTGTGGTTTGTCCACATTAATCTTCTCACTGATTTATCTCTTCTCATTCTGAGCAGCTTGGATGCTATTGCTTCAATTACTTTCTTTGGGAAATTATTCTGTTGTCTAATTGACCTACTATTAATTTTATTTTCTATTATCTAATTTATTCCACCCTCCTCTTTCCCTCCACCCCCTGGTTTCAGGCCATTACTTCTTATTTCTTTCAGTTCCATTCAACTGCCTTTTTTTTTTTCTTTCTCAAGCCTTATAATAATTTCTAACAGTGGCAAATACTTAACAGAGAACAGAACATCCACGAAGACACTGAGAGGCAAAAACTTTACATTTTCCACTCACTCCTTCGACTGTAAACATTAACCTCTCCTCATTATTATATAAACCTGGCAGATTTTCTTTTTGTGGACTTTATAACTCCTCACATTTTTATAGCTCTCAAATTATTTTTTTCTCCCTCCCTCCTTTTTAACTTTTCATTCCTTTTTCTTTAACTGTTTCTGTCTTCCTTTCTTTCCCTCTTTATGAAAGATGGACTGTTTCATGTGGCCTACAGAAGCAAAATATTTATTTGATATATTTGAGAAAATACAAGAAAGTGTAAAAAATAAAATTTGAAAAAAATCCATAAAGATCAAGATGACTGCCAATAAAATTTATTAGAGTCCTGTTACGCTAGCATGACATATTCTAACCCACTGAGGGCTCTATCAAAATCAATGGTCTCTAACCTTTTGTAAAGAAGAGTCTCTACTGTCCACTCTCTCCAAATGCAGAGGACTTTCATTCCCATGAAAGAAAGTTATAAATTTCTAGAACAGTTCTAGGGAGAAAATGATTGTTTCAGCCTGGGGAGATGAAGGCCTGCTACAGGAAAGTGGTGATAGGTAAGTGCTACTATCAAGAGGGTGTATGAGGTCAGTTCTTGAATTGCCATTGCAGATAGGGAATAGGCAAGGTAGTTCTGAGAGAAATTGTGGTGTGAGACAAAGAGGGACAGATTTTGACCAAAAGAAACCATATCTGAAGAAAACTGAGAAGTCTTTCCTACATGGGCAGAAAGGGTAACGGGAGTGACTCAATGAAAATCCAGATGAGCAACTTACCTTAGCCAGAAAGTACGAGGGTAGTGAATGTCAAGGAAAGAATGTAGGAAACAGGGAGCCCTTGAATATTTCAAGCAGAGTCAAGACTCCACCATGGCACATGACTCAATTAGCAGCGGGAAGAGAGATTGTATGGTGAAAGGAGTCTGTGTTCTGAATTGGACCGGTGCGGGTTTCAACTCCCATTTCTCCCTTCACAAGACATGTGTGGCATTTGGCAAACTGACTATAATCACTATACCTCAGGTTCCTCATCCATAAGATATGAATAATACCATATGGTATTTGTCTTGGTTTGAGTTCCCTGGAAGCAGCGTGTGAGGGGAAGAGGCAGGTGTTAAGTGGCTTATTAAGGAAGCTCTTCCAGCAGAGACTTGTAAGGACATCAGAGAGAGGGGAAGGGAACATGCTAAGCCAAGTTTCAGACTAAGGCCATAGAGATTAGCTTCAACCTCATCCTCCCAGAAGACACTGTAGTACAAGTCATAACTCAAGATAGCCTGCTCCAAAGCAGGGGAGTTGTGTTGTTGTTGTTTTTCTGATTCCTAGGTGTCACACCAATGACCAGGAGAAGGGGAGAGGCCTTTGTTGAAATATGCTTGTCAAGGGTGGAATTTTGAGGAGAAAAGCAAGGGGATAAATTCCACTGTGGACATGATTAAACAAGGCAACAAATGAAGAAGAGGCATTGCTTTCTTCCAAAAGATACCTAAACATAACTATTAAATTAATTTTAGTGTGATAAGAAATGCAATTAATCATTATTGGTTACTTAAATCCCTTCCACTCCTGCAGAGAAAAGTGAATCCTGAGGAAGGTAAGCTCTTTGCTGAAATAGACAATGGGGTGGGGATCCAGTATGGCTATGTCCAGAGAGAGGTAGGCAGACAGAAGAAGATGTAGGGAAGGACAGATCTGAAGGGAAAACGTGAGAAAGATCTAGAGGAAAAACCCAAAAGGACAGGAGATAGTCTAAGAAGGTTGGGACCACTGCATCAAGAAAGGAAATTTGGGGGACCCAGGAAATCCTTACCAGAATGTTCAGAGAGTTTTGCTACATGATATTTCTTCCCATAAAAAGTCAACAAAATGTACATCTTTAACTGCCATCTTTAGGAGTGACTGTTGGGGTGTGTATAAGTGCGTGTATCGGCGGGAAAGGGTTCCATGTGAGACCTGGGGGGCCCCTCTTTGTGCTTCCAACAACTGCCTGCCTTGAAGTCAATTATATTTGGGTTATGCAAGAAACCAGTTCACTTTAAGAAAATGCTAAACAGCAGCTCTGAAAGCCTGGTCTCCAGGCAGTCAGAAACAACCCAGAACAGAGCAGAGATTGGAAACAGTGGGGAGAGAAAGGAAACTGCATCTGAACTCAATTATATCAGCCAGCCAATCAGTTCTTCAAGGCACTGCATATTATTCCGAGTAAAAGTTAAAACAAAAAAGAAAATAGAGACTAATCATAAAAAAGCCTAATCATGAAAATAGAGCACACACATCTCTAAACAAAGAGCTCTTGGAGCCAATCACAACCCCAAAATGAAGAGATATACAGTACAGTTGTAAACTGGCTGAAGCATCAAGAAAAAATCCCAAGTTAATCAGAAGGCATTCTTTCTATACAGTAAGCTCATACCCATTACAATCCAATGTGTTAATGACCATTACTCAAAATGACAACATCATAACTAAAATCACCATTTGTTCAAGTTAATTTCTTAAAAATCTGTGATTTTCCTCCATTACATTTAATATTTATGAATCCTAAGTCACAGGAACTTCTCTATTTTCTGGTTATTACCATCATTTTCAGGATGTAAAATGAAGGTCATTAAAGTTGGACTTTTCCTTTTTTTTTTCCATTTACCTAGCACTGCGTCTTTAAAAGGCCATATAATTTCAATCAAGTGCTTGGGATACAATAACAGTTTTACCTTTACTTGAATATTATGTTATTGGGAACATAATTCAGGTCCCATTAACTTGATCAGCTATATACAAGTATTTCTCACTTTAAGCATAGCTACTTTCTAACAAATCTGGCTAGAAAGTGAATACTTATGTTAGGTAAATCCTGGTTCCTTTCTAACTTCTTTCATACAGAGGGGAAAAATACTCAAAAGAAATTGAAACCCACTGGGGAAGAAGAAATGAAGTTGGTAGGAAGGCTAATGGCATGATGGGCATAATGTTCTGTGTTTTTCTTTCTCATCCTTTCCTCTTTCCCTGGCATTTCTCATTGGTCTCAGGATTTCTTTGAGATAGAAAGTGTGTTGTTCTTGGAACTCAGTGTCTTCCCACATTTTCTGGGCATTTAGTGTGCAAATGAAGTTGGTTCAACATGCCAATGAGTTTATTATAATCAAAGAAGATATTTTACAAATTTAATTTTAATTTTACAAGTTTTAGGATTCTAAAAAGGAAATGTATACCCTACAACAGAAGTTACCTAATGGAAAAATCTCTAAAATTTAATCCTGCTGCACTTAGATTGTCCCATGCACTCATTCTCACTCTATGGTTCTCAAGGCTTGGCATCACTGGGGAGAGGAGTTTTAATTAAACACATTAAACAAAAAGAGAGATTTAAATCTCCATAAGATCCTATATATTGGGGGAAGACTTATTCTTAGACCTTGGTTCTGTGTAGCAACTCTTCACTCCTACTCCTTATCCAAATTTAGAGAACACATTTTGCAGGGAGAAAATTCCAGAAAAGTTTCTCTGGCATTGCCTTTGGCCTCTCCTGTACATAGTTGAGAGAGAGAGGGAGGTAGAGAAAGAGAGAGAGGAAGAAGTGGGGGAGAGAAGAGGAGGAGAACTTAATGCAATAAAATGGTGACAAAAATAAGGGCTAACTGAAAAGTGAAAGGCTCCACTCAGACTGAACTAATATGGAATAGTCTCTCACGCTGGGAAAATGAGTTGAAAAGAGCCTGTACTGGGAATCAACTCCCACCATCACTGTAAAAAATAAATATGAACAACAACAACAACAACAACCACCAAATGTTTAATGCCAGTTTTTAGTTTCATACTAAATGCTCTGCCTTTGAAGAATTCACACAAAAGGAAAAAAAGTTGGGGAGGGAAGATGGGTTGCTGGAAGGCATTTCTGCTTTACTCTCTTTGAATTAGAGAAAACATTCAACCCTTTTCATGGATGGTTCATCATCATAGGATGCAGTGTGTGGCAAGGAAAATGGAACCTGGTATACACCAGCTTTGCAAAAAAGTACCTCAGTGTACCAGCACCTTCCAGACCAGTAGTCTACACCCTTTCCTCCTCAGCCATTTATAAAGAAAGAAAGTTATGCTTCAGCCCAAATACAATTTATATACCAAGGACAAAGTAGGATGGGGCTATCTCTGGCGCTGCCTAAAACAAATTCCATTAACATTTGAAATAAAGAGACAAGAAAGAAAAATACAGTCGCATTCTCTAGGAGCTCATGTTATAATTTAGGGACTTATTTGACAGCCAGTTGAGAATCATGTCAAAGGGAAATAAGGCAATCCTCACCACCGTCAATGAGTTTATTTCACAACAGGGAGAAAATGCAAAGCGAGAGAAAGAACGCAACTTGGAAGAGTGAGGCCAGTAGAAATAATAACAGATACTGAGAAAGATGACACAGAGAAAACCGGAGCTCACTGCCTTCCTGAAAATGGCAGAGTCTCCAGTCAGTTACTGCCTTGGAGATGGAAGGCAGATTCGGTGCATGGGAGGAGATGGAGGAATATAGAATTAAAAGCCTCTTTAAGTGCTGGGCCTGGGAAGCTCAATAGATCGTGGTAACTCAAACAGTGGCCCAGAAGTTGATCATGAATTTGATCCTGCCCTCCAGGGAAAAGATGAGAATGCCAGCTATAAGAAGGTATAAATTGAACTACCAGACAGCAGGCCGATTAAAGCAAAAACATATTACTCTCCATGCAACTGAAAGTATTCACATGTCTTTATGTTCACAGTCCTTTAAACATAGAGCAACTCAATAAATTCTTATTTATGTGATGCCATCAGCAGCAGCAATGCCTAGATAGTCTCCTTCTTTTGTTTATAGGCAGAAGGCGACACAATGCAGGGGATTTTTTTTCCTTTCATATCAGCCGGTGACTGCCCTCTAAGTCGCAACGGTAGATGGGAATCGAAAGATTTTGACAGTTTTACCATACATCTTTTTATTCACAAAGACTTCTAATCTTGAAACTGGTTCTTTGTTTTAAATCAGGCATCTATTGATTAACCGGGAGACCCAGCGCCACTCACCAGGGGCTGAGGTGGGGTATACACTATGGAATTAGGACAGTTAAACACTGAAATCGATCCTGCCTTTCTCCTGCCGCTGTTGCTGTAGCAAGCAGTTTCTCTAAGCTATTAATTTTATTATTAGCACACCTGGAGGCATTGCTTCCCTCAGGGAAAAGCAATTCAACTGTGTGTGCTACAAGGCTAGTGGCGGATGATCAATGGCATAGCTGGGATGGGACAAGGAGTTGCGTTCTGGCCCCACCTATGTGAAATGTGGGGGTGATCCTCCTTGCAAAGCCAGGGACACAGAATGAGATGTTGTTTCCAATCGCTTCTCTCCACTCTTTCAGCAAACTCTGGTTACCCCAAAAATATTTCTTCTTTTCTCTATGTATATGCATAGTGTATATATGTATATATATAAAATAAATAATAATAATAAAAGTATGGAAGGAATGGATACTAAATGGAGCTATAGATGATATGCTAGAATACTGATAATTATTGAAGTTAAATCATGGGCATACGGAGGTTTATTATTCTATTCAGTTTATTTTGAATACATTTAAGCTTTTTTAATATTAAAATATCCATTCTCTTACAAAACAAATGTAACAATATCACTAATGTAACAGCTATAATTTATCAAAGAGAAGTATGTAGCCTTATTCTGTAACTTAAGTGTTATCAGAACACATCACTCCTTTATATATTTTCTGTAGTTACTTTCATGCCCCAGATGTCGAGTTGAGTAGTTGTGACAGAGATTGTATTGGCCACAAAGCCTACAATGTTTGACCTTTTACATAAATAATTTGCAGATCCCTGATCTACCTTTATCCTTGCTATAATATATGCTCAATAAAAGCTTCAGCCTTTCCTGTATGAAAGACTGGTTTCCTCAGATCTCTTGTAGGTGACTGAGAACTAAGTGGACACATTAATTTAAGCTATTAATGGCTGATAATGGTTTAATATGTCACCATTCCCAGATAAGATGCATGAAAAGCTCCCCTTAAAATGCAAATGTTAGCACAAGGACACAGCTAATAAATCAATTTCAGGAAGTGAGATTACAGAGCTCTTTTGTTGTAGGGAACTTTTTTCCCCCACTGAGATTGTCTTTACTGACTTCCTCCAATACATCCCACCAGCTGCTCTTGGTGTTTATTCTATTTTTATAATTTCACAGATCAGCATAAATATATCATAAGCCCACATAGGCTAGCTGGAATTCTCTATAAGAGTTAAACCCATTTAGGAAACAAGCTATGGGAATGTAGTATAGTCGTTAGGAGCACGGTGTTTAGCAACTGACAGACTTCAGTCCCTGCTCTGTTAGTAAATAGCTGTATAGCTATTCCCATCTCCAATGTCCGGATGAGGACAGCATTCATCTTCAGGGGTTTTGTGAGGATTAATAGGAAATTACGAAGGAAGTGCTTATCACAGCTAACATTTATGGAGCATTACTATTTTTACACCTTGTGTTGCAAATGTCAGTACCTCCCAGGGATAATGATCCCTGCTAAATTGGGTTTGTCCAGGGACCAAAAGTTAGCATGTGTGACCTTCAAGAACTGCTCCCTGTCCCATCCCTCTGTTCCTTCTCACCTTTATGAATCCTTGACTCAAAACCCAATTTCAGAAGAAGGGGAACAGCTTTCATAAAGTCACAGGTGCCTCACATGGAAATCTCTTCCAAATTTATAATTTGGTAACTCTGCATGCTATCTTAATAGTCTACAGTTCCAGTAATAAAGATAGGTTAATTTTGCATTAGATGAGCTTTAATGTACATTTAGAAATCAGAAACTAGCTTATGTGTTCATTAGTGGAAATCTTGCTTAAAGTGGGTCATGCTGAACTAGAGGAAATTCAGAGAGTTTGGGAAGAGGGAAGGTGTTTTCCTTCATGTGTCACCTTCTATTATTTGTGATAAGTGGGATGGTCGTGAATCAGAGGAGCCTGATATGTGTTCCGATGTACCACTTGAACATAATGGTGTAAGAGATCACCAGGGAAGCAGCTTTACCCATGACTTGGGCATCCTGTGCCCACCTTCAGCAACGCGTGGGTGGGGGCTGCTATGGTTTCACTGCCAGTGAGGTAACACTCGGTAAAACCTGCCCACTTGACACCAAAAGCAGTGAGATATCCGTAGCAGTGAGTGGGTCATATCTGGAGACGTCATGCAAAGAACTTGGCCTTGAGATAAGACAGCTCTGCAGCTAGCTCCTGGCTTTACCTGGAGTAATCTTGGGCAAAGTACCTCACTTTTGTAAGTCTCAGTTTCCTCATCCAAAAAGACAGGAATGACGGTTGCTAGGACCAAGAATGGTACTGTAGAACACGTTGCACAACTTCTGTCAAATAAGCTATAAATAAACTTATTGTGAAGTCCTTCAAGAGTACTTTAATACAGAGGACACTCAGTAAAGGGCAGTTATCATCATCCTCACCACCTTCATTGTCACTGTTGTCACCAAAAGCTGACCGACAAGATCAAAAATTACTTTTATAGACCTCATAGTCTATCACACCTCAAATAGAAACAGTAATAGGCTCAAATGACAGTATGAACTTCACAAGTTAAACCCACACCTACAAATAGCTATACCTCCCCTGGGCCTTTGACTGACTAAGGTTAGAGGGATTTGTATGTGAAAATGGAGAAGTCCTTCCTATGTGTTGAAAAGAATGTTTTTGTTTTGATTCCCTCCCCCAACCTTTTGATATGAATTGTGCAGTAGAGACATTCCCCAGGCTGTGTACAAAGGAAAGAATTCACAGGCTCCACTTAAAGTGAGCTGAAACACAAGAAAACAAAGATTTCTTCTGCCTAAGTTTCCCAGGTGTACATAGGGAATCAGATTCACACTTCCACTTAACAGTCACAGGACTTGCACACCTACAGTGATTTCCCAGGGGCGTAATGCTGAAAATGTACCCCAAGGTGTCAGGAACAAATATGTATAATGATGTCTGTCTTTCCTGACTACAACTGCAGTGTACGGATCTTACTGGATTTAAAAGAAATGGGAACTGACACTAAAATGACACTTTTTGTGAACAAGATATATTACATGTTCATTCCACACTCCTCCCCCCATAGGCAGGATTTTTCCCTTTGAGAGAAAAATGCTCAGTCTGTGCCTTGATACTGTGGTAGAAGCACAGATTCAAATGTGGGTGTTTTCCATTACTGATCTCAACCTTGCCTGAAAGGGAAACTGGATCCCACACATAAGACTTCTATGCTGCCCCCCCACTCATGTCCATTGCATGTACTTATGTGCTACCACACTGTTTTTCTTTCTTTCTTCAACCTCCCGTAATGTCCAACAAGTGCAAAGAGCATCAGTGTCCATCACCTTCCTGAATAAAACTCCACGTTTGTACAACTGAGACTGTCAGAAGCCCTCAGTCTTTATCACACCTCAGCAAAGTGTTCACGTGCTTTGATTTCCCAGCCATGGTGGCAATGGTCAAAACCAACAGAAGATAACTGGGTTCCTTCTTCATTATCCTCCCTGAGTGATGCAGTCAAAGACCACACTTTTCATGTGGTTTGTTCTGACTACTGTAAGCTGTGTCAGAAGTCTGGAGAGTCTCTTGTCACTCCTGGATCTACCTTTGTTAACCTCACGCATGTGGGGGGATTTCCAAATCTTACCCAGGCCTCACTGTCTTCACACGTAGAATAAGTGGGGATAAGAATATTTTTTGTAAAGTTTTTATGTCTTTTACCAACACGAGTGCACTGACAGTTACTGTGTGGATAACTGTGTTAAATGATGGATTCCAGAACTACAACCTGGAACTCAGCAGAAATGCCCTCATGATTAAGGAATACTGACTGCCCTTAGATGGGTAAGAGTGGGGGCAGACACCATTAGCTTTGCTGCTCCTAGGTTATACCTGAATGGTATGTAGAAAAACATATCATCCGACTTCAGCATCGAGGGCTACTAAAGAATTTCTTGAGAAAAAAATCATCACTTTCGATCTTGGGAAGCCATCTATGGATGTGACTAATGGATCTGGTAACATGTCAGCATGCCAACAAGATCACCTTCTCTGTCCATAATACAATGTCATGTTATTTCCATGTAAAAAAAAAAATTAGAATTTCAGTATTAAGAGGTAGAATAGTTTTGGTTTTTTTTTTTTAATATTTTTATTTATTTCTAGGAGAGAGAGAGAGAGAGACAGCGCGAGCAGGGGAGGGTCAGAGAGAGAGGGAGACACAGACTCCGAAACAGGCTCCAGGCTCTGAGCTGACAGCCAGCACAGAGCCCGATGTGGGGCCCGAACCCACGACCGCGAGATCATGACCTAAGCGAAAGCCGGACACTCAACCGACTAAGCCACCCAGGCGCCCCAAGAGGTAGAATAGTTTTTAACAATTGCTGAGTCTCAACTACTTCTTCAATGCTTTAGAGGCACATCTAAACAAATTGCCTATTTGATCCCATTACAAGTGTGTTTTTCAGTCCTTAAAATAATTAGATTACTGCCATAGTGGCATATCTTTCATAATATAAATGCATATACATATGTAAATGTCATAGACAAATATGCCATCTCTTGTTCTTTGCTTCCTTGCCTACGCCATACAGACTTCAGCTACACCCATATCCTCATTTTCAAAATGATAATTTTCTATTACTAACATGCATTATTTTCTTTTGTGGAAAGGTGACAATAAAATTAATATGCTGGTGCCCATAATCAAAACCTTAGCCTAGAATATTATCTGCTATTAAAAAAATACTGACACAAGAATTCTATTTGAATAAAAAGTTTCCTTTTACTGGACTTCTACCTTCCTGTGTTTGCTCTTTGATCCTCTAAGTGCAAAACTCACTAAATTTAGCAAGGAACCACTTATGAGTTGGTTCCAGAGACTTGACTTTAATTTTTAATCAAGAAATCACTCAAAGGAGAATTGAGAAAGACAACTGTATTAGTTTTCTATGATTGTATAACAAATTACCAGAAATTTAGCAGCTTAAAACAAAACATTTACCATTTCACAGTTTCCATGGGGCAAGAGTCTGAGCATCACCTGGGTACTCAGCTCAGGGTTTCCCAAGGCTAGAGTCAAGTTGATGACTGGACCTGAAATCTCATCAGAGATTTGAGTTCCTCTCCAAATTCACAGATTATTGGCAGCATTCAGTCCCTTGCAGTTGTAGGACTGAGGCCCTCAGCTCCTGGAGGCTACCTGCTATATCCTTCCATCCAGCCTTTTCCACAACGTGACACTCATCCCTTCAAGTCAACAGGAGAGTTTTTGTCTGCTCTCTTTATCTTCTTTCACAAGTTTCACCTAATTAGGTCAGGCCCTCCCTTCAATTTAATTTAAAGTTAACATACCAGAGATTTTAATTATATCTGAAAAATTCCTCACATTTACCATGGAAGGTAACTTAAACAAGGGGGTGTAATCCCATTTTATTCACAGGCCCCACTCACACTCAAGGGGAGGGGATTGCACAGGATGTGGATCCAAGAGGGCGGCAATCTTGGAGACTGTCTTAGAAATCTACCTACTCCAAGTATACGTGGAATCACATAAATTGTCATCCACAGGAAGAAATGGAACACTAAACAAAGAATTCCAGGAATGATGAGAAACAGAGTTTTCAATATGCAACCAATCTTATTCACAAAATTATATATGGGTATCATATATGTGCATGCATACATCATGTTATGTATTCTTGGCACCATTTATTGATGTACTAATAAGCCCAAAATACAAATCAAAGGAAAACAGAAAAATAGTTACTAGTACTACAATAGAAGAACAGAAAAGAATTTAAACACATCTATATATGTGTATAGGTTTAAAAAATGGAAGCACAACAAATATTGCACAAGTAAATAAGTTCATATAGAAAAGATTCAAGCTTCTAATAATAATACAAAAGAGACAGTATTGTCTACTTGATTAATTCGCAATTTTCTAAAGTTCTTTTTAATGTTTACTTCTTTTTGAGAGAGAGAGAGAGAGAGAGAGAGAGACAGAATCTGAAGCAGGCTCAAGGTTCTGGACTGTCAGCAAAGAGCCCAATGCAGACCCTGAACTCATGAGCCAGGAGATCATGACCTGAGCTGAAGTCAGATGCTTAATCAAACTGAGCCACCCAGGAGCCCCTTAATTAGCAATTTTTAACAATGATCATACATAGATTGGTATAAGTAGCTGAAATGGGCCCCCTTCAAACACTGATTCTGAGAGTGTAGCAAAGAGGAAGAGAGTGGGCCTTCATATTTATAGCCTTTAACAGATGATCATAGGGGAAGGGTAGGAAAAATCAGATAAAAACAGAGAGGGAGTCAAACCATAAGAGACTCTTAAATCAGAGAATAAACCAAGGGTTGATGGGGGTGGGGTAAATGGGCAATGGGCATTAAGGAGGACACTTGTTGGGATGAGCACTGGGTGTCATATATATATAAGTTATGAATCACTGAGTTCTACTCCTGAAGCCAAGATGACACAGTGTGTTCGCTAACTTAAGAATAAAAATATATGTATTTATAGCTTTTGACCTAGAAACTGTATTAGGCTATCTGGTTCCTTTTTCCTCTGATGCCATTGTCCTTAGAAACCTGGGGTAAAATATTAAGGGCAAAATTTTACCTAGATAAATCCTTAAGATTTTTTTAATGGGCACACGGCTTATGTCACACCATGAGCATCAAGCAAAATGCAGATTCCAGCCTCGCTCAATGATAAAGACTTCGGCAAAAACAACAAAACAAAGCAAGCAAACAAAACTGCCAAATTTCCAAAAATATATGATTTCTAGAATTTAAAAACAAACACACAGACGTAAGAAATAATGTTCAGAGCGAGAGCACACGTGGCATTGCCACCTAAAGATCCCTTCCGGCTGTGCTGAATTATTTTCATCACAAGCAATTGTTTCAAAGCATATAGAACTGGTCATACTGCTTGTCAAAAATTAAAAACCTTGTCAAATTCTTCTCTTTGTAGCATTACAAACAGTTAGTTGTCAAAAGTGAGCTGTTTGCAAAAGCAGCATAAAAGGGGAAATAATGGTCTATTTCCCTTTTATACTAAGTGAAGGGTTTCCTATAATTTTTAGCAGTCATTAAGATTTACTAATGAAGAGTTGAGATGGAGTCTAAAAAAGGAAATATAAAGTTAAGTGGCTCATTTTGTGTTTTGAGAGGTAAAATATTAAGAGGAAAAAGAAGTGCTATCTCATCAATCACAAACCACATAAAACTGGAAAAGTAATGCAACCCTTTCCAGCAGTAGCCTCTGCTGAAGAACACTGTGGGCCTAGCGAGACTACCTTCTAATAGGTGAGAGGCTATTTCAATCTCCATACCCATTTAATCACAGAGCTGTTTGAGCACCGACTGCCAATTATCCTGAATTATGTGTCATATAGTAGGTTTGTGATCCGAGCTATAGTGCATTAGGGACCCAGCAGAGACCACCATGTTGATTTGACAAGGTTCTTAGAGCCGAGATGAATAAATTAACGCAACAGAATGATTCTGATGAACAGAAGATTGGAGCCAAGCTCCCAGAGATGGAAGATTAGTGACTAATCAGCTCTAACACCTGGTTTCCATAACACTCTAATAACAACTCCTCGCGCTGCTGTAACAAAACACAACAGCCTCTGCCAGGGGGAGAAATGTGAAATAGCCTCAAAAGTTATGGCTTGGGGTGTTTTATTCACAACAGGATGTATTTCACCTGTTCTTGGAAATTAAGAGCAGCAGTAACCCTCCCCCCACCCCACCCCTGCCCTCTTTACAACGGGGGACGGAGGGCAGGGATTGCTGTGAATTCCAAACAACCAGGTTCCCAGGGGAACAGATTGGATGAGAAATCCACTGCTGCTAACTTTTCAATTCAACTTACATCAGCTAAAAGGGGGAGGTGGAGGGAGAAAGAAAGGAGGGGGGAAGAAGGTGGGGAAAGGATTAGGAGACGGAATCCTAATAGCTAATGCTGATGAGACTATAGAGTCACATCCTACATTGAAAAGAGACCCCCCAGGTACCAATCAGGTCTGGCTTCTTACCTTTAAGGTTCAGGGTAAACAAATACAAAAGCCCCCAGACCAGTCCTTTGGTTAATCTGGAGAAAATACCAAGCCCCCAACATGTCATGTATAGCTAAAATGGGAGACACAGTCAGACGTCTCATATGAAAGCAAGTGAAGATCTTCAAATACACCTGGCATTGCTGTTCCTGAACAAATGCGTGAGGGAGTGCCATTTTGGGCAGTGCTGGTAATCAACATCAGAGAAGGTGGCCCTCTAAGACCAGGTTGATCCACTGTCAGTCATCTGTTTGGCCATCCCTTTCACTTCTTGAAAGGCAAGTCACTAATTATGATATGTTTTGTTTAATCGGAAAGCACTTAACCAAGAATAGTTGATTCTCACAGAACATCCAAAATGTATGCTGAAATAGCATTTTGACATCTAGCAGATTTGAGATATCAAAGCATTAACATGATTCTCTCACGACTGCTTCAAAATTTGTTGGTACATCTCTGTGCTAACCTCACCGACAAATCTACGAAACTAAGAAAACCCGATTAAATGACAACTACGTGTCTGAAGCCATGGCTGAGGGTGAGGAAGCGTTATTCGCATCGCAGATGAAACAAAATCTGTTTGGCAGAAGACACATCATTTATTCTCCTGGAATTTTTTAAACACAATTTGATGCACGAGAAGGAGATCAACACTCAGCCTCTCCAAGAAATGAGGCAGGTCAGACTGTCTTTGCACCTGCTATTCACAACTACAATTTCTATTCACACAACTGGACTTTCTAGTCACAATCTGTTTAATTCTGTAACTTAATCTCT
The DNA here is from genome assembly GCF_003009895.1 of Hyaena hyaena. NCBI lineage: Eukaryota > Metazoa > Chordata > Mammalia > Carnivora > Hyaenidae > Hyaena > Hyaena hyaena. The sequence continues at coordinate 132,280 of NW_024080933.1, read as the reverse complement.
AGGCAGGGGTCGGATCACCAATTTAGATTTCGTGTTTCCTTTTTTATTCAGGTTATTTCCTCGCATAGGACACGACGCTGTGCCCCACATTTGGCTTGTCAGTGTGTGAAGACCCACGCTTTTTGCCGTGACTGACAAGAGAAGCCAACCGCACATTGTCCCAAGGGCTGTTTCCAAATTTGGTCTCCCAAAGGGAAGCTCGCTAAACTCCTCTAGGCTTGCTTTAATACCGACCCATATTCACAGCTTCATTTGTTCTAACACCTGATTCCTTCTTTGCCTCAGCGAGCCTCGCTGAAGGCGGACTGGGGGAAAGCAGCTGTTGTTTAATCTGTGCTGCACTAGAAATCATTTCCTTCACCTCTTCTCCAGTTTTTCACCCCTAAACTTGAATTTCAGCCTAAATGTCAAAGGCGAGAGACACCTCCTTCAAATACAGCATGCAGCAATCAACCTGTAAGAAAGAATTCATAGCTAATATTCTTTTAACTATTTTGTTTTGTTTTCTTTGTTGAAATATTTCAGTGAGTATTGTTAAATGAACTAAAGCGTCCTCTTGAAGCAGACATTCAAAGAGAAACTCAGTGGGGAGAAAAAGGAATCTTTAAAAGGGCTGATTGAACTTCTAATCATAAAAGCCACACTCTGGGACATTTGCTGAATGCCAGTCCGTTAAATGTTCCATCGTCTTCCCCCACGTTATAAATGCCCTAAACCAGAAAGTAGAAAAAAAGGCAGACATCACCAATGTTCTGCTGAGGAGTTACCCCTGCCACTACGAAAGGGGCCTGGAGATAATATTCACAGCAGCCAGTGTAGCTTCAGTGGAAACAGTGGGGAGCCATGTCGTGCGTAGGAAGCATAGGTGAGGTCAGGGGTGTTAGCATAGCAAAATCCTCAAAACTAGAGAAAGGCCTTGTCTGTGCCCCTCAAAGACACTCTGAGGGGTATAAAAAGAACATGGAGGCTTACGGTTAATCTGAAAACATGCCATTTTTCTAAGCAACTGAAGCTCACAAATCATCTTCAAGAGATGGAACCAAATGCTATTCCAGTCTTGTCTTTTGTGTGGTTCTACATCATAAAGTTTATGCCACGCTGAATAGGCAGGAATTCCACAGAAGAGGTTGAAACCTGAGACAGTGACTGCTGGTGGGCCATAGAGCTTTTTTTTTTCTTTAATTTTTTAATGTTTATTTATCCTTGAGAGAGTGAGAGAGACAGAGAATGAGCAGGGAAGGAGCAGAGCGAGAGAGGGACACAGAATCTGAAACAGGCTCCAGGCTCTGAGCCGTCAGCACAGAGCCTGGCACGGGGCTCGAACCCACGAACCGTGAGATCGTGACCTGAGCCGAAGTCGGACGCTCAACCGACTGAGCCACCCAGGCGCCCCAGAGCTTTTGAGAATCTAGAGAAACATATAGAAACCTCACTCCAGAAAGTTTCAAGTATTCACAGGCACATAACCATGTGTATATTGTTTCAGGGTTTTTGCCAAAGTTAAGAATGACTGTAGAAGACTTAAATAATATAATTTATTTTGATCCTTTACAATGTCTTTGCAGCACACTAAAATCCCCAAATCAATTAAGTTCTTAGCTTTAAGATGCAGCAGGGAAAATATATGTTTGATGGGTTGTTGTACACACAAAAAGGAGCCCTAATCATCATCCCTCTCTGCCCAAAGCTTCGATCATGAAACACTAAAAGGGGGAGAGGAGAGAGGTAGAGAAGTTGCAAAGTGGAATCCACAGCTTTGCTCAATTTGCTACTATAAGAAGGAAATTTTTTAAAAAAATGCTTTCTGATTGTGATCCCTATATCTGAAAGCTTAAAAGATCAACGAGGGCAAAAAATTTAAGACAACAAGATGCCATAGAAAGTACATTTTCCATGGACACTAGATGGTATTTCATTAAATAGGGAAGATGCAATTCCTTACCTATAAAATCAGCATGGTGAGTGTACATAAGTAACAGGTATATATGGAAGATTAAATGAGATGATGTGTCTTATAAAGATTTGCAGACTTCTAGGTAGTATACAAATGTCAGCTATTATTTTTACTAAAGGGCTGCAAACTTTTAATAATATTCAGATTGGACAAAAACACAGAAGGTCCTGGAATCCCTTTGGCCTGCTCCTATATTAGTCTAATGACCCACCATCAGAATGTGTGCTCTGAACTCTGCTTAGAGTGCTAAAGAAGTGGAGACACAGTTATTTACCCACAACATAATTAGTGAAGCAGCCGGAGTTGGGAATTCAGCCTGCAGCCATGTTAAACTAGTAATGACTAAGTCACTTAGACCTTGGATTTTCCAAATTATTTAAAAAAGTGATCTCCAAAGGAGATTGTATGCCTTGAGATTGGGTGCAAAAAATTAGCTGGGGTGGAGGAAAGAAAATATGAAAACTACTATTCACTTATAATTCTTTCTCTTCTTTTGGAGAAAAAAAATAATCAGTGTTATTTGACAACATGCATAATAGATTAGCATATTTACATACACATTTAATTTATATATGAATACATATATAGGTACATACTACATACACATTAGAGAGTCTGGTTCATTATTCTACTGCCTGGTGTGATGCTCAAAAAATTTTAATATACAAGTTCTTTTTCATATGCCACATTATTTGATCTCCTGGCTATATTAGATCATTATTCCCACTATAGAGTCAAAGAAACTGAGTGTAGGAAAAGCAATTTCTGCATAATCTTACCTAGCAAGACCAAGATTTTATCCAAGATTTTATTCCAGGTTTTATCTCTAAGGCCTACATTGCAGACCTTTATGACTAGACTGAAGCCTTCTGAATTCAACTTTTGGCAGAAGTCACCAAATGGGAGCCAGAGGACTGTGAAACAGAGTGGTGTTCTATCAGGAAGCATAAATAGGGTGAGGACATCAGAAAGGGAGATGAGTGACTTTCTTGGGTGCACCAGTTCAGAGCAGCTCTTCAAATATTATACAGTAACATACGACTATGTGAAAGCATACAGTGATCTCAAATCAGTACAAAGTGATCATGACTACTATTACCATGGATAATCCTTTAAGTGCTCCAGATACTCAAATATGGGAAAAGGAGACACTTCCCTCCACAACCTCAACCAAAAAACAAACAAACAACAAAACCCAAAACAAAACGAAAGCAAAACAGAAAACCCCAAAAACCCGTTGCTATCACTATGTTTATGTATTACTTACAAATGGCATTTTCAGTATTTCTTGTATTTTCTTATCTTAGTGTAAGGTGCTATATAAATGCTAACTATTGTTTGTATTTAACAAGCCTGAGCCAGAGGAAAAATGTATACCTTGGTTTCTACAGTAAGGACAAAAAGAGGGGAAAAAAGCTGAAAGGAAATTGCCTATTCTGGGTTACAACAACATAAACTTGACTTTCTCACCTTATATTCTCCTCCTTGCTTTCTGGTTCAACACTATGTTCAGAGCTAAGAAGTCATATTCTTGGATATCTTCAAAAGATATGTTTCAACAACAGGAATTAGTATAATCCTTGAAAACACCAAGTAATCTGTTTTCTTGAGTAAGTTTTGTGTACACAGGTTGAGCGGCCAGAAATGGGCCTAAAAATACCCTCTTTTCCTAAACATGGCGATTTCAAAGGCATATGTGCTTCTGGGCAAAAATAAATGTGAGAAAGCTTTGTCCTTTTAGAAGTCAAAAAGGAAATGCAAAATGGCCTTTAATGTGTAACATGAGATGGGTACTTAATAATTAATTTACTATATTAGTTGTAGTAAATTAATTATATTGGTACATTTCCATTTCTGAAACTTGTATCTGAAATATGTCTTAAAAATTCAGTAACAGGCCATTTTTTCTTTATGGTTCAGGTGGCTCATACTGCTGATTCTGCAAACAGCGTGCTTGGATATGGGCCACTTACACATAAAATACATATATTATAAAACAAGAATCTGAAGGCTGGCAAAATCTTTAAAATAAGCTACTGATCCCTTATTTTTGAGAGGAGGAAAGAGTGTCCCCTAACTGGAAAATCAGAGAGCTGGGTCTGTAAATAACAAGAAACTTAAATATGGTGTATTTATTCAACAAATAATTGCTGAGTAACAAGCACTGGTTTGTGTCTGGGTATAGAGTTGTATTCAAAGACAACAATATGGCCACATTAATGATAAAAATTAAGCAAGACATTAATTGACAAATAAGAAGTTTAACAACATGTTATTAGGTCTTTACTATGTAAATAAATAATTTGCTAAAAGGGCAACTTCAATTTAAACACCTGTTTACTAACAAAAATTATATCTATCAGATTTGCACAACAGGAAATGGAGGGGAGATGATTTCCTAAAAACTGTTTATCAAGTAAGAGGTGGTGTCAGGACGACTATAAATATCTGTTATATGAACCTGAATGCATCATCAAAACAGCATCATTTTCATGCTTGATCTTTTGCACCATCACCTCTAATCATGTATGTGAATGTGAGGTATCAAATAGACAACAATGAGAGATGATTTACAGCACATCGCAGTGAAAAATACTATAATGGGCCTTTAAATACAACCTTGCCTAAGTTGTATAAATAATATTAGTTCTCCCTGCTTGAATTTGTGGTAAAGAAACAAAAGTACAGAAATGAAGACCTAATGGGAAATCAGTTTAAAAAAAAAAAAAAAAACACACCGAAGGACATTTTGCCCTAAGAATCCCTTCCTGAGTTTAAACAAAATGTTAGTATTGTCAAAATTAGGTATAAATATTTTAAATGCATCCATATTAATGGAAATACAAACATTTCATAATATCTCCTCCAAATAATTTTGACCTCAAAACAGTATAAGGCTGTCATTATTATTATTTAATTTGGGGATGATTTCCTTGTAAAAGCAACAGAGGAGAAATGGAATCATAGATTACCATGTTTCTGAAATATTATAAATGTAGGAAATGGGTAGACTTGTATGAAAAACCTTTTTATTTACATACCTCCAATTAAAGTTATAAGAAGATACTTCTCTGGCAATTTATTGACAGAGTAAAACAGCAAATGGAAAAATTAGAAATTCTGTGCTCTTTTAAATTTAAGAATGTTCTAAAGTTGTAAAAACAATAAAGAACATACAAATTTAGAAAATATTTTAGAAAGATTTCTAAAGTCTTTTTTTTTTTAAAGAAAAGGTTTTTCTATTCACTGTTACAAAATAGTGTAGTAGAAAATGGAAAGAAAAAAATCAGAATGAAGCTCCAAATTAAAATACAACACGATTCAAAGAGAACTTTTAAAATGCAACAGAAGTCTTTCAAGAAAATAAGAAAGATTTATGTAATGTTTAATGGATGCATTGAACTGCTGTAGCAGCCTATTTGGAGAATAATTTCACATTCACTCAAATGAATTTAGAAAAAATCATTATAAATATAGAGATATTAGCAGAATTTTCTTCCATGCAGGAATTCGCCCCCTCCTCCCATTTGAATCTACATGACTAGCAATGCTGTTTTCCGGATGGAAAAACTAAACATCCAAATAGCAAATGCTAAGATAATGTTTAACTGAAATGTTTTGCTACTTTATTTAAATTTTGATAAGAAAGCAAATTGCACCTACACACTAAATTTGATAGGGGTTATTAGTTACCAGGAATTACAGAATCTTCCTTAATTTAACTCACATTCTGAGTAAAAGCTCAAATAAGATATGCTACTTAAAAATGACTTTTTTAAGAAATATACAGAGACTGTCCATACATACTATCTAGACATGAAAAGTAAAGAGAAGTGTTTTAATTCTAAGTCCCTTCTAAAGAAATCTAAGATTTCAGGCAAAATGCAGTAATACAGATTTCCTGAATGTCATAACAAGACAAAAAGAAAAACCAAAACCACAAGAGATGCATATTCTTGTGTGTGTGCTGTCTTACAATGAAAAATTACTTCAATGTGTTTGTCCATCACTCCCCCAAAACCAACGTATCTCACAATTTTTATTATATACAGAAGTGACTATGTGGAAATTTAATGTTTCCATTAATATACTTATATGCAGAAATAGGAACTTATTTATATATTTTGTTCCGTGCAGTAATATTTATTTTACCCATGTGGAGCCAAAGGCACACACAGACCTTTTCTGCCTTACCCAAAAGTATGTCAGTTACTTATGTTGACCTAAAGGTAGGATATGTGGATCACACACACACACACACACACACACACACACACACTTGCACACACAAATGAACTGCTCCCTAGAAAATCCGGAGAATCAAGAAAAATCAAAGATTTACAAATATAAATGTCCCTGCTGATTTAAAAGAAAAAACGAAAGGAAGGAAGGGAAAGGGGAAGTTAGGGAAGAGGAAGGAAAATTCATTATGAGAAGGAAAAGAGAAGGGTGAACGGTAAACACTAGGTTTGTTTCTAATAACATTAATGGTCTCATTTCAGGGAAAATCGGGCCAACTGGTTCAGCATTTTTGCTGTCAAAGGTTCTAAAATACTACCACTGCTGTCCCCAAACTTCCTACAAAATCTTCTAGGAAAACCACTGCTCACATATAGTCCATGGTTATTTTCAGCCACTCTCTCTGTCGACCTGTTTGAAGACTACTCAGTTACCTAAGAAACATGAGGGTTGAGGAAATGAAACCCCTGCTGATGGCAACACTCAACCAGCCTGCAGATAACTGGGCATGTCGGATTTAGGCGAGTTATTTCTCCAGAGACCATGAAGAGGAGCCAAGGAAAGGGAGGAGCAAAGGATTTGTAGGTAAGCACTTAACCTGATTAAGGCCACCGGAAGAGGGAAAGGTGGGGACAAACAGTGAAAGCACCTAGTCAAATGGTACCAAGGTTGACAGCCTTCTCAACCCTGCCATCTATAACTATCCTCATATTCTGTTCTGTTGTCTCGTCCTTCACTCCCGTGCTCTGATCTGGGAAGAACATCATCCTTATTATTTGAAAAACTTCCACATGAAGCCGCTATCAGGGCATTCTGGCTTCAACACCGTGCCCCAATCACAAGGTAACCAGCTGTTCTGGTCTGCCCAGGATACCAGGGCTGCCTGGGACCTGGATATCTCAGTGCTAAAGCCAGAAGCATCATGAACAAACTGAAGCAAAGTGGTCAGCTTAGGTAACCAATAATTTCTTCTCTTGTGCTCAGGTCCCAACACTCATGTAGATATTCTTAACTAAATCAAGGCAAGAGAGAAGAAGGAGTCAAAAGTGGCATTCTAAGTATATAACCAGAAGTTCAGGGAGGCCTCTGGAAGCCTATGCCATCAATAAGCCTTATTTACTAAAGGGGAAAAAAAATGCCTGAAGCATTTAAATCCTATGGTAACTGTTAATCCTCTCCAGAAAAAATAAATAAATAAAATAAAAAAGAAGGCAGCTGATAAATTACTTAACCGAAAACTTAATGCTCAAAGCAGTAACCACAATGCAATAATTACTGGACTTGATTAAACATAAAAATAAATCTGTCTTTTACTTCTCTCTCATCCCATTAGTACGTACAATGAAAGGAAAAGCCTTTTTAAAAGGTACCTCACGGACAATTTTTCCCCTTAATTCTGCATTGTAACAAACAAAGGTAAAATCAAAAATCATGCAAGCGAAGTGTAAGCTTTTCCCCATTATCCTTAGAAAGGTGACAGTGCCAATTAAAAACACATTCCCATGCAGCTCTCAGCATATGCTTTTTTTTTTTTTTTTAACTCCTTGATAGTGGAATGCCTTATTAAGAGGAAAAAAGTCACAAAGTATATTGGCGTGTAAACCATCAATATTTTTGGCAAAATCAATCCACTGGTCTTATTTGAAATGTGCAGAACCTCTCCCAACCTCATTGACATAACAATCCCTGTTCAAATGCCTGAGACTAAAATAACCATCTAACAACTAAAAATGAATGCTAACAGTATTGCTTTTTTAAAAGCAACAAGAAAAATTTAGATTATTCAATAAAACATAGTCAAATTTGAGTTATTTCTGCTTTAAATGGAAGACTGTGGCCATATTTTATACGCATGTGTGCAAGTCTCAATGTGACTTTTTTTCCCTCTGTTGAGATACTTGACTTTGATTTTATTTTTATCATTTACGCTCTGAAATGCCAACACCACGCCATTCCTACAAAACACACTTTTATCCATTTTTTTTAAGTCTGCGTTCAAGTTAGAAAGTAAGTCATATCTCCAGATCTCGTTTTGTAAAGGTTGTACTCGCCACAGGCTTAACACAACGGTTGGAGACAGTGTGGAAGGGATCGATAAAGTAGTATTACCCTTTGTGATGGTGAGTCTCTGCAGGACATTCCGGCTTAACTCTGCTGTCTGCGCTAACACTCCATCCTTACCCACTGGGAGAGTGCACTAAAGCACAGCTACAGACCAAGGGCTCCAACGAGGATGAGAAACTTGCTTCCTTCACCTTGTTCTTGAGCTACTTTAATAAAGCTGGAGAAAATCTGGATGCCATAAGAAAGAGTTTCAAATTTGAAAGACAAATGTATAAACACCCTGAAGTCTGAGGGCATAGGCCTTGACATTCAGACAGGTGTGTGCATCATTCAGGAAGTTTCACTTTGGCAGGAGGCCTATCAATGCAAGAATTCTTCAACCTCCACATGTCACTTGTGATTCGAAAAAGCTAAGTATTGTGGTTGCAAGGAGGCAACACGGCGATGTAATGAGCTTATATTAATTGCCTCCTTTACTTGCCAAGTGGGCTTAGGGAAGAATACATTAGATTTGCCTCCAAATGAAATGTTTATAATTTTTTATTTGTCACTGTAAGAGTGAAATTACAACTCTGTGGTTATGAATGCTGTAAGGTGTAAGGATGTGATCACATTCTTCCCTTTCATGTTAACAGAGAGTAGCTAACGCTCTTCAGGCCGGGGACTCGTAGGCTCGTACCCTGTAATAGCATGGACAACCTGGATCTACTGTAATTCTTTTTTGTTCCTTTTGTCTTGAGAGTTTCATATAATTCAATAGACCTCACTTTGTTATTCTGGCAGAGTGAGTGATAAGCAATACAAATTCACATGTAGGGCCTTGTGACGCTACTAACTAACTTCAATCCTTTTCTGTGCCCCAGTGATCTTTCAGGCCACATTTTAACCACTTTCTCTGATACAAATATGGACAGCTGCCTGTCACCTGTACTCCCTCACATCAGATACTCCTCCTGTCAGACATGAACTCTTCTCTGAGCCTTGATACTCATCCTACTCCCTAAGAAAGAAAACCAAGTCTCTTCTCAGTCTATTGTACATTTTCATAACTGACCCCAACAATGACAGACACCATACTCTAGAATGCATGCCAGTAAGTAAAGGAAGTTCTGCAGAGAACTTTATTTCCTGCCTCTTTAAGCAAATTAACTTCAAGGGATTTAAAACCAGCTGACATATGTCATTTTCAGATCCAAACAACTAGAAGAACAAACCCTTCTCCATTCTACAAGGAAAGAGGTAGTTTTGGATTTTAGTATAATTACCTACTTCCCTTACTAGTTAATAGTGACTCCCCTGAGTTCTAACATTTTATAACTCATATTTACACTTTTCTCAAATGATACTATAATAGATAACTAGCATCCATTCAGCGTAAAATCCACTCATTAAGTCATATAGGCTGCCAGATTGGGAAAAAAAAGAGAAAGGGAGAGAGAAAACAGATCTCTGACTTTATCATGTAGAACAAATTTATGTCCCCTTTGTCTCAACTTCTGCAGGACTACACCTGGCTGTTAATGTTATAACTAAAAGTACCATTAATATGATTAAGTAGAAAGACAGCTGCCCTGAGCCAACACCCACAGCAATACTAAGAACTTGCAAAAGTTTGGACTTGCAGTTTCTCTTTACCATGTCACAGACAAAATTGTGAGGTAGGGCTACCTATGGCCTCTGAACGGGAGAGCAAAATATTAAAAATATATACCCCCATCCAGATCATACCACAGGGGTCACACAGAGACTACTTCCCTTTCCATTCTGATAGCTATTATTCTCCCTTGCTTATTAAATTGATATATTTTTTATAGTTTTGGAAAATAGAAAACTATGTGTAAGGCACCTTACATACAAAATACAATTCTAACAGTAAGGCTTGCCCTCAAAGAACATAAAATCTGACAGAGAAGAAAAGTCACACATACAGGTGATTATAATTGGCAACTCAGACAACAGAGGTTTTGAAACCAAATAAGCATGGTAACCTGTGCTATTTTGGAAGCATAGGGCTAACTTGGATTTCTGAGTAACAGTGTACCTACCTTTCAAAGCTGACTGAGGAATAAACCCTATGATCCAGTACTCCAAAATTATATTTAATAGTCTCTATATTAATAATTAAAGTTATTATTACAATGCACATCCCAGTGAGATAGAATACTAAAATGATAGAAAAATTTCAATGACATTGGGAGGTGGAGGTTTGCCCTGCCTGGCTGATAGTACATGGAAGATATCACAGAAGGTAAAGGGCTATGTTTAGTAATAAACATATTTGGTAAATAGAATGGGGTGGGGGAGTCTCAGGGAGAAAAATAGGCACATTAAAAAATAACTGCTTCAGGGGCACCTGGGTGGCTCAGTCGCTTAAGTATCTGACTGTTGATTTCTGCTCAGGTCATTATCTTATGGTTCATGAGTTCAAGGCCCATATCGGGCTCTGTGCTAACAGTATGGAGCATGCTTGGGATTCTCTGTCTCCCTCTCTCTCTCTCTCTCTCTCTCTCTCCCCCTCCCCCACTTGTGATCTCTCTCCCTTTCCATCACCCTCTCTCTCCCTCCCTCAAAATTAAACAAACATTTAAAAAAACTATATTTTCCTACATTCTGCATCTGGTTTTTTTTTTCACTTCTTTATTATTATTATTATTTTTTTTTTTTGAGAGAGAAGGAGAATCTTAAACAGGCTCCATGCTCAGCATGGAACCCAATGAAAGGCTTGATCTCACGATTCTGAGATCATGACCTGATCTGAAATCAAAAGTCTGACACTCAGCCTACTGAGCTACCCAGGGTCCCCTTTACATTTTGTGTTAATGTCAAGTACCCACAAAGAATGTTCTAGAAGATCAGCTTGGGAAAATAGGAGAAAGCCTCATTGAGGGGATATCACTGAAGATTTATTCTTTATTTAAATGAGGATCTCTGAACATTTTTATTTACCAGATCTTTAGAAAGTACTCTGGCAACCTTCTGCAAGAGTTTTTAATTGGGAAAGATCTCAAACAAGAAGGGAGAAGTCCAGTGATAGTTTAAGCTTGAGGAAACTGGGACCTTTTACCAGAATAATGACAGAATAATAATTTGAAAAATGACAGAGAGGAGAAACATCGAAGATGTAGAAAATACAGGACTTGGAAATTAACTGGATGTGGGGTAAAATAGAGGAAGGAGTATAAAAAGTACATGCATTTCAAGAGAGGACATCTAAGAATGTGACAAAATGTTAAGCAGAAAAGAGTCATTAGTGTTGGAGATGTTACTAGCTTTAGGATCACATAAATTGGCTTTGCTCTCATGAAATTTGTTACACTGTTCAAAATTTGAAAAGAATATGATCCTACTACCGGCCCTCTGAAAATTAAATTACTGATAATATGAACTTCCAAGTAAGTATAATATTTTTGATAACATGTTTCAGGGTATCTTTAGAATCTAAGATACAGGGAAACTATTTTTCAAAAAATAAACAAAAAAACACTTTTTTTTTTAAATTTAAAAAGGATGAAAGCATTCAGTACCCATCTTAAAACAAAGCAACAGGGCATCTGTAATATTTACACTTGGTACAAAATGAAACCTGTCACATGTTAGCTTTATTTACTAACCATTGTTCATCAGAATTTCATGAAACAAGGTCTGGAGTTAACAGTACTAACAATGTGTCAAAACAGCCGTGTGGGAAGTGAGGGCACCAGGGAGTACCCCAAAACAAATCCGCCAGATAGAGGAAGCATTTGCTTCATGTGACAGAGAAAATTAAATCTTCATGCCTACATAAGTACATAAAAAAAAGCCCAAGTTGAAGGTGGCATTAATCTCAATCACTGTTTATTTGTGGGTGTTTAGACATATTACATGCAGCGTATGTTTCCATTATTGTTGTTTTGAATGGAGCACGCAGCATTTCATTGTGAGGAAACCAGGGAAAGAATTTTCTTAGTTGCAGAACTCTAGCAACAAAGGAAAAAAAAAAAAAGCTACAAAACTGAGTTCACTTTATAGCCTTGCATGCTTAGCTCTGCCTTTATTTCAAGGGATGGAGAAAAGAAATCAAGAATAAGCCATTCCCTCAAATGTTATTAATAACAGAATTTCTCTACCTTATTATACATTTTATGTTTTCAAAAATCATATACGGATCATTAAAAAGATTAAGATATGTCTGAAAGGAATTTCAGTGAAAAAGTGGTTAACATTTATCATAGTTTTTCAAAACAAAATTGAATTCTACTTTATCTGAAAACTTTCCAATGCAATATTACTTTTTCTTACATATACAGCCTGCAACTTACCTACGGCACTATTTATCATTTGGACAACTTAAGTACGCCACACACACACTCACACACACACACACACACAATCACCTTGAGACAAACGAGAAATTCTCTCTTGGGAAACTCAAAACTGTATTAAAATGATAAGTAGCAAGTCTTCACTCTTCCTTCATTAACTTAGGCAGACAAGTATGATATACACACACCAAAAAAATCAAGGTTCCAACATGCTCCTGGTCATAATAATCATCTTTGCTTCCTCCAGTCCACAAAGTTTGTTCATTTTTACAAAGATATTATAAGCTGTGATGGAAAAACCAGTACCCAGAGGAGTCTTCCAATTATCCACACAGGTAGCCTAGCCCAACTGGGACCCCCAACAGGTATGGGTCAGGATTTAAGGATTCAAAATAATTATTGCAAAGGAAGTGCTTGAATGAGTAATTTCTCTTCGGTATTCTATCCACCTACCGTAGTAAACCAGAGAGAAAAGAAGCAGAAATTTGGGGTTTAAAAAGGTAGCAATAACACTGTAAGTAATAAAATTCAGGTTTGTCAATTGTTTTATGTAGGTGGTACATAGATTCTACAAAAACACTTTCCAAACTACCTAGGAATCACACTTCACAGGTATCTCTGTCAAAACAGTTTATGTGCCACCTGCTATAAATATTCACACTTCAGAAATCTGGGCCCCGCATCATAGACAATAAGCCAAAAAGAAATCTATTTCCATAGGTAACATGTATATTTTAGGTACCTTTTCGATACAGAGATTGGGGCAAGGGATGTGCTCAGAAGGAGAAATACATAATATCTTTAGGCTCTGCTCTAGATTTTGGTTGAATCCAGGAATGAATCCAAAAAGTATCTCTAAGATAAAATCATGATGCAGTAAATAAAAAGACTTTCTTAGGGATTTCTCTTAAAAATATCCAAAATAAAAGAAAAAACTGGAGGCTAGAAATATTAATAGTTTCTGCACTCAAACTACCACTATCCCATCTAGGAGGCAGTCTGAGTATTAAGACTAACCAAGAACTAGTAACTGGATTGTCAGCTCCAGTCCAGGTGTGAGTCCTCATTCCAGAACATCTAGATAAGTAGTCTTAGGCAAAATTACCCTTCCCTGAGCCTCAGGATCCAAACTCTGAATTTAAAAACAGCAAGGAGTATGGTGTTGGAGGTTTACATGAAATACTCTACATCAAGCTTAGCACAGTACCTACGTTACATAACATCACATAAATTCCTAAATACAAGGCCCACTTTTCTCAAATGTCCCTAGAAAACATCTCCCCTTTTAATATTTATATTCTGGTATCTTTTATCAATGCTCTATATTGGACTATATATTCCAGTACGGTACACTGTTCTCGATTGTTGGGCTACTATTTGGTTTCTGAGTGCCTATTTTGTAATGTCGTTAAATATTTTGAATATCACTCCTGCTGTTTGGAGAAGATATGCTCGCTTGTGACTTCAACCAATGTTCATTTGGATGCTGTGGAGGTTAATTTGTTAAAATGGAGGTGACAACATTTAATGCTGATTTTGTAATAATTCCCTGGGGTGTGACATTACAATTCCAAGTGCCAAATGAAATAAGCCCTTTTAAAGATCCCCTTCTGGTTTATCTTTGCTTCTTCCCCATATCCATCCTCTACTTTTCTCTGCCCTGCTTTGGAGGCTAGGAAACTGAACTCTAAAACTGCTTACTCCTGCCCTACTGGATTCAGCCAACGGAAGACAAGAACAAGAGTTTAGAGCAAGGCCCAGGGTATTTGTTCCCATTCTCCCTTCCCTCTCTCTGCTTCCCTTAACTCTTCATGGTTCTGGAACTGGCTGTGTTCTTCAGCCACACTTCTATTGAGTAGTCCCTCCTTCAAAGCTCCAGTTTGCAGAGAGGCTCAGGTAGCATGGTTTCCTTCACCTGTCCCATGCCTGGGGTGACAATGACTGCCCCATAGTTGCTCTCTGCCGGGTGCTTTACCATTTTGTACTGATTCCCTTAACCATGCCTAAACCTTTATACACAGTTCCTTCATTAACCTCTCCTTAGTGAAACCTTCAGAGTGTGTCATCTATTCCTTTTTGGGCCCCTGCCTGACAGAATTACTTTAAAAAGAATTAGAGTGACTAGGTCTGTTGTGGAGATCATTCACATAGGCAGGTCAGCAAGGTTTGGGTTTGGAGGAAGCCATAGAGTGAGCTATGCAGCTATTAGGGTGAATAACTGTACAGTAAAACCTTGTGTTGCATGTAGCCTGTTCTGTTCTGAGTGTTCCACAAGACAAGCAAACATTTCTTATAAAATTTAACTTGATACATGAGTGATGTCTTCAATACATGTAATATGTGATGCCAAATGTCACATGATCACAACTGAGTCAATGGATTTTGAAATTCACTTTGATATACAAGCACTATGAATTAAAAGCATGTATCTGAAATGAGTTATGCTTGCAAACCAAGGTTTTGCTGTACAGTGACAGCGAATAGCAAGTTCAAAGGTTTGGGATTTTCAAGGCAGAGAAAGAAACTAGTGTACTTAGAAGAGAATTAAAGGAGTAACAGCTCTTGACATTTAGATGGCATTAGAGACATGGGCTGGCATGACAGTACCCAGATACTGAATGTTAGAAAAAGAAGATAGAAGGGCTCAGGAAGAAGCTGCAGAACTCTAGAGGGGAAGACATTTACCAACAATCAGCAAAGAATACTGAGAAGGAGAAACCAAGGTGGTATAAGTAGAACAAGAAAGAAGACTACCCAAGAAGTCAAATGAAAAAAATGAATTTTAAAAAGGTTTGAGTAATTATGTGAAATCCTGGAGTAGATCAAGTAAAATGAGAAGAGACTACTAGATTTGGCCATTTGGTTCAGTGTTGACCTTGATGAAGGCTGCTTTGGGGAAATAGAAGCACAAATCAAACTGGAGTGGTAAAAAAACAAAAACAAAAAACAAAGGATCAATGGGTCAATTCTTTAGAAATACATTCAGAACAAACAAACAAAAAAATGGGCCTCATATTATGCCAATGGATTTCTGTATCTTGGCTTAAAATTCCCAGAGTATCCTATAAAAGCTTACACATCCTCAACAACTAAGATAACAAGTAATATGTCATATAAAACTGTTAGATAAAATACTTAATTTATCTAAATATTAATATTTAGTATATCAAGTATTTACCTAATATTTATCTAATTATTAATATTTAATATACTAAATATTATGAGATATATCATTATTCTAGAAAGTTTATACAACTTGGCCAAAATAACTTGTCTTCTTATAAGAAATTTCTCATACACACACTAACACAGAAGCACATATATGCACACACACACACAATTATACCTGGGTAGCATTTATGTGGTAGGGTGCCATGCTGCATCTGAGATTCTAACCAAATTCTATTTTGCTACTGACCTGCAAATCGATGAGGCTTTACTAGGTTAAAAGAGTAGTAACAACTCGATTGTACATCTTTCCTCTGAGAAGAAACTGAAAAGAATCATATTTGTTAATCCTCCTACAAGGACTTCTACAATGTCTTTATCCCTCATTAAAAACAGTACAGCTATTCTCTAGGAAGAGGAAACCAGATTCTATGTAAATATTTCAGTCAATATAAACACTTTTTGGATGTGAGCATCAAGCAGGAGTGTGTATGAGTCCTGTCATAGGTAGGTGTCATGCACACTGGAGGAGGCATCAAGACTGAACACACGTAGTAAGTGTGGGTCAGCAGTGTCCTGCTGCGTGTCTATATACTTTCCATGGTGACAGATGTCCAGATCTACCAAGAACGGTGCTAAGCATCAGATACATATAAATCACTTAGGCAAGGCTACTCTTTTACAGGGAATTGATTCCTATAGGTACACAACTGCACAAAACAAACACATGAAGCAACAAACACTTTTCAGATTAACCCTAATAACCCCAGCCCATGTGCCTTTCATTCCATGACACCAATGGACAGGGATATGAATCATAATGGGATTTTCTTTTTGGAAAAATAATATTTTATTATGATAGAAAATACCACTTACTCCATGTTAATGTCTTTATGGGCAAGTGAAAATTTTAATTAGCTTAGCTTCTACTGTGAACAACAGCAGCTAATATTTATTGACTCTTCAGTGTAGTCTATGCACTTGCTAAGTATACCAAATATCATCTGATTTATTACAGAGGAGAGTACTTCCTAACCTAGAGAGAGAAACAGGGGCTCATGGGATTAATATGGCTTGCCCAGAGACCATTCATAAGTAGCAAGTTGGGATGTGAATACTGGCAGGCTGACCTTAGTGTCTACAAGATGTAATATCACTAAAATACTGGCTCATATTTAATGGATACTTATCATGAAGTATAACCTTGACATGGGTTTTACTTCCATATTTTCCCTTCTACAACTACTATCATCCCATTTTATAGATGAGAAACTTAAAGGCATAAAGAGTCAAAGTAGATTTCCCTGGCTTACACTGCCAACAAGTAACAGGACTGCAATTTAAACCCAATTCTTCTGACTCCAAAGAAAGTACCATATCCCACTGCACAGAAACTTCCATTTCAAAGTTTAATTTAATGTTATTATTAAACACAGGCATCATTTTCAACATCAGCAAACATTTACAGCACACTTACTATTATCAAGGCCTGTGCAAGCCACTATAATTGAATGCAAAGAATTTTGGTTCCATCTATCACTAATCTTTTTTTTAACGTCTATTTATTTTTGAGAGAGAGAGAGGGAGAATGAACAGGGGAGGGACAAAAAGAGAAGGAGACATAGGATCTAAAGCAGGCTCCAGGCTTGTCAGCACAGGGCCTGATGCAGGGCTCGAACCCAAGAATCATGAGATTATGATCTGAGCTGAGATCAGATGCTTAACTGACTGAGCAACTGAGGTGCCTCCCATCTATCATTGATCTTAAAATAAAGCTAAGAAAACAAAGCACAAAAGCTCATGAAAATGTAAGGTTTGATTTGTTAAACATAATTTTAAAATATTCAAAACATATTAGAAGCAAGCATGTTATTATTTGAATGGAGAAGAAAATTCAGAAGATGAAGGTATCACCGGGGACTTGCAGTGAAGTTTTCCAAAATGAAGCTTCCATCAGTCTTAAAGAAGAGAGGTGCACTTTCAAAAACGGACCAGAACAGAATATGGAGAAAGACATGTGGACAGTTTGAGCAGAGACAGCTGGCAAATACAGAGAAGAGTCAGTGTAAACTCAAGAAGAGTTCAAATGTCAGTGGATTATGGACTGTATCCTGTATATGAAGAGATGTCTGACCCCAGGCGTGAAATGATATGAAACACTGCTTGGAGAAAATAAATTTTCTGTTCTAGGTAAGTAGAAACAATTCAAACATACACATAGAAAGTAAACAAAACTACAACTAACTTGAGGGTTGATGTAAGATTTTTCAAAACACCTAGGTGGCATCCCCTGTCAGCATGTTTATGCTTACAATGAAAAACAGGCAGATTGATTTTCCCTGATTAAGGCTGCTTCAGTCTGGTCTGATGAGTAAATACCCAAAGCAGCCACATGCTTAGCTGCCCTCCCTCTGCAATTACCAAGTATTTCTTCACGCACCCCCGCCACCGCCTCCCCACTGTACTCAAGGTGTGGATCTAAATTTGTAATTCTTAACTTTTTCAGAGTAGGCACACATATCAGTCACCTGATCTTATAATTCCCCTGCTCTTACTAAGAGGGACATTCATTCATTCATTCACTGTTTACCAAATACATACAAAGTGCCAGGCCAGGTGGTAGGCTTTAGGAGGTGCAAAAATAAAATATCAGCTCGGTCTTTAAAGAGCTCACAATCTGCTTGAGGGAAACAAAGAAGTGAGCAGTCACAATATGTTGGCTGAAGTGCTGTAACAGTCCTACATACAGGGTGCTATATGATCACACATAAGAAAGTCTTAATTCTGTCTTGTGCATTCTGGCATGTCTTCCAGAGAAAGAAATTTTTAACTGAGGTGTGAAGAATAAGTAGCCATTCTCCAGGTGGCTTAGAAGGGAAAAAAATGTTCCTAACAGAAAGTGAAGAATGTCCAAATGCCTAGGAATCTGGGTAACTATCAGAAAGAATGTTCCAGAGCTGAATTTAAGGTAGAGCAGAGTGATCAAGAGGGGCTTAGATAGCACAGGGTGTTTGAACTTGACTCAGTGATTATTACATTTGAGTTTAGAATAATACACAGGAAACCTAAAGAGTGGAGGGAAAAGAACTGACCATAAGAAAATTCATATACACCTTACAATTATTATTAAAAAGATAATCTATTTTTATCTTGTGATGTTCTCCCTAGTCCTAGAGAATTGAGATACCACATATCTGAATTTGGAGGTAGAACTTGCTGATTAATAAACAAAAATAGATAGATAGATAGATAGGGATACAGATATAGAGATAGAGCGATATATCCCTTTGTATTTTACCAGTCCTAAGTCAATAATGTCAGCTAAAGAACTGCCATTACACCTCCCTAGGTGTTAACTCTGACAACTTGTCAGCAAAGAATGTTTCTTAAATAGTCATCCAGGTGGAAAATGAAGAAATGATAAGAAAGGTTTGGTCTTGCCAATTTATATGATTTTTAGGCCAGATTCATGACCTAGCTTTGTTTAATCCAGACACTGGGACATGATTTTAAACACATGTCTTGGGGCTCCTGCATGGCTCAGTTCAGTTAATCTTCCGACTCTTGATTTTGGATCAGGTCATGATCTCAAAGCTTCAAGGGTTTGAGCCCCTCTGCCAGTATAGAGCCTGCTTGGGATTCTCTCTCCCTCTCTTTCTGTCCATCCCTGCTTGTGGTGTTGCTGTCTCTCTCAAAATAAATAAACTTTTAAACAAAAACAACAAAACCCCACATGTCTGTACTGATCCTAGGCTCTTAGGACCGGCCAAGCTAAGTTTGAGATTACTGAGAAATGTCTACTCCTTGACTCTGACTCTCTATGCCCTGCACCTTCAGAAAAATGTGAAATTATTAGACAGGAACATTATAATATCATTAAGAACAGGCAACTTGGGTATTTAATGGCCAGCAATAAGATTAACAAAAACAGTGTACACTGGATACTAAATGCCTTCTCTATATTTGCTGCTTTCATGTGTTATTTAAAGCAGACTCCATTTTGGCACAAAGTTTATATGGAAGTATGATTTAAATAACTTTTCATAGTGATGACCCAAATTAACTAGGAAAAGACTTGGAACCTAAAACGGTCAAAATAAGAATAAACCTCCCTTCCATATGTATATTTCTTTACATTTAAAGGACATAATCACAAACTTAATTCTGCCAGAAGCTCCTAACAATGAGCCAGAAAGGACAGATTTTTCACATCCAGCCTACCTAAGCAGACACAGATAATGGATGATACTTTCCAAGGACAGGCTATAACACTGGTTCAGATGCAAAAATGTCACAAAATAGGAAACCAAGTATCTGGGCATCTACTGTCAGCTGCATTCTGAGGACTGAAAACAAAAGACAAAAAAAAAAACAAAACAAATCTGATTCTTCCCCTTCCATCTGAAAGTGTGTGCGTGCATGTGTGTGTGTGTGTGTGTGTGTGTGTATAATGTATTTTCAACACAATTCCTACCTATAGCCATGAAATTAAAATAATAATGATACTAAGAATAGCAACTTTAATTTGATGTGTGAGTGACTATTTCCAAAATATTTCTCTGTTCACTACCTAATACAAAACTCATTTTCGTAACATGAAACAGATAGATAGGCATTATGATGTTTACAGACCAAAAAAGTGAGGTTCAGAAATTTTATTTGGGATTTTGCAGCAAGCAAATGCAGAGGCAACTGGAGTTCTGTAGTTGAATTTACAGTCCAATAACAGTAGCATCACAAGAAAATTTCCCAATTTTCTTAAATTGTTAGAATTGATCCCTTTCCTACACTCCCTTAAACTGTATTCATACCCCTCTGTAGGCAAAGCCATAGTCTGCCTTTTATTAATACTATGATTATTTCCACACCTTACTTTTCTTATTCTCTTCATTAACATCACAAGAAAACAAAACAAAAAATTTGTTAGGCCCAGCATAAGGCTTTCATGTATTACATTCACCAAACCTTGTTAATTGACTTAAATTTGGTGTCTAGGTCTTGCGGAGAGGATAGTTACTGCTCATGAGTATCTGTGTCCTGTCTCCTTGGTGGTCACTCAGCCAGACCACACACATACTCTTCCTCTCCTGAAGTTCATGTCAGAGATCTAGTTCCATGCCAGTGGAAACGGAGAGGAAATGAGGCCCACCGTTTCCAAGCTGAGACAATTAAGGAAACCCCCCATTTATAATCTTCAGTTCTTTTTCCCAGCCACTCATTAAATAAAGAAGACCCCCTAATACCTAGAAAGGGTTGAAACCACAATACAGAAAAAGCTTGGGTCCCTGAATAACATGATGGGCACAGTCCATTTCTCTAGCATCCCCCACTCCATCCCCTGCTTCCACCAATCTGTACTGGAATGTGTGATGTGAGCAATAAGTAAACTCTTATGATGTTAAGCCGCTGAAATCTGGAGGTTATTTATTAGACAGCTGTTAGCGGACCCAGACTAATACAACTCTCCATTTTAAAAAGCTAATATCTACAAAGAACTAATATTCAACAGAACCAAAAGAGAATACATTGTGAAGAGATTTTAATAAGCTATTTCATATTGCTGAGTCTGAGAATACATTTTTGGGGGGGGAGGGGAAGCCCCAGAATGCTACCCTTTCAAATAAAAACCCTCCAAATAATCATGACTTTTATGATCAAATGTTCTTATCATAAAAATCTTTAGGTCATGATAGATAAATTCTATGAAGCACACATTGTTATTATAAGACTGGTATCAAGATATTCAGGATATACTAATAAGCAGAGCATGGATGGACAAATCTAATTTAAGACAGTCCTGCTGAGTCATTTGAGATATCTATCTACCCAAAATGAACATAATCCATTAACATCAAAATAACAAATTCCCCCAAATGCAAAGGGGTCTAATTCTGTTCATGACTTTTATCAGCATGACATGTGGCTAATATTCATTTATCAAACAGTAAGGGCATTGTTTTGCACTCAAATAATTATCAGTTAATGAAGCTTTAAAAAAAAAGTCTCTTACATCTAGATTGAATTATTCTTTCTATGGTGCTTACCCTCATGTTCCTAAATACTTAAAATGTTCCCATAGTAAATGAGGTCAACTTATGTAAGCTCAAGAGAAATAGGATATTTTAGCCTCAATGCATAATACCAAGAATATTAGAACACATTCATTCAATTCCAAAACTGAGTTGATTATTCCATACTTGGATACATGCCTTTTACAGTTACAAATATACTGAAGATACATCATAAAAATATAATCTCTAAGGTCCTCATAGAATAAAATTTGAAGGCCCAACAATTCTACTTGACAGAAAAGAAAATGAAGAAATAATGTGTCTCATTTAGAGGTACACAAGAATCTCTTCCTAAATTAAGGAAGACATCTTCTGAATCCCACTTCAGTGGCTGTTTGTCCCTGTGCCTTTTTATTCCCACCCTGTTCCAGTGACAACTGAGCTGACAGTAGTTCTTATTTTAAGCTAGGATACTTACCACCCTATGACACACAGTTTTCTGATTTGGAAAAAGGGGTTACTGTTAACTCTAGCACTCTTAATGTTATTGCACTTGCACACTATGGCAACGTGTGCTGGATGCATCACTGCAAGTAACCCTGGAAGTTCTCAATACATGGAAGGCTCAAGGAGGAAGGCTATGATATGAGCATCCCTTTCACAGAGGATTTGAAGACATAGCTTTGTCTCATATTTCTTTACCTCCAAGTCTCCAGAGGACTTGGCTATGAAGGCTCTGTCTACCAAAATCTTTGAAATAGCTTTGTTTTGTCTTATTATAAACACAGTAAAATACTCCAGAGACAAGGGACTTGCTGGGAAGCAACAATCAACTGGAATGAATGAAAGAGCCAAATCTTCCAGGTAAAGTTGTAGTAGGGAGCATCAATAGCATAGCCTGTGGTTACCATAATCAGAAATCCCCATGGAAAAGCTGATTTAAAGGAACTTTCCAAGTTACTAGTGAAAGTGTTAAAAACCAATACAGTGGCATGTAACAGGTATAACAGAAAAGTCCAGATAATTCATGGATAAAGTATCTTTTATTTCTTCATTATTACAATTGTCCAGTTTCTTTTTTTTTTTTTTTTTTCTGGAAGAATTTTTTTAGGTCACACACACTTCTGGTATGATTTCATTGTATCAGAGGTGTGTGTTTTCACATTAGAAGGCCACTAGAAAGTCAAATGTCTTTCATTTGGTGGCCCCACTGAACATGGGCTATCATTTTTCAAATCAAATGTGGGCAACTCTACTTTGAAACCCCCCTAAATCTGTGCCGCATGACTAGAAAAGGGGGCACCCCCATTCAATTGGAGGCACATTCAGCCACATTTAGAAGAAAATACTTCTAAAATACTTCTTGTTTTGGGCTTGGGGTTCCATCCCCCAGACCCAAGGAAATACTTCTCATAAGGAAGTAAATGGACTTTGGAGATGTATGAAAGACTCTCTATTTAAAATTCCAAATAGTGCTTTGACTCATCCACCTAGCTCTTGCAAGATTGACCATATGTGAAATTTGAATGTAGATTACAGTGTTTCAATTTAACAAGATTAAGGTGTGATTACATTGGTTATTTTGTAATTTCATACTTTCTCCATTAAGGGAAGTCAGCATTTAAGCTCCTCTCAGTCATTTTTAATAGCATGCTGAAGTGGGAAAAAAATGCTTATCATTTTAAATTACCAGTCACTTAACTTATTTAGTTTTTATTTTTTAATCAGTTATTTCTTAAAATACATCTATTCCACATCTTCTCTACAGTAATCCAAATCACAAGCCACTTTACTTTCCTCGATTTCTACTTTGTAATCTTGTTTTCTTAAGATAAATCCCCCCAAATTTCATAGTGGAAGAAGAGAGCAGGAAACCAAAAAAAAAAAAAAAAAAATCATTGGAATATTTAGATTCAATTGATGATAGAAATTTCTATTTAACCATTTCTTAGGGAGGAATAGCATATAATAGAGTGATTCCCATCCTGGCTTTTGCTGAATACCAGTATCCCACAAGATATTAGTTTAATTCAAGGAAGTAAATCATGGCCGAACCCTAGTGAGAAATGCTGAATACCTGATCAGTTTCTTGGAGAGTCATGATGCATATTTGCATACTAAAGTCTCTTGGATGTCCTCCAGGAAAGAAATATATTCAATTTTCTTTAAATAATTATATCATATCCCAATGTATTTGCACATAGATCTTTTTTTTATTATTAGTATTATTCTTGAAGCATCTATTAAGATTTATCAGGACACTAGTGTTCAAGGAACACAATTTGGAAAAACCAATTACAGTTGGAAAAACCATAGCTTTTAGCCTGTGTTTTCAAATCTTTAGCCTTGATACATCCAAGCTGTGTGACTTTGGACTTGTTACTAAACCTCTCCAACAGTCTTTTCAATTTTACATTCCAACCAGTATTTACGGAGAATCTAGGGTGCTTGAGGGGCCGGAGCTTTCTAGGCACAGGGAACACAACAGTAAACAAACCAGATATACCCCACCCTCAAGGTAATTTGGGGTCACATAGAAGAGATAGATGTTAAACAAACACATGCATAATTAGAGTGGTGATAAGTACCAGAAAGGGGGAAAAAAAAGTAACTGGAGGAAATAATTACAGGGAGAGGCTAATGTAGACTGAGTGGGCAGGGAAGTTCTCTGAGGAAGTGACAATTAAGTGGAGTCATGAAAGAGATGTAAGATTTGGCTAAGCAAAATGTGGCACTGAAATGTTTCAGAGAAAGAGAAAAGCAAATGTAAAGTCCTCAAGACTAGTGTTGAATGCTTGCAATGCTAGACTTTCCTTAAGAGAGAGAATATGAAACTTAAAACCTGCCAACCCAGAGCTTTACGTTAATCTCATTAGATGAGCTTGTTTTATTGGAGGCGTAGCAAGGAGGCCAGTATGGCTGGGACAGAGTGCTGAGAACAGTAGGGTTAGTTGGGAGCGGTAAAATATACCAGGGTCAGACCTAGATCCTGTTGATCAGTACTCACATGAAAGAGTGTTAGTTTTACTGTAAGTGCATAGGATACTGGAGTGGTTTCATCTGATTTAACTTTTTAAAAAGGTTGTACATGGAAACAAGGATATCAGTTAGAAGATTGTTTCTTGAAAAGAATTTCAGATTCCTCAACTGCAAAATGAGAGTATTAACTCTTAAGTCATATTGTTGTAGGAAAGAGTTAAAACCTAAACAAAAGCTTGCTTGGCACGGAACAGGTGCCAAAATGGAGCTTCCTGCTCACATTTCTCTCCTGAGACATGGAGACAAACCAATCTAGCATCTTCCATAGATCTGCATTGAACTGCCCACTCCTCACCTGTGCATTCCATCCAGCTTTCCGAATTAGAGGCTCCTGAGATTGTGTGTTTTTCAAATGGGCCACACCGTGAATAACTGCAGACAGGATGCCTTCCCTACACGACCAACCCTTCCCAGTGACAGGTGGGAGACAGCACCAACTTTTCCTTATGAATTCAGAATCCCTTCATGGGGTAGGGTGTCACCATGTCAATTTGGGGGTTCACATGTGCCTGACTATTGAAGCAGAACTGCAGTGCAGGGGTGTGAGGTAGAGAAAACACCAGAAACTAACTAAATAATTCCGAAGCACCTCCTAGAAAATGCCTACACTGGCCATTTGGATACTTTGCCTTTTTAAGGTCAAAACCGCTGCTTTAAAAACAAATGACTCACTTTTTTCAACCAGGAAACTGCAAGGGCAATAATGGGATGCAGGGAGAAAATGTGGATTTAAGAGACTTAAAAACAGTCCTCAGGCAGACACATCTAAACCATAGCATCTAGGAATACATCTTTGTGTGGTCATGAAAAGCAAGGAAGTGACAACACAAAGTCAGATTATTGGTTACTTTCAATGAATGCCAGGGATTTATGATGGGATGGTATGTCACGTGTAAGACTCAGGTAGGAATGGCGGGGGGCTGGCCAAATTCTCTTTCTTCACCTGAGTGGTGGTTACAAGGGTACCGCCTCTTACTAACTTAATAAGATATATTTGTTTTATTCATTTCTATATCTGTATTTTACCTTAAAACAAATGATTAACAACTAAAGAAGAAACTAAGAGCACACAAATAATATATGTTACATGTTACTTACTTCAGTCAAGGCCGTGACACAAATTTTCAAAGTCAAAAAAACAAAATAGAGCCTGAGTTTCACAAAATGACTTGATTTCTTCTGCAAAAAAAAAAAAAAAAAAAGAGTAATGACGGTGTCATATTTTCTGCAGAATTTTTCTCTCCTTTCTGACTGTACATCATACTCACTAATTAAACTCTTATTCCATTACAAAGTTTAGTTAATTTATATGTCACTTAGCTGCCCCCATATCTTGATATTGTAAGACAAAAATAAATAATTAAATGAGCAATAGGAAAGCATTCCTGTTGATAAAACTTTTGAGATAGATTATAAAAAAATCTTACCTTGCAAACTGGACAATTAATTTTATAATTCCTTATTTTAATTTCTGAGTAGTAATTCTACACTATATTTTGACAGGCTTTAATATGACAATAAGTAACAACATCAGCCTTTCATGTATATATACATATCATATATACGTAAAATATAAAGGCATAGAAATATCTCCCTAAACTACTTTTTTCCATCCCAGACATGAAAAAGGACCATATGGAAGTGGAAAAGTCCTGGGGCGCCTGGGTGGCTTAGTCGGTTAAGTGTCCGACTTTCGCTTAGGTCATGATCTCACGGTTCGTGGGTTTGAGCCCCGCGTAGGGAACTGTGCTGACAGCCAGCTCAGAGCCTGCAGTCTATTTCAGAGTCTGTGTCTCCCTCTCTCTCTGACCCTCCCCTGCTCACGCTGTCTCTCTCTCTCTCTCTCTTTCTCTCCTAGAAATAAATAAAAACATTAAAAAAAAAAAAAGGAAGTAGAAAAGTCCTTACTGATTGTGAAAGACATTTGACTTGTGGAAAATTTCCAGGTTCTTTGATCATGGCATCTTTGGTTATTTGAGCACAAATTCTTTGTACCCTCATGATATAGTAATTTGGTAGAAATCGGGGTATCTCATATTCGAGTACTCTGGGAAAAATATAAATCACTACCTACCAAGCAGGTAACAGAGCTCACTCTTCTAAATGAACGTCTTATCAATAAACAACCACTCTCATTTCACCTTGATTTACTCTATTTTGGAACAGGTGGTATCTTTTTGTCTTCAACAAGGAGAGGTCTTTCAAAACCTAAACACTAGAGAACCATAGTAGGATGGAAGGCATTCTTTGTACAAGGTAAAGGAACGACTAGGGTTACTATATAAGATATTGTCGGGGCGCCTGGGTGGCTTAGTCGGTTAAGAGTCCGACTTTCGCTTAGGTCATGATCTCGCGGTTCGTGGGTTCGAGCCCCGCGTCGGGCTCTGTGCTGACTGCCAGCTCAGAGCCTGGAGCCTGTTTCAGTCTGTGACTCCCTCTCTCTCTGACCCTCCCCTGCTCACGCTGTCTCTCTCTCTCTCTCCTAGAAATAAATAAAAAACATTAAAAAAAAAAAAAGATATTGTCCCCACTGTAACAGACTGCCAAATTATCACAGCATCAACAGTATGTGAGTCTACAAAACTGCTTTATTAACTCAGAATGCTGGGATATTATGAATCGTACCTGCATGAAAACAAATTGCAATGCTTAGTTCATAAGGAAAAAAAAAACGTGGATTTTCAGAATTTAGAAATACTACAGTATTCATATATAAACAACAGGTTACCCTATTTTACAATATCTTATCCCTTCAGTTTTAAATCCCCTTACAATATAACGAACATGTAAACTTAAATATTTCAAAGACAGCAAGAGATGCCAAGTCTAGCCATTCATACTGAAAATGCTCATAAACCAGGGAATTTTTAGTCATTTTACTCTGGATAAAGGCTTGACAGGGCCAGGTGTGTAGCCAAGAAAGCATATTTTGCACTCTGAATCTCTCAGCATGGACAGACCTGGCAGAAGTGCTCATTTGCATGCCACTACTCACAACTGCTTTTCTAGTCACTTCCCCTCAGTCCACACCCTCACCCCCTGCAGTGTGAGGGCCCAACCTAGTGCTGTAGTGGAAGGTTTGGATGCACCAGTCCCTGAGGGCTACTCTCTGACTTGAAAATCAAGAAGTGCTTGTTGTTAGAGGAACAATGAGAAAAAAAAACAAGGAAAATTCTCATGACTTTCCCAGAAAACCCCATGGGTTAATTTCCATTACATAGTAACCACTGGTTAGGACAAATGTTTAAAAAAAAAAAAAAAAAGATTTGCCTCTTTTCTTCCATCTTATCTGCTTAAAGTGACAACAGTACAATATTGGGAAATCCTATATACAATTCAGTATTTGTAATACCAAAAAAGAGGTGAATGGAAGAGCCTTTGCCAGATGTCATTTCTATAATAGCCATCAAACAACCAGACCTGAAGCTTACCTGAAGCATATGAGCAATATTTGTGCATGCTCATATGGAGTGGGGGCTATCAATAAATTATTTTATTTGAGAAATCTCAGGTATGTCCAAAACATATGCATATTTTTCTCTGCAGGCACCTCCTTCAGAAATCTATAAATAGATTGTCAGCAAAGTAATAAAGGCACTTGTTATTTTTATTCCTTAGCAACTAGACAAAACCCACTTGTCCCATCACTTCATTTGCCCACTAACAAGACAGCTGAAAGTCATAAAATTAAAGTGCTTTGCTATAGCTATACCCAGGCAACGCAAGAGTGACAACAGAAGCAGTTAGTAAAATGCAGGGCCCAGGGAATCATTTAGAAAGGAAAGAGCCTGAGAAGTCCAGTGCTGCTCAGACATACTGTCATTTTCCACACATGCTGCGTGACCACAGAAGTGCAGCAAAAGCCCTGTCAGCTTCCCAAAGCTTCCTGCTTTGCACTCGTGGAGTAAATGTACTGAAATGTAAATTAATAACGGTGCCAAAGTTACAGAGATATCTTTGAGTTGGCTTTTACTCTATTTTTTTTTTTTGTAAGCCATTCTAAAATTTCAGTCCTTAAGTGAGGAAACCTCATGGTGCAGAACACTGCCAAGGCACGGTGGAATCACTGCTGAAGCCCAGCATTGAGCCGCAGGTCTGGTGGTGGTCATGGATTTACAGCAGCACTTCCTGAATTGTTTTGTTCGCTCTATCCAGCTCAAGATACTCTACAGGTTTCCTACAATATAGGCTTTTTTTTTTTTTAATGTTTTTATTTATTTCTAGGAGAGAGAGAGAGAGAGTGTGAGCAGGGGAGGGTCAGAGAGAGAGGGAGTCACAGACTGAAACAGGCTCCAGGCTCTGAGCTGGCAGTCAGCACAGAGCCCGACGCGGGGCTCGAACCCACGAACCGCGAGATCATGACCTAAGCGAAAGTCACTCAACCGACTAAGCCACCCAGGCGCCCCTCCTACAATATAGGCTTTGGGAGAAGTTTGAAAACTGCTACCTCCCCTTTCTGAACTATCTCAGAGCACACTAGGACATTAAAAGGCTCTGAGAATCCTTGAACAACAGGAGCTTGTTTAATCCACTTTCTCGATGTTATTTGACCATTAGACCCTTGGCCTTCTTCTTACATTTGGATGCAGCATACCATAGACCATAGTCTGGAAAATGTGGCTCTATAAAGCATGATGATATTTTAGCATGTCACAACGGGGCAGGTTCCAAAGTAACTAAACACTTTTTTGGCTTCATTTTTAAAAAAATTTTATGTTTTATTTTTTTAAATTTTTTAAAAAGTTTTAATTTATTTCTGAGAGAGAGAGAGACAGAGTGAGCAGGAGAGGGACAGAAAGAGAGGGAGACACAGAATCTGAAGACAGATTCCAGGCTCTGAGCTGTCAGCACAGAGGCTGATGCGGGGCTCCAACCCACAAACCATGAGATCATGACCTGAGCCAAAGTCAGACGCTTAACCGACTGAGCCACCCAGGTGCCCCATGGCTTCATTTCTTATGGTAGTCTTCTTGACAGAGCAAAACCTATGTACATTTTCATGAATTCCTAATGTTGGAGGCACAAAATGGACACTAATACACAACCAATTCTATCTTTACCACTTCATTAGCAGTATTAGAGAAGATGACAGGCAACGGAGGAACTCGGAGGGGCTGCCACAGGGGCAGGGACTGAGAAGGTAGTAGAAGTGTTCCCTGAAGAAGAACCAACAAAGGAAGCCTACCATCCTTGGACAACTGACCCTTTACTAACAAGGTGGCTATGATATCATAGGTTCCTCAAGTAAGAGACCATGAAAGATTAGAAGGCAATATGCATGACCTTTATGCTGTTGTAACGCAAACAGGATTGGAATATTTAATAAAAATAGCTTATATCCACTTAGCGCTTTCTATGTGCCCCACACTCTTATTACTTTATATGTACTATTTCTTTTGTCCCTGAGCACAAAATACAAATTGGGTTCTAATTTTTCCCCATTTTACAAATAAGGCAATTCAAGAACTGAGAGGTCACACAGCTAGTGAATACCACAATGGAAAAAAGATCATGCAGGACTAGGTATAACACGATTGGAACATGATTATGGATTTGAATTTGCAAGGATTTTAAATCCTAAAGAAAATTCTCTATTTTAGTTTAAGAATGTTCTGTTCTTTCTGGAAGACATCATCTGATTCTGTCATTATTTTATCAGAATGAAACAATTTTACTACCAGTTGAGATCATTTCCCACTATGTTTTACTGTAATTTTTTTTTTTAATTTGTATTTTTCAATAATGGAAATAATAGAATCTTTCATGCTTTCACATGTATTTCCTTCATTCACATGCCTGGATTCACCAAACTGCAGAACTTACCAAGGCAATGGAGAGGTATTGTCAATTCTATAATTACCTGTGTGGTTCATGACCCACCAGCAAAGTATATATAAATATAAATATTTTCAGCCCATGGAAAATGCTTTCAAGTTTTTAAATACATGTTCCAAACAAATTCTGTCATTGGTTCATTCGCTTCAATAAGCGTAATTTTCACATACAAAACAAAGGCCCTATTCTTCAGCACATAGACACAAGAACAGATCCATTTGTCATCTTTATCATTTAGCTTTAGATCAATTGATTATTGGCAGACTATGTCTGGTGTGAACAATATGAACAGAAATATTCATCTCTAGAAGAAACTCAGCACTCAGTCTCATTTCATGCACAAAGAGACCTTGCCCTTGTATTTCACTGAGCTGAAAGCAGCTTTTATTGATTTCACGTTGGACTGAATTTGTTACACATTCTACAGCAGTGGCAGAGATACTATTTGGCGATATTATGAATTTAAAAGTGAAAACTTAGATTTTAAAACAGAAAAGATGAAAATTAGAAAATGCTATAAATTTCTGGAAAGTCATAATCACATTAATTTCAACAAAGTTCCTTTAATGGGGGGGTCTTTTACAAAATGGGTAGAGGATTAAACATTTATTTCATTATCTAATACATGTCTAATAAATACCAAAAAGTAAACCCATCCATCTTCATATATATTAACACATCAAGGTCTTGATACATCAAAATCTGCAATATATATATACACATTATATATACATATACATATATGCATATATACATATATATGCACATCAAAATCTGCAATATATATACACACATTATATATACATATACA
This sequence comes from Hyaena hyaena, assembly GCF_003009895.1. Taxonomy (NCBI): domain Eukaryota; kingdom Metazoa; phylum Chordata; class Mammalia; order Carnivora; family Hyaenidae; genus Hyaena; species Hyaena hyaena. Next base: position 100,858 of record NW_024080933.1, on the reverse strand, counting down.
TCTATATGTTAAACTATTCAGTTAAATACATCTATATGTATATATAATGTAGCTAAAAGGAATATTTGTATGCATTTACTGTGATGCACACATGATCCAAAATAATTACACTCCAATGTAGTCCAAGTCACTAAATATTCCCAAGAGAAGGCAAACTAAATCTCTGGTAACTAGGGCACATTATTTGTGTTGGGGCTTTTTCAGTCATGTTTAGAAATGTCTAACACATATACCCTTAACATGAACTATATTTGAGAGGTTTCTCTTCAGTTAAATACTATATGAACAGCTGAGAAAATTCTGGGCTTGTATTAAAACCGTACCCCTGTTTTAAATCTGTAAAACTGAATGTTGAAATATGATTCCCACTTTGAGAGGCAAGAAAATCCCTCTTACTAGCTTTCACATTACTTTTAAATAAAGTATTTCATACAACAAATCTCTGGACAAATTCACAAGCAAGTCTGAACCACATGTGTGTAAATGTACATAAAATTAGTATTATAATGATATTTGAAGTTCAGTTAGGCTGTTGCAAAAAAGCCTTTTTACTTCTTCATGTCCTTAAAAGTGAATAAACTTCATAATAAAATTTCTGTCCCATTCCATGTAAGCTTCCTTGGAATAAATGAAAAAAAAAAAATAGAGTGCATGGTACATAAATAAGTAGAAGAAATCAGAACAGCTTGAAAGCATGTATAGTGTCTTGTTTTTCCAATGTGATTATTTCCTCAACAAAAAGTAGCAAATGTTGTATACAAGTGCCTCTGCCAGTGGTTGAAAATTGAGCCCCACACACTACACTGGCTCAACTATTAGGCATCTAAATGGAGCATGCGAAAAAGCCATAGCGTGTGCAACGCCTGGATGGACATGGTGTCTTTCTCTTTTACTTGGAGCTGCTGAATGTAAAGAGAGTCAACGGGGATTTATTGACCTCCCACAGAGTGGAAAACGGCATATTACCAAAGGGTTTGAGGTACATTTTTGAAGAAAAAAAAAAGAACTGGCTCTGTAGTTACAAGCATGGAAGGTTCTAAGCTAGTGCTACGAAGATGTGAAAATGGTTGTTAGGTAGCAGCTTCCAAACAAGTGCTCCTCCACTTTTCCCCAAATTATCCTCAGAAGTCATAAATGCCAAATGTTGCTGTGCCATTGCGATATAAAAAGAAATTTATATTTGGTCTTTGTCCTCAGTTCCTGGCAGAGAGCTTTAAAACCCTTGGAATTTCCCAAGTGGTAAGGGTGAGAGGAATATCTTTTGTTAATCATTGCAAGTGCTTGCAACCACAAGAGAGTTCATGTTAATAAGGTGATTTTTGGAAAGTCTTTAAGGAGGAGGTGTGGCTGGCTGCCAGAGGAGCCAACCACAGGATTCCAGCCCCATTCTGAACTGGAAGGGAGAGGGGCTAGAGATCTGACTTCATTCACCAGTGATCAGTAATGTAATCAATCATGCATCTGTAATGGGATCTCTAAACAAGTCTTAAACAACAGGGTTTGGAGAACTTCCAGGCTGGTGAACACACCCAAGTGCTGGGGCAGGGACTATGCGGACACTGTATAGCCTCACCCATACTTGTCCTATAAAACTCTCCCACTGGGCTGTTCTTGTGTTGTGTCCTTTTTAATTAGCCAGTAATAGTGAGTACACTGTTTTCCTGAGTTCCTGAACTATTCTATCAAATTGTCAATCCCAAGGAAGGGGCTGTATGAATCTGTGAATCTCCTAATTAATCACTTGTCAGTCAGGAGTATGGAAGACCCAGAAAAGCCCTTGGCATCTGAAGTGAGGGGCAATCTTGTGGGACTGAATCCTTTTTTTTTTTTTTTAATGTTTTATTTATTTCTGAGAGGGAGAGAGAGAGAGACACACACACACACACACAGCATGAGCAGGGGAGGGTCAGAGAAAGAGGGAGACACAGAATCCAAAGTAGGCTCCAGGCTCTGAGCTAGCTGTCAGCACACAGCCCGATGCAGGGCTTGAACCCACAAACCGTGAGACCATGGCCTGAGCCGAAGTCAGACACTCAACTGACTATGCCACCCAGGTGCCCTGGGAATGAATCCTTAAACTACGGGGTCTATGCTAAACTCTAGGTGGTTGGTGTCAGAGTTGAATTAAACTTTAATACCTCCATTGGCACCCATAGAAAATGAGAGAATAGCTTGGTGTGGAAACCAACATATTTGGTGACGGAAGTGCTGTGTAGCTAAAACCTAGATCTTAAGAACTAAAGAGCATTACAAGGTCAACTATTTATCTACTTTTACCTCACTTTACTCAAAGGATGCCTTGTTTAAAGCAGGCATGTTCAAAAAACTTCCCTAAATGAAAAATAAAACAATGTTCAGAAAATCTCTTATGTTCCATTTTTAATTGATTCCCTTACTTTTTATTTTATTTTTTTTAAATATTTTTATTTATTTCTAGGAGAGAGAGAGACAGCGTGAGCAGGGGAGGGTCAGAGAGAGAGGGAGATACAGTCTCTGAAACAGGCTCCAGGCTCTGAGCTGGCTGTCAGCACAGAGCCCGACGCGGGGCTCGAACCCACGAATCCTGAGATCATGACCCAAGCGAAAGTTGGACGCTCAACCGACTAAGCCACCCAGGTGCCCCTACTTTTCATTTTAAATGTCCCCAAGATTTCCTTTTTCGTTTTGTCTTCTCAGTCTGCTTTCTAGGAATAGAAGATTTTCCAATACTTAGTAATCCCTTTTGGAGGAGAGGTTTACTAAAATACACTTTAAATCCACCAATTAGTAAAATAAGCTAAGAAAAACTCCAAGGATATCTGTATTATACTCCTGGTTCAACCACCTGATGCACCTTGAGTTACTCTTAAGTGAGTTTGGGGGAAGATTATCACCAATCTGCTGAGACTGTTCTGATAATTACATTAAATAATGTAATTTTGTGGCCAGGCTCACCCACATTTTCTTGAAAATGAAATTTTAATCATACTATATTGGCTTATTATAGTACACATAATTTTACTTACAAACATTGCTGTGAAAGAAGTTTTACATCATTGTGACTAAAGAATAAATTCCTCTGAGAGCTTTGTACAGGGTTAGCCTGAAATCTAAGCTGCCTGAGTTAGAATTTCAACTAAAACTCAGATAATATGTAAAACCCTGGACAAATCACATAAACTCTATATGCCTTGGTTTCCTCATCTATAAAAGCCAGAAATTATATTTAATTGGGTTGCTGTGAGAATTAAATTAGTTGATCATGTTAAGCACTTAGAGGAATTGCTGGTATAGTAAACATTATGTAAGAGTTGGCTGGAATTATGAGAGCTTAAAGAAGTCAATTTGTAAAAACTTTCAATTCTAGGACCAATTCTAGGTACAAGTTCTGGTCTTAAGATGTGTTTTGAAAACAAGATGATAAGCTAATTAAATTTAATTGATCCCAGGCTTGAATATTTAAGCTTGTTACACAGCATTAGTTCTTTTCCCCCTGTAATGATTATCTTTCTCTGAACTGTCAGAAGTAAGCTTATAACAATCTTAATTCTAGCAGAAATTAAGACTGCACCACTAGTTTTAACAATACAGGTGACCATTAAAGTGCATTGCCATTTTGTGGTGAAGGTTGCCCCAAGGAAAGGGGTAACAGATACTATCAGAAATGCGTGGAACAAAGAGAAGATAAAAGGAAGTGGACAGTGTATTTCATGAAGTAATCATAACACCTAAAGTAATTTTTTAATCCTGTACTTGTTTCCCTCCCTTTTCTAATTACGGCTGTTCTCCAGTGGAGACTTCTTTGTAATAGTCATTGCAGTTTTCTTTGAGTATTTTCCTTTTCTCTTTCTCTCTTCCTTCCTTCCACTCCCCTCCTTCCTTCCGTACAATAGCTGCCTTGTGCCACATACTCCAATAGGCATTAAGAGTTACAGCAGTCAATCAAACACAAACCTGCCTGCAAGATCCTCACATGTCTATGTGGAAGAGACTGGCACACGGGCAGATCGTCACAGTCAATGCAATTAGTACACAGATACTCACAGATGGAAGCAAAAATGTGCAAAGAGTAGACTGAGGAGGGTTGGAAGGAGAGATAAGGAAAGTTTTCTGAATGAGGAATTGATTGAATTGAGCCCTCAAGAATTAGTAGAAATTGACTTGTGTGCACAGGAGAAAAGAGATCAGCATGGTAGATGATCCACACAAAGGGGAAACCTGAAAAAGGCAAGGAGCCATGAGACCTGGGTAGGAAACTGAAAATTAGGTCTATGTTGTTGGACTATCTATACTGTGTGAGTGTGTTCAAGATTTTAGGCAACATGCACTGTTCTTTAAAATATCCCACATAATAAAATATAGAAGTAGAATCTTTATCTAGTCTTTTTGAACATGTACATTTCTTCAGAAACACACTAGGTCATATTTCTGGCTTAAAAAATAAAACTATGAGATAGGGGCACCTGTGTGGCTCGTTGGTTGGGCCTCCAACTCTGGCTCAGGTCATGATCTCACGGTTTGTGGGTTCAAGCCCCGCGTCAGGCTCTGTGCTGACTGCCAGCTCAGAGCCTGGAGCCTGTTATGGATTCTGTGTCTCCCTCTCTCTGTGAACTTCCCTGGCTCGCTCTCTCTCTCTCAGAAATAAATAAAGCATTAAAAAATAAAAAACAAAAAAACTATGAGATAAACAATAAAGACCTAATTTGTGCCAGACTGTTCTGGGCATTAGATACAGGAGTGAACAGGACAGGCTTGATGGAGCTTATAACCTAGAAGGGGAGAGGGAAAATAAATAGATACAATTCAAAATTGTAAAAGTTCATTTGTATTTTAAAATAATGAATTCATTCTGATTTAAACTATCAAGGGTAATTTGTGAAGTTATTTAATATTTATCAGGGACTAAGCTCCTCCCTAAGCTTAGTGGTAAGTTTTACTGTTGAGATTTAGTTCATCTATTCATTCAATTCACCTGTATTCATTGAGCATTTAACTACGGTACAGAATATTCAATTAATTGAGCTGCTTGGACTACATCCACAAACAAATGGGCAAAGAAAAACTTTGAATTCCTTTTTTCTCCTCCTTTCATTTCTCTGACAGTAGCAGTAGAAAAACAATCTTTGATTCCTCTCTCATCATAAAGATTTCATGAATCTAAGAATGAGCCTGAGTATCAGGAAAATAATTGATTAGAAAGCAAGAACAGCAGCAGTCAGGTCATATTCATAATTCTTTCTCTTAACTAAAATCTATAGGTGTTGCATTTTTTAATGCTTCATTTAAACTATCTAAAGAAAAAAAAAAAACACATCAAGGTGTCTATGTAAACACTTATAGCCCAGTGGCATTTTTAAAGATGTACATAAACCCAATGTGGGATCCTTAATGGACACAGAAGTCATGAAACCACAATAAGAAATGTAATGCCAACCACAAGTTATCTAATATTTCAGAGATAACAACATCCTGTAATGTTGGACAATAATTTTAAGGCAGATTGAACATAGTTGTGCAATTATCATAGGGGAAAAAGGTCTGCACATTTTTGTGATTTTTCTTTTTTGACACATTAATTGCTTCTCGATACACAAGGAGAACAAAAGCAGCAGCATGCCATATTTATTCAATGAAGGGTGAGCCACAGGGGTTGGGGAACATTCTTTCTCCAACACTAGCCAAATTATCTCAGTGCCCAACTTGTAAGAGGCTGCAATAATACTCGATCATTTCAGAGTGCTGGTAGGGTTATGCATCATTTTAACAGCACGATGGCAGATTGTGATCATCTTCATGTTATAGGAATCTGGAGATAAGTGGCAGGCATGGTGAGTCATTTTCATACATCCTCATTCTGCATGGAAACTTAAAGAGATAGTCAGAAATTGTTCTCTTCTGGCATGCAATGCTCATTAACTCCAAGGAGTAAGGAGGCTTGTGCATTCCTGAAGGGTCGCTGGTGAAATTATTAAGACTTTTGGTATTCATTTTAAAAAAAAACCCAAGGGAGACAGCGTATAGTCACTAAAGTGATAATATGTCATCTAGTAAGAATATGTTTCAGAACAAGAAAACTGAAATAAAATGGATAGGAAGCTCCATCAGGGCAGGAGTAATGTCAGTTGCGTTTACAGATTTGTATATTCAGTGCAGGGCGCAATACTAGAAACATAGGTGTTGCGTAAACAGTGTTTCAATCAATGATGCATGGATGAATTAACAAATGATAGATATATTATAATTGTTCGGTGTGTATGTTAGTGCCAGCTTTGCTCATGTAAACTATTCCCTGTAAGTCTGAGAAGCTGGCTATTTGGCCACTAAAATACATCTTAAAAAGTAAGAAATTTTTACTTGTCATCATAATGTATTTGTATGCACTGAACAGCTACTGCTTAACCACTTGAATAAAAAGGACATTCAGCATGTTTATGCCAATTCAACTGCCATCAACATCCGAATACCCACAAAAAATCATCATCAGAGATAATCAGTTCTTTTGGTAAAGGCACAAAGCAGTTTGGAAAATCTTAATTGAAAACTGGACACAACTGGATGATGATTGATGATGAATGCAATGGTGATGAATTAATTTATTTCTTAATGAGCAGGCTCAGATCCTTCATTTCCTCTAAGAGATTAGCATATTTAAATACAATATGCTATGTTTCCCCTATAAGATCTAATCTTTTAAGCACTAAAGCACTATGCCTACTTCAAAGACTATTTTAATAAAAAAGAAAGGGATAAAAATAATCCTGTACACAACCAGAGCTGTGGAGGCACATGTTTTAGGAAAAGGTGTGTCTGTAAATAGGCTTTATATTTGAAATACAGATGCTAGATTAGGTTTGCCAAGCAACTATGTCAAAAAACTCAAACTAAAATGATGTATCACTGAAAATAGGTTCCTCCATTCCTTATAATGCCACAAACGTATCATCTGTGCCCTAAAAACAATATCCTATATTTTATATTAAATGATGACTAGTCTATTTTTCTGTTTATCTCTTCCTTGTGTGTGTCTTTTTTTTAAACTTTAATTTCTTTAAGTTTAATTAGTTTCCTTTCTTTTCAGTGTTCTTTTGAGACATCTTAAAAGCAGCGATGTGGGATTTGATTTAAAATCAGTGTGACATAAGAGTTAGTGAAGGATATCGGAGAATAAAGGAGTCACTTCACTGGAATGGCATTTAAGTCCATTTTCGGGCTTGAGGCAGTGTGGCTGGACTCGGCTGATATTTATTTCTCTATCATCTGTGTTGGTAAATATAGATTTGAGTTGGATTGTTCCCTTATTCAATTATATGCACTTTACAGAGAGAGCCCAAGTCTTTAATTTCATTTCCACTCCCCTCAGTACTTGGTAAACTGTGTCCATGGTGTACTCAGAAGACAGGCAATGCCCAAACCTAAAAACCAGGTCTATATTACACAGAAGCCACAGAAACTCAAGGTATCAAGAGATCTCGCAAGTCTGGACAGAAAAGAATATTGAAATAGAACTTTCCCCATGGATCTCGTCAACTCACTTGGGGCACCAAGGAATCACCTGGGGCAATGTGACTTAACTCTTAGTTAATGGAATTTCTGACCAACCAGATTCCTATTGCCTTACCATTCAAGATAGCAAAGCTTTCATTGTAATAGTGGCATTCATAACAAGACAAGTTAGCCCATATTGTCAGCTCCATAAATAATTGGGTCCCAGAAGGACTGGCAGAGAGCTTTGGTGATATATAGCTACCAACTACACTGACAAATTGTGATCAGGCTGCCTTTGTTCGAAAAGCAGCCCGTCTCAATATAAACTCAGAATGGCAGGGGAATTGTGCAGCATAAAGCAGTCCGATAAATGAAGCTCCCATCTGTCACAGGGAGTTCCACCCCAGGACAGAGGTCACTGGATAATAATAATAATGATGAGAGCAATAATGTGAATAATGACATCATCATAATAATAGGTGAACGAGCTGTAAAGAGTACAAGGGGTGCCTATTGTCAACTCGGTGGCACTGAAGGGGAACTTTGACTGTCTTCCCAGAAGATGGGCAAATCAAATTCAAATAACTATTGTTCTCAACAGGGGCAGAATCAGTCATAGGATTTTCAGTGCCATTGGCATCCTGTGACACAAGGCAGCTGGGTGACAGAAAGAATCTGTCAAAAATCACTAGTGTGCTTGACCCAGTACGGGGAGGTGCAGTGAGAAAATGCCCTGCTTCATAGAAATACTAACAAAATGAGAATGTCTTAAACCCCCTATGTGCATTAATACTAACTATCCAGTCCACTGAAGGAACAATAAAAGACTAGTCATTTTTATTGACCGATAACTTCACCTGGTAGAGCCTGTGAAATTTTTCATTCCTTCTCCATTTTGTTCTCGGAGGTTGGGGAGGGGTGGATTAAATTTCTGAAACACGTGTTACATATAGCCCCTTGTTTTCCATCATCTGTGGAGTTTGCCAGTTTTATCCCCATTTTAGTGTTGAGAAACTGAGAGAATTAACAACTTTCCTAAGGACATGTGATAGCAACAGTCAAAGTTAGAATTCACATCCAGATCCAGCTTCCTCCAAAGTTTATACCCGTAGTAAGTAGGCTGGATTATGGTCTCCTGAAAATGTGCATGTCTGAATTTCCAACACTGTGAATATGCTATCACACATGATAAAAGGACCTTGAAGATATAATTAAGGATCACAAGATAGGGAGAGTACCATGGATTATCCAGGTAGGCTCAGTATTACAAGAGTAAAAGAGAGGCAGAGGGACATTCTCTGGAAAAGGCAAAACTGCTGTGGCAGAAGCAGGGGTGGAAGTGAGGCAGCCAGGAGGCAAAGAATGCCCACAGCATTCAGAAGACAAAGGACCAAGGAAGAGATTCTCCCTTGGAAACTCCAGAAGGAAAGAGCCCTGGTGACATGTCATTTTGTTTTTTGTTTTAATATTTATTTATTTATTTATTTATTTATTTATTTAGAGAGCAATCAGGAGAGGGGCAGAGAGAGAGGAAGACAGAATCACAAGTAGGATCCACGCTGTCAGCTCACTGAGCCTATGCGGGGCTCAAACCCACCAACTGTGAGATGATGACCAGAGGTGAAAACAAAAGCCTGACACTTAACCAACTGAGCCAGTCAGGTGCTCCCCTGGTAACACTCTGGAGTGAATTCCCTAAGACTCATTTTGGACTTCTAATGTCTAGAACTAAAATAGAATACATTTGTCTTATTTAAATCCACTAAGCTTGTGATGACTTGTTACAGCAGCACTAGAAAAAGAATACCTCGAGTAGCAATGCTTTCTTAATTAATGACTGGGCAAACGGACTGCTCTTGCATTAAGAGACAAAAGTCATCTCTGCTATTCTTTTTTAAAGTTTATTTATTTATTTTGAGAGAGAGAGTGAGTGAGTGGGAGAGAGGCAGAGAGAGAATCCCAAGCAGGCTCTGTACGGTCACTATAGAGTCACAATGAGGGGCTTGAACTCATGAACCATGAGATGATGACCTAAGCTGAAGTCAGAAGCTTAATTGACTGAGCCATCCAGGTGCCCTCCATCTTCAGTTAATGAATAGCATATAGCTGAATGGGTGGGCCACTAATACACTATTTCCCCACAGAGATAGAGGGAAAGAGATGAGGTCCAAATGGATCCTGTTGATCTCTTGGTCTGTGGAATCTGAGTCACTCTCCTGGGAGCGTTAGCAGTTTAGCAAATCATGGGCAGCACATAACACTACCTAATGAATGAAAGAGAGAAATAAAAAAATAATTTAAGAGAAAGGAAATTTTCTATACTTCCCCCTTTTAGACTAAGCTTATTCTACTTTGTAACTCAAAGAAAATGAAGAGGGGCCAAAACAAAGCACCCTGGGTTCTTTCTGAGACAGTAGTTTACCTAATTTAAAGTTATCAGACAGCTGGAATGAGCACACCATGTTTCTGAATCTCCCTTCAGCTACGGCATGGAACTTTAAGCCTCAGACTCATGTTAGTAGAGAGAGTACACTCCACACCAGTGAAGTTTGACAGCTCCCACAAGCAAGCTCACACACAAACACAAGCCACTGCCACCACCAGTGTAGTCACTGCCATTTAAAATACTTTTTTCAAAATTAAAAATATTTAATGAGATGTTTACGTCACACCCATTTGGGGAAACTAAGCTTTTATTTTAAGTATGAATAATACAGCTGCGTGGGTTTTAAAAATCTCCTAATTTCAATCTGAATACAGCACAGCTGCCTTGATGAGCGATCACAGAAGGGTGGCAGTGCCATTGGTTCAAAGTTGGAATATGTAATGACGTCTCATCATCAATGGCTCCTTTTTAAAAATAATGCTGGTATGCAAGCACTGCATTGGTCCACGAAGGTGTCGGTGAACTGGGGCTCATGTATAAGCCAGGCAAAGCAAAGCATGTGCGAAATGTGAAGTGTTGAATATATATGTGTATATATTTGGTTCTTTTAAAAGCACAGTGGTCATCCTTCCTCATATGGCTTTGTAAGAATCGGCTTCGTTAGCATCAGCTGCACAAGTTACTCTTGCATGATGTAAAACTCCCATCATCTGACATTTTGTTCTAAAAACTATTTTCAAAATGTCAGCAAGTCTCCAGACTTCAACTCACTGGTTAAGGCCTACTCAAAATCTGCTACTAGCAACCGCTTGGTGGTCGGTGTGGGTTTTTTTTTCCCCCTCAGTGAATATTCATACAGGAAAGAGTTCACTGTTCAGATATAAAATGAAGTGAAAAAAACTTTGTTTTCCTTCCTTGTAACCCCACAATATATAACATACTGATTTCCAGCTCCAGAAAAAAAATCACAAAGGCAAATCAGACTGAATGAAATTATAACAGAGGAGATAAAATATAGGCATTCCAACAAATGGCAGTAAAGCATATAAAAACCATTAATGGTTTCCCACTAGTGCTAATTTTGAATTCTAGGTAAAAGCAAACACAATTAGGAAAATCCATAAATTGTGTTTCTGTTTGCACGTTATTGCCAAGCAAATCATTTTATAGCCACTGTCTCAATTACCCACATCCATGTCATATCTAAGCCTCATCATGCTCATCAGTAAATAAAAGTTCATTCAATGCCTACAAGCACCACAGGACTATGCTAATTTGGATTTCCCTAATTCACAATTTGAGGCTAGTTGATACAGATAACCAAAGTTTACAAGGACAGCAAGCAAGTACTAGAATGATGATGCTTAAGGGAACAAGTTTCTGGACTTCTACCTCTTATACTTGAAATCACACACTGCTGCACTGTGGGCCCTTAGATTTGCTAGCTTAAAAGTATGGAGAAGATGGGGCGCCTGGGTGGCTTAGTCGGTTAAGCGTCCGACTTTCGCTTAGGTCATGATCTCGCGGTTCGTGGGTTCGAGCCCCGCGTCGGGCTCTGTGCTGACTGCCAGCTCAGAGACTGGAGCCTATCTCAGAGTCTGTATCTCCCTCTCTCTCTGACCCTCCCCTGCTCACGCTGTTTCTCTCTCTCCTAGAAATAAATAAAAATATTAAAAAAAAAAAAAAGTATGGAGAAGAGTTAAGAGCAGTGTCAGGACATTAAGTAAAATGGAGCAAAAGGTCCTCAGAATGGTGGGTGACAAGTCCTAATGAAAAGGAGGAAAGGAAGGAAGAGCCATTTTCCTAGGATAGCAGTGAGGGTACACATAGATGGGGCGAGGTGTCTGGGCAGGAGTGGCAGCTTAGTGAGCAAGGCGGCAAGAGTCCTTCCCCCAAAATGGCCCGAACAAGCATAGAATGCATAGAAAAAAATCTTTTATGAACACGTATATTTATACACCCACAGCAACATTCTCACGGTTTTCAGTGCTCTTATACTAACTCTGCTCATGGAGTTCAAATGCGTTAATATATAAGGAACTGTAGGCAGTGTTAACATTGCTTCATTTTTCCCTCCAGTTTGCCACTTCATGAAGATATTTTAACTACTTGTCATTGATCATGATTACACACAAGTGAGTACTCCTCATTAAAAACTTGGCACTGATACACAAATAATTATTGACACAATTAAGCTTTGACACCGTACCCATCAAATTCCTATTGTCCTCACTATGCATCAGTCCCACATCATTCTTTTTTAAAAAGAAGAAAATTATCTGTTTTAATCAGAACTAAACTCTCTCAAGTTTGTTCACAGTATAAATATAAGGAAATGCTGAATTACTAAAAATAGCCAGTGCTCTATCCAGTATATTATTAGCATTCATAAAAGGGAAATGAAAAAGCAATGTTCAGACATTGAAGGACAGACATCTAACACAATAAAAAAGAATAATTCAGCATGAGATTCCCCAAATAAGAGAAGTGTGTCATTGCCAATGACTGCAAAGGCAGTGTTCTGATGGTTATTTAAACAAGCTATATGACTATACGAGCATATAACCGAATATATTATCTACAACCTGCTTAATTTCCCAACTTCTTAAAGTTGACACAGTTATGTTTGCTAATATAGTCAGTGCATAATTACTCTGGTCAGTATGAATATTTAACAAGTATTTCAAAAGAATGATAACCATTTTTATTTCTAAAATTAAAAAAAATGGTGGAAAAAAAATTTTAAGCCCTACACAGTCATTCCCATCAAGAAACAGAATATCATCTCCTCTCTTCCAAATATTGTTTAGGCCACATCTGCTTTGAGGGAGCTTGAAATATTATGATAGAAATGTTTGGATAATTAGCAATTAATTTCCGTTGACTGATATACAAAAAAAATAGAGCTGTGTATGCATGAAGCAAATCACAGTGTGTGGTTTCCCTTCCCTCCTGATCACATTTCCACATGGGAAGAATCTGGTTGATACAAACTCTAAAGACAGTCTGAATCAACTGAATGGAAAAATCTACCAACTACATTACACTGAAACTGAAGGAGGCAGAAAACAGACAGAAAAGATGTCCCAGTATAAATATGGAAGACGGTACTGCTGCCAAGCTCTACATCCCAGGCCTGTCCTGATGCCCTCTGCAATCCAGCTGGTTTTAATGGCAGGCACAGAATAAAGCTCGAACACTGATTTTAAGCATTTATCTTTATTCTTTATTAAGCCATTAATAACAAGAGTTTAAAAATTTTTTAATGTTTTATTTATTTCTGAGAGAGAGAGAGAGAGAGTAAGCAGAGTGAGCAGGGGAGAGTCAGAGAGAGAGGGAGACACAGAATCTGAAACAGTCTCCAGGCTGTGAGCTAGCTGTCAGCACAGAGCCTGACGCGGGGCTTGAACCCACTAACCGTGAGATCATGACCTGAGCCGAAGTTGGATGCTCAACTGACTGAGCCACTCAGGCACCCCAATAACAAGAATTTTAAAAGAATTCCTATTGCCCATATGTATCCTGATCCCACCTGGTATCACTCTGCCCTTCAGTCACCTGATGCCTAAAGAATCAGAGGGTGCCTCACTAAAGAATCAGAAAGCAGAGCCAGGGACACTACTTCTGATTTACAAGTGTCCAACAGCAGTTCTGTCAACATGTATATCACATACCCCACACTACATAAGATTCTATACAAAGGGATTTTTTTATTACAAAACTCAATATTCTCCAATTAATACTATCTGGCATTTAGGTCTCACACAAAATCTGAGAATTTATTAATATAAAATAGTCCCAGCTTCTAAGAACATAAAACACCTAAGGTAACCATGGTGGTGAGGGGCAGGTATTAGCTCTGGAATGAAGAGGGCAAATAAAGAATGAATTAATAGTAATCAGATATTGTGTAAAGTAGTGTGTGTCAAATGTCAAATCAGCATTGGAATTAGCATTGTATTCAATTTAGAATTTTGCCACTTTTTAGCTGAGAAACTTGGGGCAAGCCATTCAACCTTTATAAAAATAAGTCTCATCACTTATGAAAATGAGAGTGAAATCCTTTTCATGATGCTAGTGTTGTAAGGAAATGTAAAAATATATGTTAAAGTGACAAGCATCTTTCTTTCTAACCAATAATAAAACTGTCTAGAACCAACTGTCATGAAAGCAATTAATGGCATTTCTGAGGTCATTACAATCTCTGGTTTTGACTTCTTAGTCTTATGTACATTTCTCTCATCCAGAATCATTTTTTTTCATTTTGTATCTTCTGCTGTGTATGTTCATTATGTCAGTTTCATGAAATCTTTTATAGTTTATGTAAAGGATAAATTATACATAAAGAATTACATTGGGCATTATAATAAAGTTTTCTGTATGACAAAATAATTTACTAACATTAATTGCTGATTGACTTTACTCAGGGAAAAGTGTTTCTCATATAAAACTATGTATGTCAAAAAGCCTCCTAAAATGTATTTTACCAAGAGAATTACAGATAAACAAAGAAGAGTGTATGTCCAGAAGGTTATGAATTTGAAGTGCAGAGCTTTATGCCCTCAACTCTTTTTGACATTTGGTTACACACCCAAGACTCAAATCTACTTAGCATACAATTTGAGGGTATACAGATCACAGAAAACCGGATTTTCCTTCTTTCAAAACAACTACGATATAGGAAAACTATCCATTTTAATTCTTATTGTCTACCTCTTTGTATCAGCTGCGAAAATGTTGACACTTAAAGGCAGATCACATAAAGGAGAAGTGATAAAGGGAAAATAAATGTGCACAATAGATCACAGCAATTTGGCCACACAAGTACAGTCATAGATGAAAAACTGGGGCTCAGTCAGGTTCAATGCCTTGCCCAACATCAGAGCTTCCAAGTGGCAGATGGGATGTATAAAGACATTGGTCTACTACTACCTCAAGGTTCTTACAACCAACCAAGTTGTCCCCTAGATAAACACCAAATCATTTCTAGGAAGTCAGTGAACTCACTGCAGATCTTCATTAAGAAAGGTGTTCTGAGTCAATTAAAAAAAATCATGATTTTTTCATTATCTTTCAAGTACTTTATCTTGCTCATAGAAACACAGATATGCCATTTTACCTACAGCCAGATGCCTCTTTGATTATTTTTTAGATAAACATTTCTTTGATTCTTTTCTAAATCTTTGAAAGCAAACATTAGATATTCGAACAGACAGTAATGAAGCGGACTGTACTGCTGCTTCCCTATGTCTAACTGTCAAGCAACATTGGCTAAATCACTTTATAATCTTACTGTTGAAGTAGTTATTCCAGAATTTATAATACAAATATTTTAAGCTATTAACATGAATAGACTTTTATTTTCTTGACTCTTACCCTTAGAAAATGGATTAGCTGAATTTTCTGGTCAGTTTGCTACCCCATCAAGAATGCAATGGCATCAAATTTTGAAATGTGAAAATGGCTGATTGGTCTTTAATGAAAGATTCTAATTTATACCAGTTTCTTTGAAAACACATGACTAGTTTCTGTTAATAGCCTAAATGATCACAGTTCCACCAATTAAAGTTAACAAGCCAGTAGTCATTACAGCTCATATTAAGAAACAAATATATATTACTCACATCTATAAATATGGACTTAGAAAGGAAAAGTGATGAAATTAATATGAATCACAATTCTTCATTTCCCTTACTCTAGATAAGTTGTAAACTAGATTAGGGTCTTTTCTATAGTAATACAGAAACCTCATGGCTTGAGTCAACTATCAAGCTGTAACCATAACCAAACATCTGGGACACTTAGGCAATTCCTAAATTTAGAACTTGCACGTGTTTTATTTATTCACTAGTGTTCCCCAAGTATAGTATCTAATAGGGTTCATACCTTATTTTTTTTTTTCGGCACAGTTTTATACTTACAAATTCACCTTTTATTTATGATAAATAGTACTGATCTACTTATAAAATTTCCTTTAGGAAAGACTTTAAATAAAAAGAAGTGAGTCCAATTTTAGTAAAAACACTAAGAAATGTTGAAAAGAGGTGGAGGAGGTGGGACACCTGGGTGGCTCAGTTGGTCAGGCATCCAAATTCTGCTCCAGTCATGATCTTGCTGTTTGTGAGTTCAAGCGCATCAGGCTCTGTGCTGACAGCCAGCTCAGTGCCTGGAGCCTGTTTCAGATTCTGTGTCTCCCTCTCTCTCTCTCTGCCCCTCCCCCATTTGAGTGCTGTCTCCCCCGCCCCGTGCCTCTCTCTCTCTCTCTCTCACTCTTGCTCTTGAAAAGAAAAAAGAAAAGAAAAGAAAGAAAAGGGGTGGAGGAGAGAAGGAGAGATCAAAGAAAATAGTGAGGGTGGGTCTGTGCTATGGACTGAATTCTGTTCCCCTTCCCAAATTCATATGTTAAAGTCCCAACCTCCAATATGACAGTATTTGGGGTCAAGCCTTTAAGAGATAATTAGGGTTAGATTCCTCATGATGGAATTAGTGGCTTTATAAGTAGAGGATGAGAGAGATCCTTTTTTGTCTGCTATGTGGAGAGTACAAGTGAGAAGGTGGCTTCAGGCAAGGCAGAAAGAGGACCCTCACCAAGAACCAAATAACCCAGGCACCTTGCATTTTCCAGCCTCCAAAACTATAAAAAGTATTTGCTGATTAACCTACTCAGTCTGTGGTATTTTGTTATAGCAGACTGACAAGACTAATACAGTGAGAGAATTTAGAGAAATATACAGAAAAGAAACACATCCAGCACTCTGGGATGGAGGACACAATATGAGGAAGAGAATTGGCCACCATGAGGCTGGGATGAGCCACAAATTCAAATACAGTTTGATCAAACAGAAGGACTCCCTAAGGTTGCACTCGAGCATGTACCACTTTTGGCCATCTTAGTAGCAGGACCCTTCCCCCTTTACAATGTGAAAAAAGCAACATAGGAAGGAAGAAGAAATAGAGGTGGCACAACAGGCTATCTTAATTAGCTCCATCCCAAAGCTAGGTCTGGAGAAATCTGGACAAGCAAAAAAAAAAAAAAAAAAAAAAANGAGGTGGCACAACAGGCTATCTTAATTAGCTCCATCCCAAAGCTAGGTCTGGAGAAATCTGGACAAGCAAAAAAAAAAAAAAAAAAAAAAAATCCCAAAACAATGACTAAAAGAATTTAACATAGCTAGATCCCTAAGAGTTGCTGAACCATCATGTTGCCATGTTATTTCTTCCACTGATCTATTCACAACCAGTACCAAAAAGCCAACCTAGTGGCACTTCTATTATTTTTCATCTATTCTTTTAGTGTCAGTACCTAGGAGGGAATTGGGGCTCACTCTCCTGAAGACTAAGGCTTGGGACTGGAGCACGGGCAGCAGAATATTGATTAGTTCAACCAGGAAGAATCAGACTACAGTGAGGAGGAATGAGAAAGAACCAGAAGACAAATAATAGTAATTCAGTTGGATTGATGTGCAGACATGGGAAATATTTAAAGCAATACCTAAGGGACTAAAATTATAAAATATTGGTTTAATGGCATGCTTTTATATTTAAAAATTTTTTTAATGTTTTATTTATTTCTGAGAGAGAGAGAGTGAGAGAGAGTGAGCAGCGTGAGCAGGGGAGGGTCAGAGAGAAAGGGAAACAGAATCTGAAGCAGGCTCCAGGCTCTGAGCTGGCTGTCATCACAGAGCCCGACGCGGGGCTCAAACCCAGGAACTGTGTGATCATGACCTGAGCCGAAGTCGGACACTTAACCGACTGAGCCACCCAGGCGCCGCAAAACCAAGCTTTTAAAATGGAACATGTAACTAATAAATATATTTAAAAGTTCATCCTCTTTCATCAAATACAGGTCAGAAGTTGCCCATATTTGTGTAGTATATTAATGAGTGGGGTGGGACATGAAGTTGGAAGCTACTTTATTACCTGTCTCAGTAAAAATGGAAAATCTGTGAGACACCCAGCTAACTCAGTAGAACATGCTACCATTGATCTCGGTGTTTAAGTTGGAGCCCCCTGTTGGGTGTAGAGATTACTTAAAAATAAAAATTATTTTAAAAAAAGGAAAATCCTTATGTACTAACATAATACTAGAAATAAAATCTTTTTTTTTTTAATTTTTACTTTGTGCTTTACACTACTCTCAATGAAACAGGATATATAACCAAGTTCATTATATGCTTCTGTAAGAACTGTGAAAATATATGCCATTTGTTTATCTTTTAAGAACCAAGGATATAGGGATTTACTGGAAGGAAGGAAGGAAGGAAGGAAGGACGGAAGGAAGGAAGCTTTGATAAATAAGACAGAGTGAAATTTATTTATTGGCAAACATTTGCTCTCAGTGGCCCTATAACTCTATGCCAAATTTAAGGAAGTCTGTTAACAGCTTAAAAGTGTGAAACATACTCAGCTAAAGGTGAAATGTAGTACTGAAATTATTTGATGACATAAATTCATACATTGTTCCTGTTTTTAAAGTGTTAGGAAAACCAGGATCAGTTGTGACAGTCATAGAATGAGATTAATAAATAACAACAATAATAAAAACCAAGCTCTAAACCCCAGAAAACCAATTCTGAAACAATTACAGACAACTATTATGGGGTGCCTCTAAACAGTTTTTGCTAAATTCCCTCAGCACAGCTCTGATGACAATAATGTGCACTGTGTATGCAATTCACTGCACACACTTGAAAATGTACTCTGCTGTATTTTGTATTAATGAATAAGGCTACCAGCTTAATATACCATCGTTAACAATAGAATTGTTCACAAGTGTGAGGGTACAATAATGTTTTTCCTTTGTGACTTCACATCCAGGAGAGAGGTAATTTTTTGCGTAGGTGTTTTAAAGTCATTGCTGAGGCCTCTGTGGCTACTAGAGTTACACTATTATGCTTAAATTCTAGCTACCAAAAGCCTAGAATCAGGAAGGGAAATATGTATTTGGAAGATACTACTTACTATAACCAAGATGGTGATGGTTCTAGGCAATGAATCTGTGTTTGGTTACTAAAACAGTGGGGTGGGAAAAGGGGTCAGAGACAGCTAAATAATGGTAGGTCCCTAACGTCTAAGTCAAAGAAATATCCAACATCAGTCAGGTCAGATTCAGAATCTAATTCTGCTTTGACAGGCATTTTGTAAACTCTCTACTTGCTGAATATGAAATCAACATTCATAACAGAGTTCTCAGAAAAATAAAACAAGTAGAAGAATGTAACAAGTTTAAGTTGTAAAATATCTACTGCTAATAATGAATGCTAGGAATATTCACCTAGTTAGAGAAAGCATTCACCTTCACTAATTTTTATCATTTTTCCTTTCAAAGTTTCATTGGATTTTGTATACATATGTCAAAAAAATCAAAATTCATTAGAAAAAGTGAAGTCACCAAGATAATAGTGAATAAGCTGTCCAATATCTGTCTTTTAATGAGTCTTTGACCACATCAACTGACAGTTTCTTTTTAAGTTTAATATTAAAATGTGTCTGCTGTTAAAGCAATTATTTT
Organism: Hyaena hyaena; assembly: GCF_003009895.1. Taxonomy (NCBI): domain Eukaryota; kingdom Metazoa; phylum Chordata; class Mammalia; order Carnivora; family Hyaenidae; genus Hyaena; species Hyaena hyaena. Next base: position 81,497 of record NW_024080933.1, on the reverse strand, counting down.
TTTCCAAATCAATAACCATTTCTTCTCTTTACTTTCAAGAATCCCAGCTTTGCTGTTATTGTTGATTTTCAAACGCGTTATTTAAAATAACAAAGTTGTCACTACATTTTGTTAAATAGCACTATTATATTTGATAACTATTCAATGGATAAATATTCTGCAAACCACATTTCTGTAGAGGATCATGACTTTCTATCTCTATGGTCTTGTAGTCAACATCTTCAGTGGATTGGAAGCTTTAAAGTGGATATCACAATTTAAAATTTCTGAAATTAAAAAAAGAAAGATCTTTAGTTCTACTTTGGTCTTAACTTTGACTGTCTTCGTGGCCCTGGGAAAAATTACTTAATTTCTGGGCCTTCATTTCTCTTTTTGGAAAATGTGAGTAAGAGCATGGCTTCCACTGATTCTTAGGGGAATGAAGTCCTACAAACCAAAGAGAAAAGTGGAACTGGCTAGCCAGCCAGGTTTTTTTGTTTGTTTGTGATTTTTTCTCCTTTGTTTTTCCATCCGAGCGCCTTTAAACAATGCTCCCACCTTCAAGTTTACACAATGCCCTGCATTTGCAATAAATAATACTTGGCAGCCTTACCATAATTCTGTCTGGCTAACCTCCACAGGTATTTGACTTTCAACTTCCAGCAGCAAGTCCTGCTTGAAAGAATCAGGATTCTCATCCCTTCTCTTCTATGGAGTGGTCAGATATGATCACCAAGTATACAGAGACTAAGCTGCCAGGTAACAAGAGTGAGCACCACCTTTCTGCAAATAAAATCCCATGCAGTCAACCTCATTTAGAAGGCATCCCTGACAGAGTTGGGCAGAGCTGTGTGGCATAGGTCCCTGGATCATAAAAGCAGGAGACAAAAGAGGCATGTGTTTGCCTTAGCTCTGACCTTCAAGTCCTTCCCCCTTCCCCTGGTACCTTAGCCATTCCCTGTCGACTTTATATTCTCTCTCTCATCCTCTCTTCCTCCTTCCCTCTTTTCTGGTCATTGCTACCTTACCCACGTGGGGCTGTGCTGTTTATCTGCCTCCTGGGCCACATGACTCTGATGACTGTCTCTCCCTAATTCTGAATCCCTCTCTTCCCTGCATTTCAACCTGCTAGCATTGCGAAGTTCATGCCAGTGCTTTACTAAAGGTTTCAAACTTGGTGTCCTAGGAGAGCATCCAGATCATTTTCACTGAAGTTACCCTAGGCAAAGGAATGAACATATACCCCTGAGGGACCTGGAGGCTTAGCCCAAAGCAGCCCAATGCAAGCCTAAAAGAGCTTTAAAATATTATGTTTTGTTTTAAAAATTCATGTGAATTTTATATTCTGTTCCACAAATATCCCCATATTTGTGTTAGTATTAAAATAATACGGCCCCCCAACTTGTTGAGTAAAAGTGATGCTCCTGGAAGATGTGTCATGTTAATCCTGTAATATTTTGTACATATTGTACAGCATCATCTACCCTCTAGGGATTCACATATCCAGGTAGGGGTGGACTTCTTCAGTCTCGGTATTTCTTCCCACATGAAGGGTAACCTATTAGCATAATTTCCCTGGCAACTCTAAGTATACCTCACTCCCCCAATATCTTCCCAGGGGAGGCCAGAGGGACTTAGTCTACTTGGTAAGTTTGAAAGGAAGAACTACTCAGCCATCACCCAGTCCCTTTCTCTCTCCCCTGTTCTCTGTTTCAGCCTCCCTTCCTCTCCCCATCTCTCTCCCCACTGTCCCTCCCTCCCTCCTTTTTCTCCTCCACTTCTCCCGCTCCATAGAAAGCTTCTCACAAGATACACAAGGCTGCTTTGTTTCTCTGTATCATGTTTGAAAGCGCCTGTCCAAACTCTACCTATGATGACTGAGGTCATAACAGGATTTGCCTTCAGGAGGGAACTTTCTGGGATGCTGGGCAGTTGCTATATCTAGGTGGTGGCTACACATGAATGTACACATCCAAAATGTTATCAAGTTGTAGAAGACTTTTAACGTTTTGTAAGTTATATAACACTGCAGAAGTTAAAAATGGAATGACAACAACAAAAACCTAAAATTTTTAAAGAGTTGTTTGATGGGGTGTCTCGGTGGCCCAGTAGGCTAAGCATACGACTTTGGCTCAGGTCATGATCTCACGGTTCATGAGCTCAAGCCCCGTGTCAGGCACTGTGCTGACAGCTCAGAGCCTAGAGCCTGCTTCAGATTCTGTGTCTCCCTCTATCTCTTCCCCTCCCACACTCACACACTCTCTCTCTCTGTCTCTGTCTCTCTCAAAAATAAACATTTATTTTTTTAGTTTTTTATTTAATATTTTTTATTTATTTCTGAGAGAGAGAGAGACAAGCATGAGCAGGGGAGGGTCAGAGAGAGAGGGTGACACAGAATCTGAAGCAGGCTCCAGGCTCTGAGCTAGCTATCAGCAGAGTCCAACACGGGGCTCAAACCCATGAACCATGAGATCAAGACCTGCACCGAAGTTGGGTGCTCAACCGACTGAGCCACCCAGGTGCCCCTAAATATTTTTTAAAAAATTTTAAAAGAGGGGTTTGGTACTTCTTCACCCTAAGGCATTTTTATGAAGTTCCAAATTCTGTCTATGCCTAGCAGAGTATGTTTTCCCTTTTCTATTTTCTAGTATCAATTTTATCAGTAAATAGGGTACTATTTTGGTCTAATATTCTTCATCTTTTTATTTCTCTGTTGGTTCAGAACTATGAAATAATGTTAATCAGTGCTACTCTAGAGGGTCTTGGTAACTAAGATGTGGATCCCTTCAGGAAAGAGCTGGCTGGCTTGTACCCTTCCCTATAGGGCAGGGTAGGTGAGTTTGTGGCCTAGGACTCACAGTGGTATCTGAGACAACAAAATCCAAGTCATAGTCATTTGCTCTGTCATAAGTGCTAGGACACAGGCTCTCAATAAGGACTGTCACCAGCACACAGGTAGGAGTTCCCTTACTCGACTCTTAAGTCAGGAAAACAATTAGCCCTTCCACAGCTTAGCGTTTAGTAGGCATTTCAATAAGTGTCATTCTCTTCACCTTCTATCCCTTGATTTGAGCTTTTGTGTCCCTATGGAAAATAAGTAACCGATGCATTATATAAAAACTACATTTTCAAAAAGGAATAAAAATATTTGTAACATGGTAAGAGAATTTGTAGATATCTAACCCTTCATCAGCGTTTTAACCTAACCACACTGAGAAATTGCTAAGCCAGGAAGCATTTTGTTCTATGCCATTTTCACATAGAATATCAACAGAAATTTGGTGACAGGCTACAAAACTACATGCAGACATGGTCAGAGTTCAAGTTATGCTTAATTACGGGCTGTCAGTTACCAAGTGGGAAGTTCAAAATGCAACAGTTAACCAACATACATGCTAACCTATTCCACAAGAAGAAAAACATTTTTTAAACAGCATTTAACATTTGCTACAAAGCCCTGGAAAGAAGCCAGAGGAAAATAAACAATTAAAAGATCGTTTCAAGTGACAAATCTACTTGTCTGAGCAAATAAGAGAATGGGACTAGCATTTGGAATGTGTGGGTATCCCAAGGAAGGTGGTGATAAACACTTACCACAGAATTTACTGAATCACTGTCACTATTGGGACAGTATGTGGTGGGAGACAAACAGGGCTGGGTGGTCTCACCCGGCTATCCCAGGCTGTGCTGACAGGATGCAAGCAGAGTTTTCAGATTGGAAACAGAGATTGAAACTGCCAAAGACATTTGGCTGAGAGAATAACCTTGGAAGCCATGTTGTGTTGGGGTCACAAGGGACCTTGTGAATGATCCAACTTCTCTGTGCCTCAGTTACCTCATCCACAAATTAAGAATCATCACAGTCCCTACCTCCTGTTGTGAGGATTACATGGCTTAATAAATGTAAATGCACTTAGAACTAGGCCTGACACATAGTCATCACCATATGTGTTAGCTATTATTATTTTTGTCTGCCCAAACTAAGATGTTTAGGAAATCTCTTCATTAGTAGCACCATCTGCAGATTATAAAAGCACACACATATACACATAATGATCTATATGTCTATGTCTGTATAAGCCTATTAAAATTCCTGTGTCATTCTTTGCATGGGCGGACTGTTTGTACACTGGGTTCAAATAACTCAATTATTAACTGTGCCCTAGCCATCTAATTGAATTTACACTGTTTAGCCTTAAAAGATAAATGCCTATACCAATACGATATAATATACAATGAACCTTATATACAAGAAAGTTCTACTAAGATCTCAGATCCTTCCTTTTATTTCCCATATTTCAACTAATTATTAAATTTAAGCTCCCCAACTACTGCATAGCTATGGATCATAAATGTTGTCCAAGTTGTCCAACACTGGTCACTATGTTTTATGAACTCCAAACACATTAAAATTTGCATTGGATTATTTCAATGGTAATAAATACAAAAGAATTCTTTGAGGGTGGTCAGCTTTTCCTACCCAACTATTCTGTAAACTCTTTGTGGATAAAGAACAACATCACATACCTTTTGCATCCGGGACATTCCCTGAGTCCAGTAAGCAGTGACTATTTATCATAGCTACCCCACAGACTTTGATATCTTCCTGACTTCCATATTCTAACCACTGTGCTAAGTTACATGTCATTTCACTTAATACTCATACTAATATACCATTCCTATTGTACACATAAGGAAACCAAGACTCAGGAAGTTAAAGTACAAAATCTGTAGAAAATCAAACACAGGTCATTTTCACCCCAGAGCCTGAGGCTCAATATTCTTAACTAGTGAAGTTAGAGATTCACCTTCCCATGATTCCTCTCCCAATTGGCCTTTCTGCCTTGCTCTTTCACTATCACTTAATTTGGGGTTTTGTCCTATCTTGCTTGAGCTATGGTAGTAACTTTCTAAATGTACTCTCTATACGGCTTAGAGAGTTGGTGGCAAGTGGGACCCTGGAAGATATTTGGAAAGGGTCCCAGGAAAGGAGAGGGGAGCTGGGGCTACCAGTGATGGATTCTGTCAGCTTCCCAGACTAGGCTGCCCTGGCCTGGAACATGCTCTCTCAACAGTCCATCATTCCGCACACATTTCCCTAGGGGGCAATGTGTGTTCTGGGGGCAGTGAGATCAACAAGGCACAGTTGCAGTCCTAACAAAATGCAATCAAAATGAGGGAGAAAATAACAAAACTTCTGAGAAATGAGTACCTAGGGGAAGGAATGCCTATTCTAGCAAGTTATGGAAGGTTTGTGACTTTAAAATTATGTACCAGTGCAGGGTCTAAAATAACAGATCAGGACTATCAGGCTTAATGAATAACAGCATTTCTGAAGAACAAAACTATTCTTACAAAGGCAAGGGAATAAACCAAGGGCACAAGGTGTATATTTCATTTAGGCAATGTTTACTTAGTAGCTACCATGTACCAGGTAGCATATATGACACTGAAAATACAAAGATGAATTTGGCATGGTCTCTGCCCTTGGAAGAGTGCATGGTCCAAGTGGCTACATAAACATGCAACTCACAAACTGAACAATTATAATGCAAGATGATTGGTGCTATAAAAGTGAATAGAAATGAAAGTTATAAAGGTACAAAGCACAGAACAGCCAGTTCTGGCTGGAGGAATTAATAAAGACCTGGATGTGGTACCTGTAAACAGGACCTGGGTGTCAACTTTCCAGGTGATAGAATGAAGAGTGGCATTTTCTAGAAATGGTAGACTAGACTAGTGGTTCTCAAAATATGGTCCACAGACCAGCAACATCAACATCACCTGTGAACTTGTTGGAAGTATACATTTTTGAGTCCCATCACCACACCTCCTGATGTGTGGGGGCCTAGCCATCTGTGTTTAACAAGCACTCCAAGAAACCTATGAGGCACACTCGAGTCTAGGACTCTCCCAGGTAAAAACATAAAAGAAGAAGCAAGAGGTGAAAAAGAAAATGGCAAGAAATAACCTTCTACAGTAAACTGGGGCCAGTCCACAGTGAACCTTATAAGTCATGCTGAGAAATATCATTCTTAACATAATCACCATCCCTCTTTTCTTATTAAAGATGTCACTATGTCAAGGTTGTGCCTAGGTCACTTCATTCGCCCTTCAAAGTAAGTTTTTATACTACTGCTATGCTTTTGCTCATTTAACATATACAACCTTGGAGGTACAGGAAAACCATGCAATTTGTCCCAGATTGCAAAAGTAATGTTTGTACTTAGCATCATACACTGCAGCGTTCAGTACTAACTGCTTTGCTAAAATGCCTTCTCTGGAGAGAGGCCCTGTGCATTGGGTGTCAGGTGAGGGGACTAAGAAGCTAGAGGGTTTGAAGTAGATCCATGGTTCTATTAGTGTTTTAGGATGCTCCTCCAGAAGGATCCTGGACAGCATAAGTATTTTGATGACAAGGTCAGCTGCCAAAGGGGCGTCTCCTGGAGGCGGTTAAGATGCGCCACTGCTTTGTTGTATACAAAAGCAGTAAAAATGAATATTTTAATGTGTTCACAACATCGAGCATTTTATAGCATTAATGCAAGTGAATGTGAGCGGCTCTGAGACCAGAAGCTCATTACAGTAATTATTCATTAGTGGCTTTTTCTTTTTCCTTTTTCTTTCTTTGTTTCTTCTTTTTTTTTAAATTTGGACTCTAAAGGCAGGCCTTTCCTTTTCAAGATCATTCCTTTTCAACCCATTTAATGTTTCCTTGTAGGGTCACAATGTTAATTTTAAGGTTATGTTTTAATGGCTTTCTAAATGACACTTTCATTGTAGTAAAATGAATGCATCAAGTCACTCTTGCAGGTAGAGATGTACTATCAACTCATAGGAGGGTATGAAAATTTCTAAACTATTAATTTGAAAATGTATTAATAACATGCATAGTTAAAGAAACTGAATAAAAGCAGTGCTGTTTTCACTTGAGTTATTTAGTATAGGGAAAGCTGCATACAAATTGCTTTTTGAATCCCCTATAGATGATTGCTTTTTCTCATTTTGAAAACCCCTAATTCTCACTGAGAGTTTAGTTTTTAAAAGGGACCTTCATACAGAAGGTATAAATTTGGGAATATTTTTGCTTCTGCTAAGCTAACCAAATTCTTATTCTTGGCCAAATCAAAATGATGAATCTTATTCAGACAAAAATGCCTTCCTGGTGGCTACATGTCACCCTGCTTGGGAAGCTTCAAGCCATAGGGCAGTTTTCGATGAAATGTTAAGGCACGTAAAGAAAATGCACCTGTGAATTCATTGGCCTATCTAGCCAATTTATGGTTCTACTATGAATGCACTGATTTAGAGATTATCAAAACAACTATTCATGAAAATTTAACTTTAGATATTAATATAACATTCTGGAGCCATACCCATTCACGGAAGTTGATCTTATACAATTACCTTGTATGTTAGAAACTCCAGGGAGACTTGGCTGCCTACAACTTTCCTTAACTACACAACTGAAATCGAAAGTGACAATCCTAGGGGTTTTCCTTAATGCACTTATCAAGGTTAAATAATATAGATATGTTTTACCTTAGAAATTAAACCAAAAAAATTATAATTTGCAAAGCATTCAAAGCAGTTCCATAAAGTTCCATCATTACCATTTTATTTGGTTTTATTATTAATTATTATGCCATCACCATTCTTACTCTTCGAAACAAATGAGTTTCCTTTTGTTTGTTATCTTCTAGTTTATAACTCCTCTATCTTAAATTGATAAAGAAAGATTAGCAGTTGGGACAATATACACCGTATGTTTTTCTAATTTCACTTTTTTAAGATTTTAAGTAATCTCTACACTCAGCGTGGGGCTCGAATTTACAATCTTGAGATCAAGAGTCATATGCTCCATGTACTGAGCCAGCCAGGCACCCCTCTAATTCTATTTATATAATTTAACATAAAGATAAAATTAATATCAAGGGTATTTAAAGAGAGGGAGGAAATCATAAAAGGGCAAGTGGAGGGAAAAATGTGAAAATAGAGAGGTCACCCTAACCATTTGCCAAGAAATGGAGAAAAATTTGGAATTTGGAGAGGAAAGATGTAGGATCCATTTTTTGCCAGCTGGTAGAGACACCTCCTTCTTCCCCTGTGGCTGCTGCCCTGAAATACGCCCGATCATCTATTTATATTGCTCTTCTCCCCAAACCCACGCTCATATCCTCATATCTATGTCCTGGTTTGCCATTTTTCAGAAATGGCTCAAGTTCTATATCTGTAGAAGTTAAAATTCCCAGCTTCCCTGAATGCGCATATGATGTTTTTCGAGGTTTTATGAGGTTGCTTCAAATTCAATGAACTATAGCACCTGATATCTTTTCTTCATGTCATGAGAAGTTTGAGACAGGAAAATTACAGGTCAAGCTAAAATACAAATTCCTGAGTGAGATCTTCCCTTTTTGTGTGCATACTTTTAATTAGAAACATATTCTATCCCATGCATTCTTCACATAGTGGTTGAAAGAGAGAAATCTAGAACAAGACCACCTGATGGAATCCTGCTCCATCACTTACTAGCTGTGTGACCTGGGGTAGCTGATTTAATCTCACTAAGCCATTTTACTTACCATAAATTGAGTCAACAATTCCTCCTTGAAGAAATGTTATGAAAGTTAGTTTAAAAGTTGTGTGTAGGGGCGCCTGGGTGGCTCAGTCAGTTAAACGTCTGACTCCTGATTTAGGCTCAGGTCATAATCTCGCAGTTCATGAGTTGAAGCCCCACATCAGTCTCCACGCTGACAGCTCAGAGCCTGGAGCCTACTTGGGATTCGGTCTCCCTCCCACTCTTCCCCTTCCCTGATCACTCTCTGTCTCTCCCTCTTAAAATAAATAAATAAACGTTATTATTATTTTTTAAATTGTGTGTAAAGGGCCACCTGAGTGATTCCGTTGGTTAAGCTTTTAACTCCTGATTTCAGTTCAGGTCATGATCTCACAGTTTGTAGGATGGAGCCCCACACTGGACTCTACACCAACAGTGCAGAACCTGTTTGGAACTCTCTCTCTGCCCTTCCCCTGACTCCCTGATTCCATTCTCTCTTTCACTCTTCCTCTCTCTCTCAAAATGAATAAACATAGAAAAAGTAAAAGTTATATGTAAAGGACCCAGGGCAGGGCTTAGTATACAGTTGGTACTTAACATATATTATTTCCAAATAATACAAAGCAAGTTATGTACTAGATATTATGGCCATCAGTGAATACTTTCATACATATGTGTATCTATACATATCTGTGTAAATTATCAGATCAGCTTATGAAAAATCATTCAGAATATGGCCACTAACTCCAAGAGAAATACAAAATACAGGGAAAAGAACTATACAAAACCATTTTGTTAAATAGACCCCATAACTGATTCTAAGCCACCTCAGATGATCAAAGGCACAAACTCTACTCAAACCCATTCCTTAGTAGAACGAGTCAAAGTTATACTCCTCAATTCTTCCAGGTCCAGGCCATGATTGCACGGGCTCTTTACATTTGCAGCATGCATCTGAATTTGTGATTGCATACTTATCTTAGTGATTACTTGCTTTCTCACTAGGCCGTAAACTCGGTGAGAGCAGGGGTTATGAAATTCCTTTTCTTTTAACCCATTTTTGCCTTTGGCATCTGCCACGTGCTCCTTCTCAGGTACATCTTCTACATCTCTACAGACATTCTAGAAAGATGATTTTCACACTTTAGAGCCCATAGGAATCACCCAGAGGACTTTTCTGAACAGAGACTACTGGACTTCACTCCTGGAGTTTCTGATTCCATTCACTGAGAACTTGTATTTTTATTAAGTTCCTAGGTGATGGTGTTAATTACTGTTCCAGGAACCACACTGAACTTATACTTGAAATGGTACAGCTATTTCATTCCACTCTGAGGAAATGCCATATATTTTTCAAAGTACCACCAACCAGTTTTCACCAAATCCAGACACCCATGATTCGGGCTTATCAGCACGATCTAATGACTAGGATATGCATGTTGTTTTTCACATTTGATTACCTTATGTTCTATAGAAAGAAGATAATAATAACACTAGAAATTGTACTTGAGGCAATGAAGATACCAGCTGTCATTTATGAAACACTGGCTATTGCTAGGCATTGCCAAGGCCCCTGACACTAGTGACTCCCTCATTTGCAGGTGTTCATGTACTACCACTGGAATATGAGCTCCCTGGCATAGGAGATGGAATCTTCAGAACCCTCACAACATTTAGCATAGTGCTCTGTTCATAACAGATGTTCAGGAAAGTTTTACCAAAGGAAGTAGTGAATGCCATATTATAAGTTAAAAATAAAGTAATGATGCCCATTTCTATAAGCCACACAAGAACATTACGTGGGAGGTAACCTTCCGGGAGAGATGTGGGTATTAAATCCCTACCAGGGGCGAAGTTTTATATAAAGTCATATTTTATATCCATTTTCACTTGCAATCTAGGAGGAGAAGGCAAACATAAATAATTATATCCCAAGATGGTTACAAAATAAAACAATACAGACAAATTGCTATAGGAGTCACAACTTAATATTAGGGAGATGGACCCTGGATGATACATCACCAAATCTCCATAAAAAACATTAATGTTTTTTGCTTTTATTTCCTTGAATCCTAGAATTTTATTGATCAGAGGTAACCTCAACATAATTTTTTTCTTTAAAAAAATGTTTAATGTTTGTTAAGTTTGCAGAGAGAGAGAGAAAGAGAGGCACACACACAAAGACAGAGCATGAGTGAGGGAGGGGCAGGGAGAGACACAGAATCTGAAGCAGGTTCCAGGTTCTGAGCTGCCATCGCAGGGCCTGGCGTGGGTCTTAAATTCATGAGTTGTGAGATTATGACCTGAACCAAAGTCAGACACTAAACCAACTGAGCCACCCAGGAGCCCCAAAATAAACTTTTACCTAACCGTTTGGTTTATGCATTAGCAATTGGAGGTCCTGTGAAAAATAAAGAGCCAAAGATGACAAAGTGAATATTCTTTAAAAAAATCACATTGCTTGAATCCTAGACCAGTGTTATTCCTAACCAGATCAAAGTGTTGGCATATGAAGCTATTCTCCATACAGACACTCCTGGTCTAAATTATAGCAGTCCAAGAGATACATATTTACATCGTTTAAAATTAAAATAAAATCCCTTTACTAACTCAGGGCTCAAACCAGATTTATTGAGAATAATATGATCTAACAAATCTACTTCTCTCAATAGAATTAGAAAATGCATTGCTGATATCCAAAGCTCTGGAATATGGCCTAACTTGTTCTGGATATAAATATATTTTTTCTTTTTCTGTAATTTTGGCAGAATCATTTCCTTTCTGCATATACCTGCATATACCTTTATATAGAAAGCAGATTTAAACTTCATTTATCTTCCTTTAAGGAAGAAAATATTACACAGGGAGATTATGAAATTCAATATTTTGAGAGTTTAGTTAAATAGATATACTTTTAAAGTAGAATGTGAGGTGTCCCATTAGGATGAGTTTTCTTATACATATCCAATTGTGTGCTACACACCAGGAGATACACTGAAAAAATCTTAAGGTCCATTTATTTTGGACTCCTCCCTTATATCTCTGGTTCACTGAAACTTGAAATAATCTTTAAGATCCTGGGTCATTGAGATAAAAGAATGACCAGAATCTGGTCTGTTCATACAAAGAATATGGGAGGACACAAAAGACTCATTAACAGCACAATTATTTTCTAAGAAGTGGAGGAGGAAATGATTCTGCAGAAGATGCTTATATTCTTCCTGAAGTCCACTTCTTCTCCAGATATTACTTTGCACATAAATATAAAGTCCTGTTAATTTGTTGAGAAACATTCTAGGTACACCTCACACCTTTATATATGCTCATCAGAAAAACCATTTGAGGTGTAATGAGACCCACCTTTTAGGAGGAGAGCTGGCTTTGGGATAGGCATATCTTGATTATCTGAGGGGCACACAAAGTCCTTGACTTCCCCCAAATGTATTACTTTCAATTAGCTACAACACTGACCTCCAAATCTACTTGGCTTCCTAATTCTGCCATTAGTTATCCCTTTGAGTTAGGTATTAACCATCAAAGGTCACCATTAAAGTGTATACACGCTATGCTGAAGGGGAGTGTGGGCCATTAACATCCATTTACACATTTGCCTGGATTTATTAAGCTCATAAGCTGTCACTTGAGAGCACAGCCTATAAGGAACAGAATGCACAGAACAGGTAAATCAGCCCGGGGGGGGGAAGAGTAGGGGAGAAAAGGAGGGAAGGAAAAGGACAATGCAGTTAATGAAATATACGCAAATATCAAATGGGGCAGCCTGAAACTTGACCACTATAAAACCTAGCAGAAAATATTTGGGAACAAGTTGCCAAATAAAATAAATTCAGTGGGCTCAGCAGATTCCTCAAGCACATGAATCTTGAAAGATTCACTTCCTTGTATTTGTTACTCATAATTACTAAGGTGAATTTATAAATCAGGACCTTAGGACTATAAAATCAAAGAGTCAAATGCTTTACCACATTTGGATTTCAACCACAAATTTATTTCTAAATTAAGGTATGTAGAATGTACCCATTAGGTTGAATGCAAGACTATGGAAAGAAATCTGAAATCAAATAATTTAATCTTCCTGCCTCATTTTATCCATCTGGAAAAAAAAATAGCTATAGCTATTTCCTACCAATTCTCACAGGGTTGGTACAAGATTTAAATGAGCTTCGCAATCTTTTTTGAGATTCTGTAGAAGCTGCTTGCAATATATCAAAGTATTTAAACTGTGTTCCCCATTGTATAAATTCAAAGTACTTGTCAGCACCCCATGAATGTTTTACTAAGGTCACCTGAAGGAAACACATTTATTCCAGGTTTCTATTTTCCACTCTAATCTATATAGAGCAAAGTTTTTGATCTTATCAGCTGTTTGATCTTGGCAGTTATAATCAAGGAGTTTCCTATAAAAAGAAAGGAAGGGCCACGCACTCAGAGAGACTTTCAAAAACACTGAACTAAGAAACTGGAGACCTACAGTCTAGCCCCTCACTTTTCTACTGTCTGGGGCCACTGAGCAGGACCCTAAGACTCTCTTCCCCAAAAGATGGTGATTAGTCACCTGGCCCCTGAGAGACTCTCCCATCTTCCTAGGTATTGCTGCCCCACTCACTCACTGTGCCCTGCTCTGCAGGCCTCCTTTCTGTTCCTCAAAGACTCAAGCTACTTTCAGCTTTAGTGTCTTTGCACCTGCTATCTATATACCACCTGGCGTATCCCTCTGTCAGATCTTGGCCTCAATGGCTCTTTCTTCTCATTCAAGTCTCAGCTAAAAAGTCCTCTTTTCTAAAGCAATTTTCCTGACTGGCTGCCCCACTGCCATATTTTATTTGTCTCATATCACCACACCCAGGCTTTTATTGTTCCCATAATCTTCAACAGCCATCTGAAATTATCTTCCTTCTTCATTTACTTATCACCCGCCTCCCACTGGAAGATGGACCGTGATAGGGACCTGGCCTGCAGTGGTAAAGGCTGAAAATCTAGCACTAAAAACAAAAACACAAGAAAAAGTGATCTGGGCTCAGCCAATCTTGGCAAATTTACTGAAGAAATGAAAGAAGTATCTTGGCACTGGGAGCCACGTTACCCAGTTTTCCCTGCGGCTATCCTACTAACTAAATCTGTTACCTTTGTCAAATCCATTAACGCTAAGAGCCTGAATTCTTTATCCAAGAAGTAGACACATGAAGCATATGTGCTTCTGCTCCACCCTGCTGCACCCATGATGGGCATCTTTAGTTGATCTTGTCACTTTTCCACCAAACCATATGGGCCTCACATTCTTTGTCAACACAGCACTCCAAGCAGCCACTGTTAAGACTTTGCTGATGGCATGTGAGATAAAAAGTTTTCTGCTACCACTTCACCAGATGATCTCCAGTGATCCTTTCAGGCTCTGCTCAGATATCTATGATTTAAGAAAAGGGCCAAAGAAAATCATACATTAAAAGTCCCTTCCACTTCTGTGTATAAGTCCAAAGTCATATGTGAAAATTCTCTCAAGTCAAACCAAGAGTGCCGGAAAATTAGGTCCACACACCAGGACTTAGAAAGAGGGTGGCAGGGGGCGCCTGGGTGGCTTAGTTGGTTAAGCGTCCGACTTTCGCTTAGGTCATGATCTCGCGGTTCGTGGGTTCGAGCCCCGCGTCGGGCTCTGTGCTGACTGCCAGCTCAGAGCCTGGAACCTGTTTCAGAGTCTGTGTCTCCCTCTCTCTCTGACCCTCCCCTGCTCACGCTGTCTCTCTCTCTCTCTCCTAGAAATAAATAAAAAATATAAATAAAAAAAATAAAAAAAAAAAAGAAAGAGGGTGGCAAGAGTTTCCAATAAGAAATTTAAGTTCACAATATGATACGATGGCATGGATGCGTCAAAAAGACAACTCCTGATAACAACTAATTATGTATTTCACTTCTCTTTTAAAGGTCTGAAAAGGTCTCATAAGAATTTTCAGTATTATGAGAAACAGCTTTGATGCTTTTTTCTCAATTCTAATCCCATTCTGGGATAACAGGATGACTTTGGAGTTTTACTAGAAACTGTTGCCATATGTGTATCTACTTTCTCGCCTCTCAAAGCGGTGAGGTTCAAGCCTCATCATCTCTTAGAACTTTACCAATTTGGGCTTTAGTCTTTCTAGTCTGGCCTTCCCCCAACCTCTCTTCCACATAAAACCCTTGCCTCTCTGACCATATCTCTTCCCAACTGAAAATGTTTTAAAGTCTTCCTTTCTCTTCCAAGGCGGTACCTACACTCTTTTTTTTTCTTTTAAATAGTTTATTGTCAAGCTGGTTTCCATATAACACCCAGTGCTCATCCCAACATGTGCCCTCCTCCATGCCCATCTCCCCCCTTTCCCTCTCCCCCACCCCCATCAGCCCTCAGTTTGAGAACAAACTGAGGTACCTACACTCTTTACCCAGACCCCTTCCCTATGTAGGCATGACGTGGCACTAACCTCCTTCCCCACTTCCCTCCTTACCATGCTCTAAAGCTCATTTCTTTCTGCCTGTTCACTGTCTTCCTCCCTGTCCTAACCGGCCTGATTCAGCCAAGGAGACCAGACTCACAGGCTGCTCCCCCTTCAGGTCTTCTCCGTTCCCATCCCCATCACCAGGCAGAGATGTGAGTCTTTCTGTGAAATCATACTAAACTGTGTCTATGCTTATCACTTACCACATTAGCTTATACTTATATTCCATTTTCCCTCCTCCATCAGAGTTCTTAGAGAACAGAAATGCTGACGACTACCTCTATTTTCTCTGTGACTAGCACAGAGACCTTCCTAAAGCACTTCTTTAATAAATACAAACCAAAAAGTGAATTTCTAAAATATGACCAATTCCTGCTTTGGAGGTCTGCCTTTCTTTGAAGTTTTTCTTTTTGTTGTATTGGCTGAGTATTATATACTGTTATGAATTTTAAACATATTACTTTCATGTAATCAACACAAATTTATCTATCAGACAGATTTCTACATACTTTTAAAGCATTCACTAATCTGATCTGCATTTGGGTAAGTGACAAGTAATAACCTCATTTTACAAATGAGAAAACTGAGACAAAGAGAAATCAAGTAATTGGCCCAGGTGACATAGTGAAAAGGCAGTGGAGCAGGATGTGACCCAGGTGGCTCATGGAATGGATGCATGCATTATATATATATATATGGGAATAAAGCATGGTGGAGTCCTCATATTATTGTACTGGGCAGAGCCAATGATCAGAACCAGCCAAGCCCTTGTCAGTTCTTTCTACCTCTACATTCAAAAAGCTTTTCTTAAAATACTCTCTCTTCAAGATCTTCTCCAGAATAAAGAGTGAAGGATGAGAGCTCTTTGAGAAAGGCTAGAAGAAGAAAAAGCAAAATACACAGAACTCTGTACTCCCTTGCTAGGCAACATCTGCTCCCTCCCTCCCATCCCCTTCACTTGTGATATATTGGCACATAAGCAGCATTGATACTCATGAGAAAAATTACAGTCATCAAGGTTATCTCCCCAAGAAGCAACTCTCTTTCTTTATTAATATGCTTCAGATTGTTGCAACACTACAAAGCCAAAAATAAGTTTTCTTTGATCAATAAATTGTAGGCTGAGAAAGAAAATACTAATTTTCCATTTCTTTGAGACCCAGCACTAACATATAACAGAGCTTTCCAAAAGGGTTCTCAGAAACCTGATATAGAATTATCTGAAATTACACTCGACCATTCCTACAATATCATTCTGTTCTCTGACACTGTAGAGAGGTGTCTTCTGGACTTGGCGGGCATTTTTTTTTAAATAAATCTTTGTGTAAAGATATATACATATATCTTTTTATTCTAGTGTAAGCTTGGTGAAGAAAGCATAATACATTTCCAAGTCAATCCCCGAGAGAAAGATTGTTGAACTCTCTCTCCTCTGTCAATTTTGTACTTCAAAACATGCCCCTTTAACCTCCATAAGGAACTTCACTTTTAATCCACTACAGAAGGAAATATCAAGCCTTGCCTTTCATGCAATAAAAATGTGTATAACAACAAACAGCCTACAAAGTGGACATGCTATGAATAAATATGAATAGTCATGATGAAGTAACAGCAACTACACTGGAGGCACATTTAATCATATATTGAATCAGAGAGGTGGTGTCCGAGAGTAGAAAAAGAAGTAGATGGTCACTGAATCCCGGAATTAGAGTTGTAGTAGTAGCTTGGCCAAAAGTTTTGGTCACTTATTTAAACTCTTAAGGTTTCGTTGGTCGTCCAATCTCTGAAACAGCCATTCTCAACCAGGGAAGATTTTGTCCTTCTAGGGACATTTAGCAATGCTGGATACATTTTTAGTGTCACAACTGGAGAACAAGAGGAGGGATGCTACTTGTATCTTAGGGGCAGAGGCCAGGGATGCTGCTAAACATCCTACAAGGTATGAGTGGCTCTCCACAACAAAGAATTATCTGGCCCATGCTGGGAAAAACCTGATCTAAAATAAAGTCGGATCAAATGAGCTCCAAAGATTCTATCATCTTTGTGATTCTAAGAGGTATGGTCCAAATAGGAGACCCATCCCTTTCTCACTTCCACCAGCAGGGATTTGGGTTCTCATCATGTTTCCTTCTTTGCTTTTATGTTTACAGTCCCTAATTTCTGTGAAGGAAAAGTCACAGAGATAAACCTAAAAAAAAGCAAGACACTAACTAATTCAGTGAATCACTCAACAGATATTTACTGAAAACTTTCTGTGTTCAGATCATTTGGTGAGGCCCCATGATACAGTCATGAAGAACTGATGCATCACTTAACAATATTCCAGAGTCCCAAACTATAATACGTTTAAAACTAATTTCTGGATTCAGTGGGTTAAATTCTTCAGGTTCCACAAGCTGTATATTGAAGAGTGAAGTCCAATTCACTATCATACATACTTAGAATAGTTATCAAATAAAACATTCTGGTGGTAAACCTTAGATTCTTAGTAATTTCAAAGATAAGAGAATCTATTTGTTCCCACAGACACATGTTTTCATGTGGAATTCATTACAATAAAGTCTTATAAAGTAAGGCTAATTGAAAGGCCAGATTTATATAAAGAAATTTTTGAATTACAAGCTATCTAAAGGAAATAGTTTTGTGTTATTTTACATTCCCAAAGCATTTTTTTGTTTAAAAAAATAACACTCCTAAGTGTAATACTTCACATCTTTATATCCATCCTGAAATAAGTGTATAATACTTTTTACTTTATCCATTTCATAGGTGATAACATTGAGGTCCAGGGACAGAGTACCCTGAACTAATGCTTCCAATCAATTGGAGTGATGGAGGGGCTCTTGGGTGGCTCAGGTGGTTAAGCATCAGACTTCAGCTCAGGTCATGATCTCATGGTTCATGGGTTTGAGCTCCTCTTTGGGCTCTGTGCTGACAGTTCAGAGCCTGGATTCTGTGTCTCCCTCTCTCTCTCTGCTCCTCCCTCCACTTCTCAAAAATAAATTAATATTAATTTTTTTTAAGTTGGAGAGATGGGATGCCTTAATCAATCAATACTCATGATTTATAGCTATGGTACCAAAGTAACAGCTCAAGCATGGCTCTGTGGCAATCACAGAAATGAACCACTCACATCTCCTGGAGGTCCCAATGTCCCTGGCTGCTAATCTCTCTGGATCCACTACCACATTCACACAGAGCCCTTGCTTCTTCCAGAATGTTCCCTGTCAATGACTACACAAGCTCACTCTTGTGGGATGAGACTCCTCCAGCAGATAACTTCAGCTCAAGAACTCTGTATCAACCTGTCCCAAGCTTTTGCAACTGTGCAGCAGTCTGAGACTTTTTCTACTCAATCTGCCTTCCTTCCTCCCATTCCTTCATAGATGTCAGACTACATGATGGCCTGAAGCCTTTCCCTGCTATTCCTGGTTCCTCCACTTTATCGTTCATAGATGTTCCCCTCAATAAATATCCTGCATAAATAATCTCCTTCTCGGTTTCTGCCTCTCAAAGGATCTGTGCTAACACAGGTCTTTTCTGCTTCATAAAGGAACAAGCATTGTCCGAAGGCTTACCATGTGCCATGCTTTGTGCTAATTGGCTTATAAGTATCTCATTTAATTTTTAAAACAATTCTGTTAGGTGCATATGTATTATTATTCCAAGTTTATAAATTAAGAACTTTCCCAATATCTCCCAGAGTCTAGGCAGTATGACACAGTAGACCCAAGTTCTCTTAACCACTGTGCTATACTCTCCCATCCCATTTTATTTATTATAGGTAAACATTACTATGTTTAATTCATTCCCTAATTAAAATTCTTTTTTCAACATCGCCTGTGCTATTTTTTCTTGCACTATAATTTGTTTTCTATTTTTAAACTTATTTTTAGATTTCCGAATACATGAGCATGTTCTTATTCTAACAGAATCAAACAATACAGAGGCAGAAATACTGTTTATTACCAATTAACTAGTGACCATGGCTTTCAAAGAGGTAAATTTCAACAAGTAATTCCCTATCTGAATTATTCTTCATTCCAAGTGAGTCAAGTGCAGTGATATTTGAACTTATAATTTGAATCTCTGTGTTTAGCTGTGAATAAATGGGGGGCCATTTAAGGTTGTCCTAAATTTTAAGAGAATCCAGGGGGGAAATGCAGCCCTTATTATTAAGAATAAATACCTATAGCTCCAGTGAGGAGTCCATCTTTTAAAGGAGATAAATGTCTGTGTAGGTGTCCTCAGATTTTTTTTTTAAAGTTGAAGTGTAAGTTGCTCACATCTCAGAAATCATTTTTATAGACTCTGAGACTAGCCCAGCCTCCCGAGTTAGACTCCCAGAACCAGTCCAGGTAGCTTGACTCCTTCAGAGTCTCCTTTCTGTGATCTCTCCTTTATTGTGCAAATTCAACTTTGGTCACCTACACACTCTTCTTTAACAAAAGTTACTTATTTTTAAGCCTGTGATCTTGGATCTCAGCTTCAAGGTCTTCCTGGAGTTTAGCCGTATGACTTTGTTATTTGCAAATGCAGGTTGACTCCTGTACTCTCACTTGATGCTAATGCCCTTTACTTCTCATTCAAAGTTGCACACTATCTTCTCTCAGCAAACAGAGAAGGCACGGATAAGGCAGCATTCCCTTCTCCAGTGCCACATTTCAACTTGATCTTTTCACTCTTTCTGTCAAATTCAAATGTCACTCACTATTCATGTGCATGGGGAGGATTCTAATATACACCTCTTTGGCTTCTTTCAAAATTGCTTCAATTTCTTCAAGTCAAAAGCCTTTTCAACCTTTGGAAATTATCTATGGAATCCATTAACATGACTTAGTATACAATACAGATGCTGTTGAGGGTTCAAGAAAAAAGAGAGAAAGTGAATTAAAAAAAAAAGAAAGCAAAGATTTAATTTAAAAAAGTAAAAATAAAATTAGAAGCATTTAGATGTGGAATTTTTTCATGAACAATTTTAACTTGTTTGAGTGAAACCTCTGAATATTTGTTCATTCTTCATAGGGGTAAACTCTCATAGTCATGGTCAATTTTCTTAATGTTTATTTATTTTTGAGAGCTAGAGACAGCAAGTGAGAGAGGTACAGAGAAAGAAGGAGGGCAGAGAATCTGAAGTGTGTTCCGCTCCATGCTGACAGCAGAGAGCCCAATGTGGTTCTGAAACTCACAACCTGTGAGATCATAACTGAGCTAAAATCGGACGCTCAACCAACTAACTCACCCAGGTACCCCGTCATGGTCAATTTTAACAGATGTCTTCTCTAGCAAATATTAGTGATTATTTTCGTGATAATATAAGTGTAAAGTTCAATAAATTTAGACCTTACACCTTGGCAACTGAATTTTTACATATGAGAACTTTCTAAACTGACTCCTGATTTTTCTCAAGTAAATAAAAATTGAATTGGGTCCTATCTTTGCCTTAGCAAAATTAAGCTAATAATTTAAAATCATGCATTTGAAGAGCCTTCCCACATTGATATGTGAAATACTCAAAGTATTAAAGGAATGAAAAAGGTAGAGTCCTTTATGTATACACTATCAGCTCAATCTTGTCAATATAGATGCATGAAAAATAGAGTTAAAAAGTTGGACAGAAATAGGAAATAAATAAAATGGTCTTTCTGGGAACTGATGTGGGTCTTTCAGTGGTGGCTTAAGGAGGGGGAGAGTCATGATGTTTAAAGTAGGGATCATTTTGGGGGGCTAACAAAAGATACAGATCTTCATCACACCTCTGGTCACATCCCTTTGAGGAGTAGAATGGGCATACAAGCTTGCTCAGATGTATCCTTTGTCTATATTGATTTTCAGAACCCCATTTATGTCTCATAAAGCTTATGAATAAAACTGGATAGCTGTCTATGAGTTTGATTTCCACCATCTTTGGGCTCATTCCTAGGCTTCCAGGACCAAGGATAAGATAGTTAGCAATGGTTATCTTTGGATGAGGAGGGGGAAAAAAAATGTTCCCTTAAGAGTTTTGTAAATTTTCGACAATGAGTATGTATTACTATTACAATTAAACTGTCATAAGGTAAGATAAAAGATGACATAAATTTTACATAAGATTCAAGGAAGCTGACACTTCCTATGTATTTAACTCCTTAAATGGGTCTAAATACTCTAAACCTTCCTGGCAATCCTAGAGACCAACATGAAACAATGGGCCCTGGCATTGCCACTGTCTCTGTATGTGAGCTCCTTTGTAACTCACCCTTTTCTTCTCCCAGATAATTGGATTATATACCATCAAGTTCCCATCTTTTTTTTTTTNGTTGGTTTCCATATAACACCCAGTGCTCATCCCCACAAGTGCCCTCCTCTGTGCCCATCTCCTCCCTCCCCTCTCACACCGATCAGTCCTCAGTTTGTTCTCAGCATTCAAGAGTCTCTCATGGTTTGCCTCTCTCCCTCTCCATTTCCCCCCTTCTTCTCCCCCATCGTCCTCCGTTAAGTTCCTCCAAATCCTCCTATACGTGTAAACATATGATATTTGTCCTTCTCTGCCTGACTTATTTCGCTCAGCATAACACCCTCAAGGTCCATCCATGTTGCTACACATGGCCAGATTTCATTGTTTCTCATTGCCATGTAGTATTCCAAGGTTCCCATCTTTTTTAATTCTCTATCACAGTTAAGCCTGAGGGTCCCTTGTCAATAAGTTATCTTCCAGGCAATGGCATGTGTCCCTCCTTGTTTCCCACTCATTTTTTAACTCTCATGTACCCTTACCTGAAACTGCAAATGTTGACAACTCATCTAATGCTGCTTCCAAACTTCTCAAAGCACATCACTTTCAGGACATGATTTGCAGACCATGGAATTAAAATTCTTAAATTTATACTGTTTTCCAAAGAGCAGCATCTCTCTTTCTTCTACTCTTATTACCATGTGCTAATTTGACTATGTGCATTTGGAAAGAGGCCACTATCATGATGTTATATCAATTTGGCCCATATCTCTTGATGCCACACCTCTGCTCTAATTGCTCCATTCATACTGTGAATTTCCCAGTTTTCCCTTAGGAAAGCTCCCTGGAATTTCAGAAGAGCAGCATGATGCCAGATTGTATAGATTGGAACGTTTTCAATTTGTGAGATTCAACTGGCAATATTAAAGAATTAATTATAATGAAAATGCATAGAAACAGAGTCTTCAGTGAATTCCATCTGGGAACAGTCTTTTCTTAGGCCTCATATAATTTTTTGAACCAACCTAGCCTCCAATTTTCTCTTTCCTTCATGTAATGTGAACTATCCACTCTATGAGATATTGGACCTAAAAATTTGATTGAGGCTACCATCAGATTCCGATTTGTTCTCAAAACAATTTATTGCCCCCCAAAATGTGTCTACATTTCTAGCTTACATTCTGAATGTACATGAACATTTTTTTCCCAAGGGCCTGACTTGTATCTTAACTACTTACTCTGAGATGTTATTACCGACACATAAAATGACTGAATATGATTCAATAGGAAACTGCCAACAATTTACACATCTTTTATTGAGTTAAAACAGCTATTAATCTAAGTGGGAACAATCTATTTCCATTTACCACAGTCAAATGAGAAGGAGAAAGACTATGGTATTCATGCCCTGCCAAACAAAATTCTTTGCTGTTTACCTGAATGATTTTTTAGGTACATTGGCTCATCTCTCATGTTTAGAAACAATGATGAAGTTGTTGCCAGGAAAACAGCTTCTGTGTGTCATATATGGATTAGCCTCCTCCTTGCCCTGCAAGTTCACTGTCAATCATTTTAATGTCCCAGCCTAACATACTTTTTGCAGTGTATATTTTGGTGTCAACTCACAATATGGCAGAATAAAGAAAAAAGTGACAAGGGAATTGATATCCAGTTCATGTCAAGGCATCCAAACATATGGCCAAGTGAACAAATCAATAAATCTAATGCAGAAATAAGGGAACACATTACTTACATTAATAATTTGGATAAGGCATAATAAATGGAATGAAAATAACAAAGAACGTGATACAGATAAGTTAATTCAATAATTATACTATACTAGTGTATAAAGTCTTATAAAATTATCACACCTCATCCACTTAAATAGATTAGACTTGAGCATTAAGGTTTACTCAAAATGCCTATGTTTTATGGTTTCTGTGACATGAGAAAGAAACTTAAGTACCTAAATGTACATTTATTGTTTGGAGTGAGGACTGAATGTATATGTTAATATAAATAGCAATAAATATGGACACCAAACATAGGTTCGATGAGAACTCTCAGCCTAGAGAAAGGACTTGGGGAATCTTTTGTCCATAAGAAACAGCTACGAACTCCTACTGGTTTTCTTAGTTCAGTAAGCCCTCATTCCCTACAACACTGATTTTTGAATGAGCTGATGACTTAAGATGTCACTTTGGTTTCTTTTTGCTCTTCACAACTTAATGCATTTGCCAGATTGTTATGTTAATATCTAGAAATAAAAGGGTTATACCTTGATACAGATTATAACACAACCACTTAGACTTGTCCATAGTTAAAATTGGCATCACTGATACCTTGATGAAGGTCCAATGTGTAGTATTTTTCTCTTCAGAGTTATCAAAGAACTACAGCACTCAAATTAGTGATATTGTTCATAAGTGAGAACAGTGCATAGAATTATACTTAAGTCAAAATGTAGGGGGATATTTGTATAAACATTTCTGAAAAATTATTTAAAATAATGCATTTTAAAATTTAATTTAATTTGTTTATTTGATAGAGAAAGAGCACAGAAGAGGAGCAGAGGGAGAGAGAATCCTAAGTATAGCAAGAAGCCCAACATGGGGTTCCATCCCATAACCCTGGGATCATACAGGAGCGAAATTAAGAGTCGGACACTCAACCAACTGAGCTAACCAGGTGCCCCATAAAATAATATAATGCATTTAAAACATTCTTTGAAAACTTATATTCAGCAATTTTTGTCAGCTAAAGTGCTTTGTTTGCTTATATCTTCCCAAAGAAGGGTATTCAAGGTGTAACTCCTTTTGAGAGAGAGAGAGACAGAGATAGAGACAGAGAGAGAGAGAGAGAGAGAGAGAGAGAAGAGAGGGAGAGGGAGAGAGAGAGAGAATGAGAGAACTGAGAAGAATCTATGCTATGGCAAAGCAACTAACCAGAGAAAAGAATGCATTTGACTATCATATTTCTGTCTTCCCTGCTGTGTTTCTTTGCTTACAATGACTTAAAGTACAAATTCTCACATACAGGAAAACAGGTGCATGAGAAATGCTTCTACATACATTTTTCATTGAGTAGAGATTTCTTGCCTATTTCTGAGCCTCCAAATGCTTTAGTTAGAATCGAATAAGACAGTATAGTTTCAGCTCATAAAAACCTAAATTTAGAAAGTGAAGATTTCAAGAGAAAAAATATTAAAGAATGTCCAAGGTAATGAAGCCAGTAAGTAGAACAGGTGGAGCCAAGATCCTCTTCCAATTTATTCTGGAAAACTCATGGATTTTATGTATTGAATAGACCAATCAGTTAACTATATTAATCTAGAAATAGATATGTTGAATGCTAACAATATGTATGTTGGGTCATAACACAATTAAACTGAAAGAATTCTAGAAGTGATAAAGAATGAGCAGTGAACTCAAAGGGATGGGGTACTTTACAAATCAATTCTTTAATTTTCTAATATGGAGGCTCTTAAAATGGGATGGCTTTGAGTGATTAGGAACATGTCTCTTGTTTCTGTTTTATTTTGGTTTGTTTTCTCTTTATAGCCAACAAATGGCATTAGACTGTTTTTGTGCAGAGAACATGTCCCTGGTCCTTTTAGTAACTGCCACTTCCCTCCCCAACTCACCCCCCAGTAAACATGGTTAAAGATGAAAAAAGCAAACAAAGACTCACCTTTTCTGATATATCAACTCTAAAATTTGGGATGTTTCAAATTTGTCACCAGATTCAGTGGTGGGTTATAGAACACAAAAAATACTAGCCAGGGGTACCTGGGTGGCTCAATTGGTTGAGCATCTGACTCTAGACTTTGGCTCAGGGTTTTGGGATCAAGCTCTGTGTCAAGCTCTGCAAGCTCTGTGCTCAGAGTGGAGTCTTTTTGAGATCCCCCCCCTTTTATCTATCTCCCTCTGCCCCTTCCCCACCTTATGTGTCCTCTAATAAAAAAAGTAATAAATTGAAATAAATGACAACAAATACTAGCCACAAGGTAACTAGGCTGGTAACAAACTCTCTCTCCTTTAGGGGACTTTAGCTTCCACACTTCTACCCTTTGGTCCTGCCATATGGTGGTTAGTTATTCAGGTAAAGTAAAAGAAGTTGGTGGGAGAAAAGTTAGCAAGTTCTTCTAATTCCAAAGTTTATAAAAATTCTTTATTTAAACTTCCCTGAAAAACAAGAAATAAGATTTTCCCTAACACTGTGAATGAAGGTATACTGTACAGCCAATAAAACTCTCTAATAATCTGCCTGCCAAAAGACTTTTGTCTTCATTTCCATTACTCTAAGGCCCTAAGCACCTTACATGTAGTAAAGGGTGGGAACATAATAGTTACAAACATTCCAGGGCAAAGTTTGGGAATGATAGTACCAAAATTAAATACTGAAAAGCCAAAGTTACACTCACTTTAATCATTAGGGTTAAAGTGAGAAATTAATTGTATCTAAAGACTTTAGAAGATGTAGATTCAGGCAAACCAATATTCATAAGTAACACCTATTTTCTGTTGTTCAATGGTCAGGATTGCTCTTTACAGTTTTCTTACAAAATGTCCACTTTCTGCTGTATGCAACATTGGCTAATGTACACTAATATGGGAGAACAAATAATAGTTTCAAGAATCTTAAGCTGAGTCAAAATTACTGTTTCCTGGTGAACATTTCATTACCCTGCATCCATTTTATCAAATGAGAGCTGTTTAGTTATAATTAGTTCTTGGGGGTTTTGTCCTCTTTACTTAAAAAAAAAATTAAAAGCCTTTAAAAGTGTTCTATTTGCCCATAAGGTTTAGCTGTATTAAACACATAGTGCCTTTCCATTTTCTAATATACAGTAAAAATACCATAAAGTTTTGCTATTAGTTAAAAAATCAAAAACTCAGCAAGAAGTCCAGTTTTTCCTCTCAACTATCCATTAATGAAGGTTTCAACGTTAAGTGCCTTTTCATTAAAAATTCTTTAAAGACCTTTCTTAACATTCCATACAAAATCAAATTAGTTACTAAGCTTTGGAACAATCTCTATAATTCTGTTGTGGACTCCTCTGTTCATTATTTGGATTGGTGAGATTAAGGAACAAACGTGTGCCTTTCAGATACTCTAGAAGTCTGATTTTAATTTTTTTTTTTGCATTATTACTGAGCTCCTTTATTCAAGCCTTCTCTGAAATGAGTCATATTAGGCAGAATCCTATTACCATGGACACTGAATTAAAAAAAAAAAAAAAGCCTGCCATATAATAGAACTTTACTCATGCCCCCAGAATATTGCCTATGAAAACTGCTTTTGTTCATTTGTTCTCATAAAGATGGGAGCCTACTGTGTGGAAGCACTAGTCACCAAGCACTTTTCTTGCTTGGACAGATGTTCATATCCTCATGTATGACTCAATTCTCTGAGTCCTTGGGCATGTTTCTGATTGAGCTACATATTTCTCTTCTAAAAATGGAGATACTTACAGTATAACTTCATTGGATTACAAATGAGATAACACAAGTAGAGCACTTAGCACAGCGTAAGGCCCTGTGCTAACTATTATAGACAAGGCAAAGATGATGCTTGCATCCAACATGCCTATAGACAAGTAGGAAAGAAATAATGTGTAGCAATGTCTACAATGAAGGTAGAGAGAATGATGGGTCTTAAATGATATCCAGAAGGGGCGCTAGAAGGTTTAAGAGAAAGAAAAGGATAAGAGTAAAAAGGGAACATAAATAAATATTCCTTGGCCACCTTTTGTAGGTCAAGTCCTCTGCTGAGTAGTTGTGAATAATTTCACATCAAAGAAGAGGTTATGGTTTTTATATTATTATTATTATTATTATTAATAGCATTTTATTACTGCCAAAGTATACATTTTCTTATTTTATCTTTTTAAAAATGTTTGTTTATTTATTTTGAGAGAGATAAAGAGTGAGAGCAAGTGTGTGAGGGGCAAAGAGAGAGAAAGAATCTCAAGCAGGCTCTGCACTGTCAGATTGATATAGGGCTCAATCTCACAAACCTTGAGATCATGACCTGAGCCTAAATCAAGAGTCAGATGCTTAACCAACTGAGCCACCGAAGCACCCTCAATGTATACATTTTCATCCAATTATAATAATTTTGTCACATTCATATAAAAGCAATTTTTAAGTGTATAGAAAACTGTTATTTAAAATAAATTTAGGTTACCCATGAAAACCTGACAAGAGTCACCAATGAGAACTGGATGCCTTAAAGATTAATCAGACTTGAACATTTCCAAATGGGTATGGTTAATGGACTGTGGAGATAAATAAGGATTAGATTCTTGTTCTGCAGTGGGAAATTAATTTCACCTCTCTAGCCTCAGTTTCTTCATTGGGAAAGAGGAATGTTAATACCTATATGCCTGCAGTTTTCTCCAAGATTTTTCAATTAAATGAGGTAACTCATGAACATCTTAAGCCTGAGCCTGGAACATTCTCAGGAACTGTTACCTAGTAAAACCAAGAGGAACATCAGAGAGTTAGGCCTTCGAATTTAACTTTGATACATTACTTTGAATATTAATTGACATTCTCAAAGGCATTTCATTCATATATCATAGCAAATTATAAAAACAAATACAACAATAACGCTCCAAATTTTCCAGCTCCTGGGAGCTCCTTCCAGCTTCTCTGTCAGACACAAGACCCATATTTACAACACATGTGTCTATGGATCCTGCAAACAGATTCCTTATATTCAAAACCAAATATACCTGTTTCACTGATAATAACTTATTGGTTTGGTTTGGTTTGCATTCTCTATCTACATCAATGGCTTCTTCTCCTATGAAACTTTGCAGTTATTCCCAAATTCTCCCATACCCTGTCTACCATGCATGTCCTCTCCTTGGGGAGACCTGAGAAATGTCTCTGAAATTTCTCTCCCACTTTCTTCATCTTTACTGCCACAGCCCCAGTGGGCTTTCACTGTTCCTCACTGGAGTACCGCAGTGATATACCAACACACTCCCTGCCCACTGGATTCTTCCCTGCCCCAATCCCTTTCACACTATCAAAGCTAATTTCCTAAAATACAAGTTGAGTCATGTCAGCCACCTGCTTCAAACATTTTCAGTAGCTTCTTTGTACCCCTAGAACTAAGTCAAAATTCCTTAGCATGTAAGGTACTTTATGACTCCAAATTACTGTACTAGCTTCACTTCCCAGTAAATTAAGCCCTCTCCCTAGCAATACAAGTTATGGTCAAACACTCAACATGCCACCCACACTTATCATTTTCATTTGGTTCCTGTCTTATTTCCTTTTTTTTTCAGGATATATTTCAGGACTGTCCCTCTCACCCAGCAGTAGAGATTGGTCCATCGTTTGGGTCCATCACTGTCCAACCCCTCTGAAATTTAGTTTACTTTTCCACAAAATGGAAATAAATGAGTCCCACTCAGAAAAAAAATAAGTTTGAACATGTTTATTTAATACTAAAAATCTATAAATCAATATAGAAATAGTGCCATGCATAGAGCCAAAAACTTTATAGACATTATCTCTTCCAATCCTTAAAGATTAAGCAGATACTACAAGGAAGTGTATTCTCATTAAAAAAAAAAAAAGAGAGAGAGAGAGAGAAAGACAGAAAACCTTCCCATTTACATCATCACTCATCTATGTTATAATGCTTCCCTCTCCTCAGAGCTGCTTCCACACCTATTACTTCTTTGATCAATTCTCTAAAAATTATATTTTCCCCTACCTTAACAACACTTAATTACTTGACTTTAACTTGTCCATTGTATAGCACCACAGGCTGTTAACCAGAGATCTAAAATTATGTTAAACTAGGTGAGGTGTTAGAGTCACATTTGAAGGGTTAAACTTCATTAATTAATTATGTAAGTTAAGATTCCTCAGGAGCCTTGGGGCAAAGCACCAATTCACAGAGCAGGAGGAGAATGAAACAAAAGAACCTAATTAGGCATGTAATTAACTCTTTCAGTGATATGGTGATAACATGATACAATAAAAGTGTTACGAATATGTTAAGGACCAGCAGGGTAGCACTATTTTCAAGAATATAACCAACACTGGGATGAGAACTCAGTCCCTTCAGCCAAAACTTAGAGATTCATTAAAACTACATCAATATGTTACGAACATTTACTGACTCTTCACAACGGAACCTACTTTTCTTTTTCTAATTAAATATATTTTATCTATATACCTGGAAATACAGTGTCTGACAAAACACATTTTCTCCATAGTTTTTGATAGGCAGCAAATCTAAAAGAATTCAAGGCAAACTGTGCTTTGTGGAAGTAGCTTATTTCATTTTGAAGACTAAATGCATTTGCGGAAAGGATTACATTTTGTTTGGCAATTTATTTTATTGACAAAACATATTTCATCACATATTCTATCACATTCAGTAGACAAATGCATGTTGTCAAATACCCTATTTCCTGCCTTTGATGAAAAACAAATATTTTTTAGATCCCGTATTTTTTAAATGGTGAGTTCTACAGATAAGCTCCATTTGCTCTAAATTGGCCAAGGGGTGTCTAGATTTGGATTCTCTCCTAAGTATATGGCTTCTTCTTTCAATATAATGTAAATTAACTTCAGAGGGAATATTAATGTCCAACTTCACCACAGAAACATCAAAATTCAGTTTACATTGTAATCATTATGATAGGTTCCTATTGTCTAAACATAAAACTCAAATGGTTCCCATATACTCACCAGCTGCTAAAATGCAATTACCCTTTACAAGGTAATGCACATACAAATCAAATATTTAATCTAACCTATTTGTATATCTGTTTAATGTTGATAATTCAATTATTGTCTTCCTTTTTCATATTTGCCCTCATATCTGATATACACATTAAATTATAAATAAGTTCTTAGAGGTCAAGAAGCAGATCTGTATAATTTGTTCTGAGGAGCACTCAGCACAGTGCTTTATGAAAATAAGCATTTAATCGATCCATGGCTATGACACAATGGCAATGACCTTTCTCAGCCAAAAAATAATTTATTGCCAAATTTTTTGCTTTTTTTCATGTCAACCATCATTTAGTGAGCACCTACAATGTGCCATGCTCTCTATAAAAATTTCAAGGGGACGGGGGGCACCTGGGTGGCTCAGTCATTTAAGAGTCTGCCTCTTGATACTGGCTCAGGTCATGATCTCATGGTTCATGAAATTGAGCCCCGCATTGGGCTCTGCACTGACAGATTAGAGTCTGCTTGGAATTCTCTCTTTTTCCCTCCCCGGCATGTGCAAGGGAGCAAGCACACAGGCTGTCCCTCCCTCCTTCCCTCCCTCCCTTCCTCTCCCTCATCCTCTCCCTCCCTCCCTCTCTCTCTCTCTCTCTCTCTCTCTCATACACACACACATAAATTAACATTTTTCAAAATTATGAGGGAAAGCAGGATGTGCTTGATAAGCCAACATGAGTAGATTTTATGACTGAATAGAGGTTTTCCAGTGGATATCTCCAGCAGAATGAAGAAAGGCATTCCAAGAAGGGAAACACATGTGTCACAGTACAGGGAAAATAAGTGTGTGTGTGTGTGTGTGTGTGTGTGTGTGTGTGTGTGTGTGTGTTTAAAACCCATGATTCTATCAATTATTACGGTAGTGTAAAGGATGAGGGGGGACCTACCAGAGAAGACATTGAAGTGGCTAACAGGGTCTTGAGGGGACTTCTGTGTCAAAAAGCTTTGAAAATCTTACATGGAGAGGGTATAAGCAGAACTATTAATAATATGAATAATGAGAATGCAAAGATTCTAAATATAATTAGGAAGTGAAATGAAGAAGATTGCACATAAAGGGTTAAGAACTAAAGTGTCTCCTGGGCTTTTGCTCTGATTAACCAAAATTTGAAAACTAGATACTTACAGCTTTTTAAAGTCTCAGAACTTAATCTGTAGACAGAATGAGTTCACAAAACCTCCTCAGACCTTACTCACTCTTTCACTTACCCACTAATCCAAATCTACTTATATAATGAGGACTTGTATAAGGCTGATCCTCTAAGTCAGAAACAAGATTCTGTAAAAGCACAGAATACTGAAAAATATTCAAGCTCCTGAGCATGTCAGAAAAAAACAATACCTACTCAAGTCCAAAATCTTTCCAAAAAGGCAGTTTTTATTATAAATGGAAAATCAGCAGTGGACTATAAGCCAAAGTCCCTGGTCCCAAGACCAGGTCCCATATATCATGAGATCTTGAACCAGGAATTCAACCTCTGTGATACTTAGTTACACCCTCTGCACACAGGATAGCCACCAGTCCTGCATCTCATCTTCTTGTGGGGAGTATCAAATATGACAGTTGCATGTCACATATAGAAAAGTGCAGAGTCTTCTAGACAGAAGGGAATATAATCATAAAGTATTATGATATTATTGTGTAAGATTTTTCAACTTTTACAGCACTTGAGTCTTGGAATTCTAACACTAATGCCTTTATTGGCCTTCAGTAGCATTAATTGGTTCTGGTAATATCTGAACGTAAGTGATTTTTTTTGTGACACTTCTGACCTCATTGGCTAGAAATCAATGTTGCCACTTTCTATTCTTTCAACCCTTATATTCAATCTGTTATTAAGCTTTACCATTGATTTCTTTGAAATTTCTCTAAATTTACCCTTTATCTTTAGTACCATCGCCACCTACCTATTACTCTCTTGGACGAATTAAATAGCACCTGAACTGTTCTTATGTCTTCTGATTGCCCACCCCCTTCAGGTTTGCTTAGTCTCCAAATGGTTACTAGATTAACCTCATAATAAAGTATTAACCTAGACATGCTCCTCTAAGGTCAAATGTCCCAGATGCTTGCATCACTAAAGGAACTATCCAACACCCATTACTATACTTCTTCCCAGCTTCTCCTATTAATCTCTTTATTCTCCATCTATGCACCCATGAATTCTTTTCTCACTTCTCTCTGTGTTCCCATGGTTACTTCCACATTAAATGCCCATCTCTCCTCTTCTATTCAGCTTATCTAAACCTTACACACCTGACCAGGCTCAGTATAAATTTTATCTCTCCACAAAACCTCACAAAGTTTAAAACCACCCCACCTCACAGTGATACAGTCTCTGAACTCATGCACCAGTGCCAGACTGCACCATATTTAGCCCTTAGATATACCATCTATCCAAGCGGTTAAGCACAAAGGCTTCACATCCTCTTCCTTCGCTTACTATGTGAATCTGTTATTTCACCTCCCTGTGCCTTAGTTCCATCATCCAGAAAATGGGAAGTGCAAGAACACCAAATCTGGGATCCGTGTGAGGATTATATAAGTAAGCATCAGGTCACAAAATCTGGCACACAACAATAATGAATAGGAACTTTCAGTAGCTGACTATTATCAGGCATATCAGTAACATCTCTTTTATCTATCTCCATTTTGCTCAATACTCTATCATTAGAAATTGGCATAAGTCAGTCAACCTTAGTGGTGTAAAAACAACATCATATTCTGTGACTCAAGATTTTGGCCAAGGCACAAGCAATTGGATTGACTCTGTTCCACATGTCTGGGAAGACTAAAATGTCTGGGGTCTAAAATTATGTTCATTTACGTCTAATTTGTGGGTAATGGTGACCCAATGGCTACAGTTAGAGGACCTACATAGGGCCCTTTTATGTGGCCTTATGCCTCACAGTATGGTAGCCAGGTTCCAGGAGGCATTCCCTGAGAGCGAGTGTCTGGCAACCAAGTGTTCCAAAACATCCAGGTAAAAGTTGCTGGATATAGCCTCAGAAGTCAATTGGCTATAAGTGCATCCCTAAGACCAGCCCAAATCAAGGGGGTGGAAATACACCCCACCTCCTGAATGGCAAGTGGCCTGGCCATATCACTGAAGAGCATAGGGGATGAGAGATATTACTATTACCTTTATCTTTGGAAAAGACCATCTCCCACAAGTTATTTTTGTGTAAAACTCATTGCTTCTTCCACATTCAGTTTGTTCATGCATAAATAGTAGTAGTGCCCCGCCTGGAATGTAGTCGGTATTTCCTAAGTAATTATTGCATAAGGAAACAATTTCACCTTAGGTTCATATTAGTCTTTCCCTCAGAACTAGAGTCTTCTTGAAGGCAGGAATTATACCTGCCTTCATATAATAAGAAAGACTATCAAAGTTATTAGAATTAAGGTAGATCAATTATAACACTGTTGATTATCATGGAGACAATAACAGATATCCTGAATTCATTAACTGTAGAACAAGGACATTCCAAACTTCAAGGAGAGAGAAACTCTGTATTTGGGTTACAGGGTCCATAAATTTCAGTTATTTTTATATTCCTGGGACTATACATTTGAGAAATGATGCAAGTGTTACCTAAACATATATCCCTAGAACCACAGCATTACTTCTCTCAATATAAACTAATTAAAGATGAATAACTGCAATTACTGCCTTTTTAATCCTTCCCTACTTGTGTTGCATTTGTGTCACCTTGTAGTATTTAGACCGCGTTCTATTTGCTCTGATTCAGATTCTGAGTCATCAAAATGTTGGAAATAGGTCTGAAAATAGCCTGAATTAATTCTCTGGATTGCTGTTTATAACAGATATACAAGGGAAGCATTTTATAAATGTAAAGGAAAACTTATTTTGTTGCCAAAAAAAAAATTGAGAAGTTTCTTCCAGGCCTTAGGTATGTTAATATAACGTGGCAGAAGCAAAAGAAAAGGCAAGAAAGAAAGTTGCTTCATTTGCATGGGAAAAGGGGAAAATATTTAACTATTAAAGCAAAAAACGATCAGAGCCTTAAATGCATTTATCAAGAGGCTTTTGAAATTAAAAAACACTAAAAAATGTAAAAAAAATAAAAAAGGGGGGGCACCTGGGTGGCTCAGGTCATGATCTCACAGTTCGTGGGTTTGAGCCCCGCTTTGGGCTCTGTGCCGACAATTAGCTCAGAGCCTGGAGCCTGCTTCAGGTTCTGTATCTCCCTCTCCCTCTGACCTTCCCCTGTTCATGCTCTCTCTCTCTCTCGGTCTCTCTCTCTCTCTGTCTTTCAGAAATAAATAAAAAAACATAAAAAATAAAAAAATTTAAGAGCCATTTGGAAGGGCTCTCTCAGTCTTCCAAAGGATGGCCTCAAGAAAAATGAATGTGGTCTACCAGCAAGGAGAATAGAGAAAAATGGTGTCCTTGGAGGCAGTCACAACCAACTGTGGTCACCAGAGGCAAAGTGGTCAGTGTGCTCCAAGTAGTCACAGCAGGTCTCTTGGGACCAAAAGAGAAACAGCATCACCAACTCGCATCACCCAGGTGCCACTGGCATCAGAACAGCAGGAATCATTCACACACCATCTCCATCTGTGCCTTCCCCCTTTCAAGTGTCTGCTACATGACCAGAGGAAAAACACTGTCATTTGCTCAGACTGTCTAATAGCTGTAATTAAAGCCCTCTAATCGCCAAAACCCAGTGTGTGGGAACTTGGCTGAAAACGTACACAGCGAAAGCACAAGGCCATCTTTGTAGGAGGAAAGGTGAAGGGCACATTTTACATTGCCAGAACCGGACAGCCTTCAGTCTGCAGGTGTGAGGGGGTGGAAGGCTGCTCACAGTCTTTGACCATGGCCATTCTGAAAGGTAAAGTCATTGGAAGATGCAGCGCAGGAAATCTGCCACATCGTTCCACCAATGAACAATACAGCAGGTCTCACTCTATGCCCGTCTTCCAGTCTTGATGCAGCCTTTTACAGGCTATGTCCCAGAATATCTTTCCTGAAAGCCACTGAAAGGAAATGCCCACTGCAGAAAACTCATTTGCTTTTATTTTGATTTTTTTAAAGTTACTTTTGAGAGGGAGCTACAAAGACTGAGATATCTTTAAAAATTTTTTTTTCAATGCTTATTTTTTTTTCAGAGAGAGAGAGAGAGAAGGAGGGGCATAAAGAGAGAGAGACACAGAATCTGAAGTAGGCTCCAGTCTCTGAGCTGTCAGCAAAGTAGCCCTATGCGGGGCTTGAACTCACTAACTGTGAGATCATGACCTGAGTCAAAGTTTGACACTTAACTGACTCAGTCACTCAGATGCCCCAGAAATATCTCTTTTTTAAGGTTTATTTATTTTGAGAGAAAGAGAGTGTGTATGCCAGTGGGAGAGGGGCAGAGAGAGAGGAAGAGACAGAATCCTAAACAGGCTCCACACTGTAAATGTAAAGCCCTGTGTGGGGATTGATCCCACGAAATGTGAAATCATGACCTGAGCTGAAATCAAAAGCTCAAATGACTGAGCCACCCAGGTGCCCCCAAAGGTTGAGATTTCCATGCTTCAAAAATATATGAGGCTTCTGTTATTGTTTTAAAAGTCTGTCACAAATAAGCTTCAAAGTAATGTTTTTATTATTATTAATAAATAGGTAACACCTATGCCAGTACAATAATAATTATAATTAACATTTAACAGCACATTAATATTGGCCAAGCACTGTGCAAACTGCTTCACAGGGATTGTCTCATTGAAGTCCCAAAACAACTATAAGTGATGATACTATTGTATCTCCCATTTATAGATGAGAAAATGAGGGATCAGGTAACCAGACCAAGGTCACATACTCAGTGAGCTGAGGGGTATACAACCAGCTGGTCACACTCCACATCCCACACTCTTACAGTTTTATATTAATAAAGTCAAAAGATACATACTTCTGGTGAAGAAATCTCTCACAGATAAATTTTTGAAAAGTTGGTGTGAGCCTGGGAAGTCTGTAATGTAACAAGCACCCCCCTCTGGAGAAGCTAATGTGGAGGGACCACACAGACATGGCTAGAGAATTAGTACTACCGAGTTTGCTTAGTTGAGACAGAATGAAAAAAGTCATGCTTACCAACCCAGTATTGTTTTCAATTAATTTGCATCACTTTGGTTCATATCTATTGATAGAAAAACCTTCCCAAGCATGAAAACTGGGTCTTAGAAACAATTTATTTTAGACAAAATGCTTCTAAAAACTGACCATGCCCTCCTTAAGGGGTTCCCCTTTTCGCAGTGTGCTTTCAAGTTTTCTGTTTTCATCTCAAATAAAGTCTCAGTTGGGTCCTAATATGCATTTAACAGCTGCTAATCTCTTCTTTAATAAGAAAGTAGGCAGAAACAACAGGGATGGCAGGCCCTGAAACTATGAGAGCAAAGCTGGAGTAATCATTGGAGGCAGGAGCCCCAGCTGATGGGCTGCTGGCTTGTACAGTCCATTGTGCAGCCTCAAATCTCAAATTTCAGTGCTTTTTTATACATATTAAGTTTAAAGGGGCGCCTGGGTGTCTCAGTCAGTTAAGTGTCCCACTATCGTTCAGGTCATGATCTCGCAGTTCACGAATTTGAGCCCCACATCGGGCACTGTGCTGATAGCTCAGAGCCTGGAGCCTGCTTCATATTCTGTGTCTCCCTTTCTCTCTGCTCCTCCCCCCCAAATAACTCTTTCTCAGAAATGAAAAAAAAAAAAGTAAATAAATATTAAGTTTAAAGACGCTTAGCTAACACTTATTGACCATTCAAAACCAGCTGTCCTTTATTATCAGTACCTAATATCAGCTCAGTATTATCAGTACAATGTATAAATGTATAAAGCAGCAAAGGAATGAGGACAGTATGGTCAAAACCATTCTCTTCCACTGTGTCATTTATGTGGTTTGCACTTAAGTACCATAGGGTTCATCAGACCAAATATTCCTACTTTCATATGTTACTTCTCATGATTTTAGTTAAGTGTTTTAAAAATAACACATTGGTGGGGCGCCTGGGTGGCTCAGTTGGTTAAGCATCCAGCTCTTGAGTTTGGCTCGGGTCATGATCTCACAGTTTGTGAGACTGAGCCCCGCAGGCTTTGTGCTGACCACATACAGCCTGCCTGTGATTGTCTCTTTCTCAATATAAATAAGCATTGAGAAAAAATAAATAAATAAAAAACACATCAGACCAGAAATAATAGCAGAAGCTACTTCACTATTCATTTCCCAGATGATGACCATATAAAAGTAATATTTTCAGCATAATTCATTGGGGTGGAATAGAATTCTAAGACTAAGAGAATTTTTTAAAGGGGGAAAATAGAGGAAAACTTTTGGCATGATATTTTTATGGTAAGTAACATCAATCAAATTACACCAATAAAAATTACACAGAATTTACACAAATGCTCTCAGAAAAAAAGGAATCACCTAGAAAAGCAAGAAAATAGGAGTAGTCATGGGCTACACTTATTGAGCATTTATTATGTGCCAGGCTCTTTTCTAAGTGTGTTATGTGAGAAACCTAAAAAT
Source organism: Hyaena hyaena (assembly GCF_003009895.1). Lineage (NCBI taxonomy): Eukaryota > Metazoa > Chordata > Mammalia > Carnivora > Hyaenidae > Hyaena > Hyaena hyaena. The sequence goes on along the minus strand of NW_024080933.1, from coordinate 43,967 downwards.
ACACACCATGAAAAAGAACTTTAAGAAAGAGTCTTTCTCTACTACCCACCACCTCTGCCCTGAGATGCAAAAGATAGGAATTGCTCTAGAAATAAATTCAACTCCACTTTAAAGTCAATGTATAAATCTCCAGCATTGTTGTCTTGCTGCCAAAGAGCACTATCTAACTCACTGATGTTGGATCTTAAACACAGAGATGCAAACAACGAGCTGTGACTAATGCATCAAAATACACAAAATGGATCATAATAACCACCATTTCTTGTGTATGCTACTTGTAGGTGAATGCCAAAAGATGATACACTGCTTCCACATCTGACTATCCTTACACTGGTAATTACATTCCAAGAGCAAAGTGAGGCAGTAAGGACTGCACACCTTCATTATCCATTAACAGCATGCTACATTAACCTTTGAATATTTACCTTGATGTCAATTAAATATTTGTGATGGCAGCATCAATAAGGAAGAAAATCTTGGCGAAGTCCCCATTTGCCCTTGGTTTCTCTGCAATTCTTTGTAAATAGCATCCTGAAGTTTTAACACATCAACCCACACAGACAAACTAGATCAAATCATTTTTAAAATAAGTAAATCCTGACGATCCATTACCTCAGTAGGCCAAGGGACCAGAGCAGGCAAACACCCACCATTGACAAGCCAATGCCTTGAGCATTTGACTTTCTAGAAAAAGGCATTAGTTAGCATTTAGATGGATGACAAGGCAACAGAGAGTGAAGTCTGAACCCGGCAGAAAGGCATCCAGCGTTCTCTGGAGTGTGTAAGCCTTCATGACTGGCTGACTAGATTGCGGACAAAAACGACTCCCAGTGCAAGATAAAGAAAAAAAAAAAAAAAGAAACATTTCAGCAGTTTTACAAAACCAAGCCTGCAGTGTGTCTGGGCCAGGTCTATATATGTTGCATAAGACTTTTCTTTTAACAATTACAAAGGTGCATGGAGATAGAATTTACCTGCCTTTCCCCTCTATATTATCATCGTTATTATTTTCTCTAAATTATTTACTATATTCATTCCCATTGCAGCGATCTCTTTTTCTACAGTCCTCCACTAGATAGTATAAATAAAAACACAATATGGAATAGCTGAGGAACAGCCTCCGTGTTCAGAGAACACACACCAGTCTGGAATGGATTAATTATAGGCTTCAGGCTTTATGAAAAGTTAGGACTTGATCTGAGTCTGGTAAGGCTTATACACTTTGGTCAGGTAGAGGCCAAAATCTCACTCGGAAATGACCTTGAAAATAAAGTAAGAATGTCTGAAACAGTGATCAAAACAGAAGGTCTGGGGCCCATAGGGGCCAGAAGAAAAAAAAAAAGTGACCTTTAAAAAAGTGTTACAATTATGGAGAGGAAAATACAGTCAGGTTAACAATATGGAGGTGAACCCTCTACCAGGGTTCTCAGTGTTAATCTTTTAAAAAATCAAATCAGGAGTCACCTGGGTGCTTAGTTAAGTGTCCAACTTGGCTCAAGTCACGATCTCACAATTCATAGGTTTGAAGCTGGTGTCTCTCTCTCAAGGCTCTCTCTCTCTAAAATAAATAAACATTAAAAAATAAAAATAAAAGAAAATCCAAAATGGCAACAAGGGAACTTCTCCAGAACTAAAGGAAATGTCTTTTATCTTGGTTTGGATGGTGGTTATCAAGTTGAGTACAACCATCAAAATTCACTCTGAACACATAATAACCGTTCAGTTTATCTTTCTCTCTCTCTCTCCCTCTCTCAAGAATATAGAAACATTAAAAAAAAATTAAAATCTCTCTCCCTCTCTCAAGAATAAACAAACATTTAAAAAATTTAAAAGTAAAAGGGGGGGGCTGTCAGGGTGGCTCAGTCAGTTGGGCATCTGACTTTGGCTCAGGTCATGACTTCACAATTCAGAAGTTCAAGCCCCATGTAGGGCTCTGGGCTGACAGTGCGGAGCTTGGAGCCTGCTTTGCATTCTGTCTGTCTGTCTGTCTCTCTCTCTCTGTGCTTCCCCTGTTCATGCTTTCTCTCTCTCCCTCCCTCTCTCAAGAATAAATAAACATTAAAAAAATTAAAAAAAGAACCATTCCATTTATTGTGTGAATTTGATTGATTTTACTGTTACCTTGAACTCATTTATAAAATAAAAATTAAAAGATAGGGAGAAAAACAGATACTCCTTTAAATTCCTCCAGGCACTTCCTGGTTCACTTTATAAAAATTTAAAAGCCCATATCTTGTCCACAGCTGCTGAAGCTTTACAGGATCTCCCTTGCCAACGTCTTCACCTTTACCTCTAGTCACTCTTCACCTGTTCACTCTTCCCAGACTAATCTTCCTTCTTTGTATCCCGCTAACAGGGAAAGCCCTGCCCCACATCAATCTTTGTGCTTGCAATTCTCTGTGCCTCCTGGAACATTCTTGCTAACTCTCCTGCTCCTCAGCAAAACTATTCGTGATCTCTTTCTATAAAATGGCCTTCCTAAATTACTAACTCGTCACCCTGCTAATTTCTATTATAAAATTTCTACAAACTAAAGTAACCCTGCTCATTAATGAGCTTACTTACCTATCAGTTATCTCTTACACTGGAAAGCAAGTTTTGTGATTGAAGGGAGGGGGCCATTTCTATAGGGTCTAACTCAGGACCTGGCATATAATGGATGCTTAATAACTAGTTGTTTGTAAATTAACATATACACCTTTTCTAACCACATACCTTTATTACACTAGAAATCTATCCTGGTCTGGGACCATCTATTTGTCATCTCTGTATCTCTGCTACCAAGTTCAGTGCCTGCTACATATGAAGAGTCCATGAAATGTTTGCTAATTTATAAATGCTTAAATTTAGATTTAACATACCTTGTCTAACAAATTCCCAGAATATCTCATTTTGTAAGGAAATTCATTTGTCCCTAAGAATGCACTTACTTAGCTAATTTTATTTTATTTTTTATTTATTTAGTGTTTATTTATATTTGAGAGACAAGCAGTACATGAGCCAGGGAGGGGCAGAGAGAGACAGAATCTGAAGCAGGCTCTAGCTACAAGCTGTCAGCACAGACTCCGACCAGGACTCGAACTCACAAGCTGTAAGATCATCACCTGACCCAGACATTTAACCAACTTAAGCCACTCAGACGCTGGCTTAGCTAATTTTAAATCACAGCAGCTTGGGTTTTATAGGGACTTTCCCCACCTGCAGATTGGATTTGATTTCCTGACTTAAAAGGATAAGAAAATCAACCTGCAGTGAATTCACTCAGGTTCCATCCTGGTGACCTATGCAAGTAGTATAATGCTTAATCAAACCATTTCCAATGACCAATTTTGGAGTTTTTTCATTCACTTTCAGTGGACCATATAAACATATTGAAAAAATTAGTGTTAGATTTTAGAGAGTGAGACGTGATGTAGCTTCCTATTTCATTTCTTCTGTGAGCATTATTAAGAGCAATGAAACAGTATGAACTATCAGTTCACACAACAGTGTGGGCCAATTTCCTTACACAAGAATCCAAATCACACATCCCCCAAAATAGTATATAATGGAAGATACTGTTCATATAAACTAGAAAATCCAAACCTACATATGTAGAGTGACAGAAAGCAGAAGAGTGGTTTCCTGTGAATGGAGGTAGAGGCAGGATGCACAAAGTAAGTTTGAAGCTAATGGAATTGCTTATGGTGAAGGTTTCATGAGAGTATACATATGTCAACACTCATCAAATTGTAAACTTTAAATCTGTATAATTTATTATACCTCAATAAAGCTAGATTATATATAAAAATCAAAAAAGTCTCTACTTGGAATGATTTTTAAAACTTTAAATATGCCATTGGGGCACCTGGGTGACTCAGTAGGTTGAGCATCCAACTTTGGTTCAGGTCATGATCTCACATCCATGGGTTCAATCCCCACCTCGGGCTCTGTGCTGACAGCTTGGAGCCTGGAGCCTGCTTCTGATTCTGTGTCTCCCTCTCTGCCGCTCCCCTGCTTGTGCTCTGTCTCTCTCTCTGCCTCTCAAAAATAAATAAACATTTAAAAAATTTTAATTTAAATATGCCATCAAATTAGCAGCATTTTAATTTTTTAATTACTGGTTATTTGCCAATTTCCTGCTGCAATACATTATTACCTTCTCTATGTGTCCTGCATATTTATATTTTCCCTCTGAAACTCAGCTGAGGCGTCACCATTCCCTACTCTTAAAAAGATGTCATAAGGCATTTCTTATTATCCATGGGGTCAGTAAGCAATACCTTGACTATGCTTTCCAAGAAACACTGCCCAGAGATACCACAGCACTTTGATGACTTAGATCAGTCTCTCCTATGAGCAAGGACTAAGAAAATCATCTTTTCACTCCAGACTCTCACAAAATATTCTGATAAATTCGCTCCCATTTTCTCTACATGATATCCAAACCCTTTACCTCTGACTCTGGAAATAGAAGGAGTCCACCTGGCCCTTCCTTCTTACACTTGGCTAATAAGATAAGGCACTTTGTCTGTAACTTGGGCAATTCACTATTCCAATCCATAACTGTGATTCTTTACAAAAGACACAAAGGTGAAGGAAGAGGTTCAAAGTTGATCAAGGTGGCAGCATTCAGTAGTATTAATACTAGTGACAGTGTCCCAAATGGCCCAATCCCTTGGTTAAGCCAACCTTATTCCTCTTCTTGCCGAATCTTCTCTTCTTATCTCCTTTATCAGCCTTGTTCTTCTGGTTTCCTGATGATTCTAGAAATTACCTGACATTCTTCAAATACATTTCTTTTCTGCTTAGATTGCTTATAAATTAGAATCCTAGGCTCATACAAAGACAGTCTGGCACAAAACACAGAACCAGAAAAAGGGGTAAGAACTGGCCTACAGCTTTTAGAACCTCCCCAGGAGTGCTTGCTTCCATGGAATCCTGGGTTATAAAAGTGAATCTGGGTTAAGTGACTTTCCCAATAACACAGAATCATGTCCCAGATGACCAGTTAAGTGGACCACTCTTTCTTCTTGTCATAACGTTTTGATTTTCCCAGTCAGTTCCCTTTCATAGAAAAGTCCACTAGAGTAACACAGTTCTCCCAATCTTCCAGTAGCCACACAATTATGCTCCAGCCAGCAGAAATGCCAGAATGGTGACCTGAAGGTCATGTTTCAGAAACTCTGGAGACCCTGCCAAATTATTAACCATAATTTGTGGGGAAAGGAAATCCAAATCTCGGGTTTCAAGTGTGAAAACCAGATAGAGCTTCAATAATTTCTCTCTCACCTCCCTCCCTAAATTAACAGCTATCTAGGAAAGAAGGCATTTGTATTTCTTCATTGAGGAAATGTCTGATCATTTCTGTTGTTGTTGTTTTTCTAATGAAGTGCTTGTCTTTTGGGCATTGATCTGTAAGAGATCCTAAATTTAAGGACGACCATACTGCCTTTGTTAAAATATGACATTTTGCCCTCAGACAAACCTAGTTCAAAATCCCAGCTCCATCACATCTTGTTTGTATGGCTTTGTGCAAGTCTGTCCTTTAATTTTGTTTTTTCATCTATTAAATAGGAATGTTTGCAGTATCCAATTGGCAGAGGTGGTGTATGGATTCAGGGGGAAGAGCTACACAAAATATTTAGCACACTCTCTGTAGCAACCAGGTTCTCATAAAACGTTAACTGCATCTATTAGCTATTAGAATATGTTTTATTAGTCGTATTTTGTTGGATTGGCTTTGATACTATAACCTAAATCTAGAGCAGATATCACAAACATTTTCCGGAAAGGGCTACAAAGTCACTATTTTAGGCTCTGTAGCCCCAAGCATTTTGGCCACAACTACTCACCTCTGCCACTAGAGCACTAGAGCAGCCACACCCTCTATGTAAACAAATGGGTGTGCAGTGTCCCAATGAAACCCCATTTCTGGACGCTGCAGTTAATTCTACATAATTTTCACATTTTACAAACTATTTTTCTTCTTTTGATTTTTCCCCCCAATGATTGAAAAAAAATGTAGAAAATTAAGTCTTAGTTTACAGACTGTTTAGAAATAGACAGTGGGTCAAATGTGGTCCACAGGCCACAGCTTCCTAATCTCTCATCTGGAGAAAGAGATAAATGCCATATATGGCCATTGTGCAAGGGAAATATTCATCTCAAGGCCTCCACCTGCTGTTAAGTGACATGCTGATAGACAATATGGTACAACTTGATCAACAAAGCCAGTACTGTAACTTTGAGATCCTCCGGAGTATGTTACAAATGCTATATCAAGTGCCAAGATTTTCTTTACACTGAATTTTTTAAACTTTTGATAAAAAGTCACCAACAGCTAGTCAAGTCTATTTCTACTTGGTTGTTGGAAAAATTCTTTCTACTTTCATTATATTAAAGGCATCTTGAAAGGAAATTAACAGTTTGTCACCTTAACAGTGCAAAATTATGCAGATGAATATTGTAATTTATAAAAGATAATGTCTTTTATTCATTTATATTCATAAGCATTTACTAGAAATATCTGTATTTAGAGGATTTTTAAAGAAAATACTTCACAAACGATAAAAATATCTCTAAACTAAAAAGATTTGCTTACTGTGTCTACATTTATATTCTAAGGTCTTACCCAATTTCCAATCAGTAATGCCTTAATTTCTTGTATGATGTATTAAACTATATATACTTACCTACAGTTTGACATGAAATGACAGGAAATGAATGTCACTGTTAGGTTAAAATCATGTTTTAGTTTCTGTTTCTTATCTGTACTATAAGTACACCACACATGCGCCAATAGAAGCAAAATTTGTATTCAAGTTTCTACTAAAATTGATATACATTTAATATCCATTTTATTTTCCTTGATAGTTATCCATGCATATGTAAATTTTATAAACATCAAATTTTGAAACAAGATTCAGCATTTTTTACACTCTCATTTGTAATCCTCCCTTCCCAGCCCCCCTTTAAGACACTAAAATAGGCTTATGGGGCCAATAGCGTGATGAGCTATTCCACATCTGGTTATCGGAGGCATATTTCCTGATTAAAAAAAAAAGCACAAAAAGCTGTTTTTATACGCTTGGTTTCTCCTTCTGTTATTACCCATTTAACAGTAGTTTCACATACAGCCAGGCATGTGCCAAACATAGGGCCAATAATAAAAAATACTGACTTAATATAATTTGCTTCCTTGGCTGCTGGGAAAGCAGAAAGCGTTGACAAACTGTTTTGTGTTTATTAGCAAAGCTATTGTAGAGGGTGATTGGGGTTTCATTATAAGGGGCCTGCAAACAGTTTTAGCACAAATGCCAATATACATTTTAGAATCGAGGGCAATTTTAAGTATTTTCACTCAAATGGTTTTGCAGAATCTACAACCCAAATAAAAAGTATATTGTGTTTTAACACCACCACCGACTACTATGCTATTTGTCGCATTGATCTCCATTGTGAGTGCTTCCAACCCTTCTACTTTTACGAAATGTAATGGGCAAATACATTCCCTGGAATCCCGAGTTATGATTAGTTACTAAGCAATCAGGAAAATCACAGCAAGGCATACTTCTGAAAGAAATCAGAAAGAGTAAAGATCACTTCTCTATGTGTGTTACATAGTGAATCATACAATACCTCATCGATGGTACGGTATATATTAGCTAACCACCATGGGCTAGCTGGAAGCTCATACATCAATGAAAAGATCTTTGTCAATTGCTGTATGCCTCATTATCTCACTAAGATTTCTTGGCAACAATTAACAGTTACCCAATTCATAGAAATTGCCTTTATTATTTTTGAAGCAGCTACTTTCTTTGGCTTTAATGACTAAGAGAATAGAGACAGATGTCTCTGTTGCTAGGGAGACTGAATTAAAAAAAAAAAACCTTTGAAATGAAGTAAATAAGCAACTACCATCTTTTTTTTTTTTTAAAGGAGAATTCTGTTGGTTTTGAATTAACTATTTGTTTTAAAAACAAACCAGCAGTAGCTCCACTTTTTAAAGGAAATATATTAGAATGGTTTATTGCCATTCTTCTCTGACAGTAATAAATCATTAAAAAAAGAGAAAAGAAAAATAGGCCCACCTGTGCACTCAATATCAATTGAGGCTGATTATCAGAAACTGGTACTTTCTTTGTACTGGTACCTGAATTCAACAGGAATTGCCTTTTTATATAATCTGTCAATCCTCTATGACTAAAGAGAAAGCAGCCCTCCCCTGAATTAGAAACACTGGGGCCTTGCAGACAAGCCTCGTTTCTGGAGTCGAGAGAGCTCATGCCCTCTCTGCACCTAGCTCCAATCTCACCTGCAGCCCTTTGACCAGTAGTCCAGACACTGGAAAACAAGTGATCCAAGCCAAGGCAGCCCGGCCACTGGACCTAACCCAAGCACATTTCTTCATTTAAAATCTCTCTCATGCTCATCCCTCCTCCACCGTCTCCAATGTCTGATACTCCACAATACACCTGATGCACTTCCATTTTCATGTGCCCTGGACATGCACATCCTGTTCAAGCCCTCCCACAATCCTATCTGTACTGTCAGGATGCCTGAAGAGGAATGGTACCTTCACACAAAAAGAAAAAAATAATTCAGTTTGAAATGAAATCACATGTGTAATAAAAATAATTGCAATCCACCTAATTTCTTTGAAAGAACCCTCTCTTTTGTCATCCATCTAAAATCATCCAAATATCTTTTTTCTTGCTCTAATTAAATTATTAACCAGGCATCAGCATTCAATTTAAGTATAAGCTAAAAATTGAGCACTTTTTGAGCCTTTCTTGTAATATTTTGCTTAGATATTAGCATAGTTTATTAAAACATAGGCAAACAATTTATGTATTTTTTAAATGTTACATGCTATTGTCATAATTAAAAACCACCCATAATATATAAAACAACACACAAGATAAAAGTACTTTCTTTTTCTTAAGAAAACGTTTGGGGCGCCTGGGTGTCTCAGTCGGGTAAGCGTCCGACTTCGGCTCAGGTCATGATCTCACGGTTCGTGCGTTTGAGGTTTGTCGGTTCAAGCCCCGCGTTGGGCTCTGTGCTGACAGCTCAGCGCCTGGAGTTTGTTTCAGATTCTGAGTCTCCCCCTCTCTCTCTGACCCTCCCCTGCTCACGCTGTCTCTCTCTCAGAAATAAAACATTAAAAAAATTTTTTTTAAATGTTCTAAGTTATACAATGTTTGGCCTCTGTGGCCTGGTGCTCTAAGCACTACTCCTAACATTCTTTCTTTATGACAGCATATTTATTTTGAGCTCCAACTGGGGGACTTAAAAGAAAGTTTATAAGAATGTGTAACCTGAAGACTTTCTGTACTTTCTATTAAAATTCTAACTTAGTGAGATGTCATTAGTATGGAAGACAGACCATCATCAAGGTCACGCTGGATGAAGCTGGGCCCAAATTGAGCAGGGCAGCATTTTAGGTGACTGCCACAGCTTTAGAATCCATGATTCTGGGTTCAAATTACATTTCAACCACTTACATGGGGTGGGACGTCAGTCAATTTCTTGGCTTTTCTAAGTCTCAGTTTTGTCGGTAGTAAATTGCGGATATTAACCACCTCCTAAGTTTGCTGTGAGGGTTAAAATGGTATCACAAACATAAGTATGTGGTGCAATGCCCAGCACTGAGATGCATTCACTCAATAAATGCCAGTAGTTATCTATTATTATCATTAGTTGTTTCTCACTTTTCTCAGAATATTAATTAAAAATCAAGATACAGCTTTCAAAGTTTTCATGAGAACTGGGGACACTGCATGCTTTCCATGACAGTTATGATATTATTTAGAAATTTTTGCACTAGATACCTATTGTGATTTCCAAGTACTGTGTTCATTTTGGGTGATTTAATCGTATCATGAGATTGAGCTAATTTTAATCATAACTTGTTCATCCTAGCCAAGCTAATTACCTTGCTTTACTCTGAGATGACTTGCTTCAGCTCTCAAGAGATACTATTCCCCTTACAAAGAGCAGCCTTCCAACATCTCGTCATGACTACTCTCCTTTATTTGATATCTACTCAGAACCTTACCTCAGCTTATCTCAGTTTAAGATTTTTCTGATGAACTTCAACTACCTTACAGTAGCATTATCTTCTAGCAGAGGTTCTCAGCTTCACGTATCACACACAGACCAGTCATTTGACAAATGTATACTGGGTGCAAAGTACTATTCTAGGTACCATAAACACAATACTGAGGGCAGAGAAAGTCCCTGCTCTTTTGGTCCCGACCTTTCAATGATACAAGATAAAAATAATAATAATAAAAACAATAAACAAACTGGTTTCCTTTAGTAAGTTGGAAAAGAAAAAATAAAACCAGTTGATTTGAGAGAAATTGGAGGAAACATTGTTATGTAAAGAAAGATGGTGCCTGTTTATTGCCACCCTCATTCAGCAATGCACAATTCAAGAAGGTCCTGCTCATATAGATTCCAGTAAGATGACATGGGAACTGAAAGCTAAATGACACGAATGGAGTGGCCATGCAAAGATTTAGGTAATGAACATTTTTGTAGATGGGACAAGACAGAACAAAATTCATCAAGAAGGAATGAGTGCTGAATGCTCAAACAGAAAGCAGGACAGTTGACTATGGTAGATGAATGTGGAGGCAGATACCCAGAGATGAGGTGGGAAAGGCAGGCCTTGGGTTGGTTCTAGGCCCAATTACATCATACTGTCTGCATAGCTTTTGCCAAAGATTGATATGTGGGCCACAGCCCCAACCAATTAAATCACAATCACTAATGGTATATACCAGGCTATGTGTGTGTATTTCAGTTTCCTAGAGGATATGAAAGTATAGCCAGTATCAAAAGCCAATGATAAGAGTGCTGCAATTCCTGATAAGAACTTAATGTTTTCAGTTCCTTTTTGGTATCTCATCTCCCCATTTGAAATTTGTGTTCCAGACTTTTCTGATCATTGTATCTTTGCAAAATGACGACTAGAGAACTATGCGTGCAGGAAATGCACAATACAAGGCTGTGATTGTCTTCTGTGTGCTTAAATCTGCTTTGAGTGCACTACAGAAACAGACTCATGGTTCTAGGCATATTCCCAATTACATTTTAAAAAATAAACAAACAGGTGCATGCAAACACCAGCACTTAGCAGCTGGCTCCCATGCATTTTCTTCAGGGATATGAAGATACTGGTTAGAAATTCCATGAAAGTGTTTGAAAAGCAAACTAAAGAAGGTATTTTTTGTTTGTTTTTTTTTCTTTTTTCTTTTTAGTTAAAAAATGAACATTACCAGGACCACTGGGCCATGAGGAAGAGTGTCAATGTTCCCAAATGTTAACAAACATTACCGAGATACCCGTTTTGCCAGAGTCACAGTGATTTCTCTAAAACGAAATAATTGTTCCCCACAATTCTGAAAGTCAGAAATCAGAGTAACTGAGGAAAGAACTAGGTAATGAAGGACACATGAAAGCAAGGGGAAAAACACAGGCAAAAATTTTTGTGTTTGAAAATGACTGTTGGCACACACAGAATTCCAGAGAGTCATTCCAGGATTGTTTGAGGGAGGTCTAGCTGTGACATCTGTCACCACTATGGCAGCCAGGGTTGGTTTTGATAAATGTCTGCTTCATATGCTTAGTTTAAGTGGGAGGTCCTTCGTAACTAGAAGAGAATCATCCTCCACCTGTGGCTGATAGAAATTGCCGCAAGTCCAGAGAGTCTTCTGGGTAATATGTAACAGGAAAAAAGTTACCTTCTTGGTCGCTGATGCCTGAAATTCTCAAAATGGAGAACACAAGTAATGACAGCTAGGAGTACTCCAGACTCATGTTAGTAGCCTTTCTACCTATATCATCCAAACAGATCATGTGTAGGTTTGACTAGTCATAAAAAGAGCTTATTATAGTATTGACATATGCTTTGATATGCAGATTATAGTTATTTATGGTGGGGTTTGTGAGTTCAAACCTTGGTTTGACTCTTACATCGGTGATTTGCTACTTATTAGCTGAGTCACCTAGGCAAACCAATAGATGGCAAGCTCCATGAAGATGTTCTTGTTTGTCTGTTTGCTTGTTTGTTTCTAAGAGACAGAGCGTGCACGAGTTGGGGAGAAGGGCAGAGAGAGAGACAGAGAGAATCTCCCAAGGCAGGCTTCATGCTCGGCCTCAAGCCTGACACAGGGCTCAATCCCACAACCCAGGAATCATGAACATAACTGAAAAGAGTTGGATGTTAACTATTTACCTGATTTTTTCCTAAGGAAATCTCACTGGGGAAAAAAAAAGGATTAAAATCAGATCCAAAGCAAAAGTCAAAAAAAAAAGTTTGTTTCACTTGCCTTAGTTTCCACATCTTTAAAATGTGAATGATTATAGTATCTACCTCATACCTTTTTTTTTTTTTTTTGGTATTAAAAGAAATAATGGATGTAATGCACTTTGCACAGTGCATAGGAATAAACATCCCAAGTGTTTGTGAAATAAAGGCCGGTGTGAATACAATGCTTTTTAGCAGTGTACTGGTAATAATAAGATACTCTTCTAATTACTTACAAATATTTTAACAATAGAATGTGGTTTTCTCAGGCTACCTAACCATATGATCTTAATTGAGTATCTGATCCCAAGCATGGGCTCAAAACTTCAACCTATGCACCATATTTCTAATAATGGTTAAATATTATATCCAGGTTTTTAGTCCACCTATTTCAGCATCTTTTCTTTCAAAACTCCTCCCCTTTCATTATGAGCTCAGTCTAGGAAAGAATAAGATCACCATGGTGACAACCACCCCCTCTTTGGAGTGCATTCAAATTTATGTTGAGGTTTTCTTAAATGCTGTTGTGTGTTGCCTTTAAATTGTCTCTTGGAGTCATTCCAAGGTCAGGGGAATTTCTTCATCACTTAAGGTCTCCTTCAAGAATATAAAAGAGCAATTGGGAGTTGATGATCTTGCACTGATGAATTTTTTAATAAATAAATCTATCATAGTTGAGTCAGGCAAATTATTTACTAGGGCCTTTATGTTAAAGAAGTTGTAGGTGATATTGTGACTAAGAGCCTCATAAAATACAAGGGTATGTGCAATACTTTTTCTTCCTCTATAATGTCCAATCAAGGCATTCATTGAGTATCACTTATTCAGAAAGTTGCCATACACAAAATGGATTATCAGCCTGGGTTCTGATACTGACACAAATTTGAATCTGTTTTATATTAAATATCATGCTACCTTGAATTATACTGTGAAATAAGTGCTATTTCAGTGCTGAGCCCACCTTCATCAGGAGATAGAAACTGAGAAAAAATTTAGGTAAGTTTCAATGATTAAGAGAAGTTTAAGGGAGTACAGAAGGTTTGAGTCTGGAATGTTCCATGCAGTGTTGTGTGAATCAAATGAGATATGTGTATGTAATCCTTATCAGAGCTGGCCCATGATATTATGTAGTCTCCATATGTTAGCTATTATTAAGTTCCAGAATTTATTATTATTATTGTTACTATTACTGAATTTTAACATTTGGTCTACAATATATCTACATTTTGGGAACAGTCTCAACCTGTTTTGTATACATAAAGAGCTAAAACAGTTCTCTGAAGCAATCCCATTTACACAACAGTGTTGGGTAGAGGCAAAATCCTGGATGTCACAGAAATATACCTTCAAAATATTATTCAGTATAGGCGGAGGGATTTTGTTTGACAAAGTAGTCATTGCAGTTGAAATGTGTCACTGTGCAAAGAATTTGCTGAAGTGTGATGTGGTCTTTTATCACAAAGTATCTATAACCTTCTTCCTCTCCCTCTACAAAACGTCACTATCATTTCTTATACCTTAATTTGGAAGCACATCAAAAGCAGAATTACCCTATAAATGGCTAACTTTACATGTCCTTATCTAAATTGATGATCCTTAGTTTGTGATTTATGTAAAGAGGAAGCACTAGAGGGACAGACTAGAGCCCTGAGGAAACTTTTCTGACAGAATTTCCCTTGACAACCTTGACCTGGAACACAAATACACACAGTATGGTACAAAATTGTTTCATGAATCATCCTGCTTTGAGTTTTGTTAAAGTAGCAATATCACCATGTGGGAGCATAATCTCTTTGCTCTCCATTACCCTATTGACATGTTTTTCCATTCCACTGCTGTCAATCCATGAAAATTCTTGATGATTAAAACCGATGTGGTCCTTTATGAACACTCTGTGGTCAGTAACATTCCCTCTCTTGAAGCCCCTTCTATGGCATACCAGGAGTGACAACTATGTGCACTTCGGGCCTCATGAATGGATGTAATATTTCAATTTGTGCTACTGATGTTTCATCTGACAGTGGCAGGTCTCTAAAAGTACTTCTGCAGTGACACTACTGACCTCATTGAAGGTCAAATAGCAATTAAATTTTGAATTAATTCACGTTTTCTCTCTACACCAATCCCATCAAAGTTCTTAGGTTTGGTCACACAAATATAAAATGAACTTGGTAAAAGACCTTCAGTGGATAGAATTTACTTATTCCCTCAGAAAATATTTTTTGGGCACTTAGAGTGTCCCAAGCAGTTGGTTAGATACGAGGATTTGAGTAAAAGGAATTCAGACACACCTTGCTGGCCTCCAGGAGATTAGATTCATAATGTGGAAAGCCTGAATAAAATTGGCTATTCCAAAAATCTGTCTTCAATTTACATCACAAGGAGAAGTGGCCACTTAGAGCCCTCACATGAATGCTGTGGTTTAGAAAAGAGATTCCTCAGTGACAGCCTACAGACTAGTACTGCCTCCTGTACAGCACTCCATGGTGAAATGTTTTTCACATAGTGAAATGAGAAAAAAGAGAGCTTTACCAACCTTCTGCCCCACTAGTTCCCTATATAAACCCTCCATTCTGCTACAGTGGTTCTTCCCTGGAGTCTGCTCACTCCATTTGTTTGCCAGCTTCCTACAGAGTAGTATTTTCCACCCTGTTTCCATCATTAGCTTCCCAATGGCCACCATTGTCATTATTTCTTAGTATTTTTATTTATCTTAATGAATTTTTGCTTCCTACAGACACTAGTTTAAAAGTCAATTATAAAAACCTTAAATACAACAACAGAAAAATCCACATACAATTTGCTATGATTAGAGGGTAGCTGTCAAATAAATTTAATTTTTTAAATGCTCCTAATTTCAAACTAGATACTATTAGCTAATGACAGCTCTGAGTCTGAGCCTGCTATCTTTTTCCTAGAATAGAGAAATTAGTAAATGTAAGAGAGTGGTTAAGGTCAGAGTAGACAAACTGAGATGCTCTCCTTGAAGTAATGGATATATCAGATAAAGTTGACACGGGAATAACTTCTCACTGTTTTGTTTCACTAGTTATTGAAATGTCCTCCTGTGCTACTGGTGATATTCGTTTTTGTTTTTGTTTTTGTTTTTGGTAACAAAGCTACAGTAATAACATCAATAATGATGATCTTATTACTACTATTGCTGTTGATAATAATAATCATTTAAAAAGTAGTAATCAAGTACTTACTGTATGCCTGGCCCTGTGTTAAGCACTTTTACACATAACAATTAATTGACCCTTTCCAAGGGCCCATGAAGAAAGCACTTTTACACACGGGATCCCGTAGCCCTAAAAAAAGTTCAGTAACATGCTCAAGCTCATAGAGCTGTCATGTTTAAGAGCAGTCACTGATCAAACCTCAGCTCTAAGTGAAATCAACCTTGTTCCCAGCACCACTATTTACTTTCCAACCCTGGGTATGCCACTTTGACACCATTTTTGCAGAAGAAACCAACATTTTGAGAGGTGACAACTGGATAATATTATATGTCTGGCATAAGGACTCGACGAGGAGGAGGAAGAAGAGGGAGAGGATTAGGAGGAGGAGCAGGAAGAGAGTGGTAATTGAATCCTTCTGCCTTCATTCTTTAGCTATTTAACCTTGGGAAGGTTGTTTAGTATCTCTGAGTCTTACTTTCCTTCATCGGTAAAATGAGATGATATCAGCTCCTGGATAACACTGTGGTAAATGTTTTGAAGTGGCTACAGTGAAAGTCTGACTCAGTAGTTGGTATGTAATAGGCCCTCAATAAGTAGTCCGTGTTATTATTCTGCAGTGTGCTTATCAAATCCCTAGCCATTATTCACGGCTCATTCTATGCCATCCATTCTCTGATGCTTTCTCTTATGCGCTCTGCCCACAATGATAACTACAATGATAAGTCTTTCCTCTGAATTTCATATCACTTATTTCATTTTTTAAAGAACCAGTTTGTTCTTCCAAAGTGAGGCTGTTAGAAAACAAGACTTAGAAACTTCTTTTTTGCACACACTATTTAACATGTTATACTCCCCTAAAAGGCAGACCAAAAAGATTTAATAATTTAAAATTAATAATTATATGAAATGAGAAATGTTTCATCAACAGAACCTGAAAAGGTGATTTAAATAAGTGGAAAAAAATTATTTTGTTTCTGATGGTATTTTTCCTCTTCATGTTGGCTGTCCATAACACTTGATATAAAGAGCACCATCTTCCTCTGGAGGATATTAAATCCTCATAAACAATAAGATATTCATATTTTAGGTGCGTCTGGGTGGCTCAGTAGGTTAAACCTCTGACTCTTGATTTCAGCTCAGGTTATGATATAATTGTTCGAGGATTCAAACCTTGCCTTGTGCCCTCTCTGCATGGGCACCACTAAGCTCGCTTGCGATTCAGTCTCCCTCTCTCTCTGCTCCTCCCCTGCTCACGGATGCATGGACACACACACACTATCTCCTTCTCTCAAATAAACTTTTAAAAAAATTACTCACATTTTTGTTAAGTAAAAGATGGTTTAACATCCATGACAAGTATCTCAATCTGTCCAAAAAAATATCACATTCTAATATCTGCTCAGTTGTTTTCATCCTTATTTACTTTCTAATTATAAAAGTGATATAAAATGACGGTAGAAAGTTAGAGAACTACAGAGAAAAAATAAGAATGCACAAATGTTTTGTTATCTGTTTCCCCAGCACCAGCCACTATTAACATATCCTTGTATGTCCCTCTCACCTTTTTCTTAATGTTCTTTAGTTCATTTAGAAAAAATTGGGGCACCTGGGTGGCCGAGTCAATTAAGTGTCCGACTCTTGGTCTTGGCTCAGGTCATCATGTCACTGTTTACGAGTTCAAGTCCTGTACTGGGCTCTGCACTGACAATAAGGAGCCTGCTTGAGATTCTATCTACTTCTTTCTCTGTCCCTCTCCCCCTTGCTCTCTGTATCTTTGTCAAAATAAAATAAATAAGGCTACATATACTTATGAAAAATACTTCCATATTCTTATATGTTCTTTAAAAAAGATACACTTTTCAGAGCTATATAGTACTTCAACATTTTGATGTTATTATTTAAACTCTTATTGGTAACGATTGTTTTCTAATAGCCCTTATTGTTAACAATCCTTTAGGTAACATCCTTCCAAATACATCAGTCTGTCCAATGACAATTCTTATCATAAAATGTTAAATGTGTAAAAAGAAGTTCGAAAGTTATAAGTCCCTTCAGTTCCTCAGCACTATCCACTCCCCTATGTCAGTGATTGTTAACCTCATTCACCACACCACACACGTACCAATACCAAGGACAGTGAGTTTTTAAAAATCTTTCATAATTTTCCTAGAAGACAAATGCTGGTATAATATGCTTTATGCACTTTTTAAAAATAGGATACTTAATTCTGAACAAACAACACCAGTGCTTAGACATTCTATCTTCTGATCACAAGTGACTTCCAACTCAAAAACACTGCACTTGCGGAATAAGGAGGTGCTAAATCCATTACATTAATTAAATAAGTGCGAAATTAAATAAGGAGGACATTTGACTGATGTGGCTCTAACGCTACGGTGACTGACATAAGCATACCAAAGTCAGCCTGTAAATGCCTCAACGCTACAAAATCAAAATGCTAAGGACAACAAATCACCAACAGCCGATTAGGCTTTCAACTATCGCCAATCATTTCCTTACCTTGCTTTAGGCTTTTCTCTATAAAACTCTCTCCCTGAACTACAGCCTTTAGAGTGCTCCTAACCTCTTCCACTTTGGCACTGCCGATTTATGTTGATTTTTACTCAAACTCTTATACCTCAGTTTATTTTTTTAACAGTTCTGATATCAAAGTCAGAATCAAAAGAGACCCCCAGTAGTCCCCAGGAGCAACAAGGAACCAGGGAGACGCTACCTGTTCAGCCTCTGGAGTTCGCTGCTCTCTTGCTTCTTGCAGCTGCAGAGGTAGTAAGTACATCCCTGTTAGGTCCTGGATCTACAGCTTCTACATTTAGGAGCCTCAGGACTTCATCTGGGCACTTCTTACTACCTTGACCCGCCCCACTAGTTCCGGAAATCAGATCGAATAGTCCACGCCCATCTTAGAAATACCCAGGGATCTCTGGTCTGATTGGTTCTAATTTAAAAACCTCATTGGGAGGGCGCCTGGGTGGCTTAGTCGGTTAAGCGACCGACTTCGCTTAGGTCATGATCTCGCGGTTCGTGGGCTCGAGCCCCGCGTCAGGCTCTGTGCTGACTGCCAGCTCAGAGCCTGGAGTCTGCTTCAGATTCTGTGCCTCCCTCTCCCTCTGACCCTCCCCTGCTCACGCTATCTCTCTCTCTCCTAGAAATAAATAAAACATTAAAAAAAAAATTTAAAAACCTGATTGGGTCCGGTGTTTGGCTGGGTGTGACTGAAGCTAATCTGGGCGCCAGCGGGAGGGCTCAGGTGAATAAAATTTTGTTTTAAGCCTGAAAAAGAAGGTAACCCTACCAAAGACCATGTTGAATTAAAGTGGCCACAGCAGAGAATTTTTAACCACCTTGGATATCCATTTATGAAGCCCTAGTGAAAATGTAGTCTCAGCTAAACACTCACTATAAAGGAGAGACGGGGTGGGGGAGGGAAATTACCTCCTCTAGTTTCTGGGGACTGGGGTGAGAACTCCCTGGCATACCCCATTCTCTCTGGAACCTGCAGATGACATTCTATGAAAAAGGGTAGCCTACAAAGGGTCGGAATAAATAACAAACTCAGCTCTCCCAGATTCCTACTTGTAGTACCCAGTAGAAAGAAGATAAAATTTCATATCTTTTCCTTTCCAAATTCAGACTGGCAGGAAAAGATATGGATTATTGATCATTTCTTACCCAGGAATAGCTGCTGCCTCATCTGTCTAATTTTGTGTTCCAGGAGCTTGGCTTAGCAACCATGAGGTAGGGAGTCCCAAAAATATGGCTAGATAGAGAGGTGGGTTGCACTACATTTGTGGCTGGCTTCCTACCAAGTGTTGCCAGCCCTCAGAATTGTCTAAGTGTTTCTTTTTGTTATCTTTGGGAGTGGCTCTGGATCTTGGGAGGGTAGTACCTTCTGCACCTTCTTTCAAAACCTTTCCTGTGTCCCCAGGCCGTTATTCAATACAGCTAGGCATATTTACTGTTCCTCCTGGCTGGCACCTAACAAGATATCTGAAAAGCTTTTTTTTTTTTTAGCACTCTATAATCAAAAGTGGGCCAAATTGGAAGGTGATATTCAAAGCCTGATAGGAACTTTTTTTTAAGGCCTTTTCCCCAAAGCTAAAATGAAAGTATATACCCAGAGGAAAGGAAGAACATTCTGAAGTCTTTGTAGAAGGATTTACCAAACCATTCTAAAGAAACACAGCTCTAAATCTAGAATATAGGAATCTTTTGATTTCAATCTTACCTGAAGATCTTCTCCCTGATATAAAGCAGCAAATTGAGGATAATGTAGTTCGATGGCTGGGTCAGCTTCTAGATATTATTCTGATTGCAACCCAGTTCTTTGAGGACTTAAAAAATGTACTTGTCTTACAAACTGAGTCATTTTAAGAACAGAAATGTTGGTTCTAGAAACAATTCAAACACCACCTATCCCTTTTGCCAATTCCCAAACTTCCCCTATTCATCTCAGAAGGCTTGCACATATGTGAAAGATCTGGATTTAAGAAACAAAAGCCTTTCTTGGACAAATTTACATACTTTCCCTGTGCCTTTGAGATAAAAGTATTCTACCTGGTCTTCTCTAGAAACCCAGAGCATTCTCTTGATATGCAAACTTCAAGGAGATAATTCTTAGGGGGGGAATTAAAAAGAAAAGAAAAGAAATAAAAGAAAGCTATATGGAAATATGAATAAAAAATTTTGAAGCTTTCCACAAATATTAGTAAAAGCTTTAGCCGTCTGAGCGGGTAACTTTAACTTATTCTACTGGCCAGAAACACTATTTGGGTTCAACTCTCCTTTTACAAACTAGTGAGTTTTCCATTATCGTACTTTTCTCATTGCTAGAACTCTGAAATGAAAGCTCTAAGATCCCTGCATGTGTCTACATGTTACATGCGTTTATGTATGTGTGATATAGACTTGTGATAGTTTTCTACCTCCAGATGGCATTGACAAAATTGATTTGTAGAGACAAACAAGCATTTATATAAATCAAGTATATTCTCATAAATATAGAAACTAACCTAAATGATTTTTAAGTTCGTGTGATCTAGGATAACGTTTGGTAAATAAACGCTGATTTAACTTTGTTGGTTTAAGTAAAACAGGCATGTCTTTAGAGTTATCAGCACTGGATATAGTAATACTTATACTCTATCCAGATTTACTGAAACTCAGTCTCATGTTGTCTCAGTTACAGAACATGTCAGCAAGAAAAATAACAGATAACAAGATGATGATTAGACATTTAATATCTCATGAAAATTTCATAAGTAAACTAAACAAAACTGTTAACAAGTAAGATATGTAAGTAATGTAAAAGTTTATAAATCTACTTTTCAAATATATTTATGCCTATGGTATGTCTACTTAAAAGTAGTTTCCAAAATCTTTTTGTTAACTGTAAACCTTAAAGGTATACTGAGATAAGTTAAATATTGGATATTCATTGAATATCTAGATTATTTGCAAATAAGACAAAATACTAGAACATTAATTACTGAACACAAGTTTATCTACTTTTGGATTCCTTTATTTGTAACCCCATAATCAAGACTCCTGGTACTTTTACAATCACCCACAGAGCAGTGAGGAATTTGAGTTGCCCAATACACACTTTCTGGGCTGAGATGTAACAAGATAATGCCATGCCTTCTATTTCATTGCTCATATTATAAACAAGTACTTTTCATGGTCTATTTGGTGCCACTTTTTGTACATTTGGGTTTTTTTTTTCTTGTTGATTTTGCTGTTTTAAATGACTCCCCAACCAAGTACTTATGTGCTATCTAGTGATCCCAAGTGCCTTTTGGAGAAGATACGTGTGCTAGATAAGCTGTGGTCAGGCAGAATTACAGTACTGAGTTCAATGTTAATGAATCAACAACATATATTAAATAAGATGTCCTTAAACAGAAACACACATAAAACAAGGTTACATATTGATCTGTTGATTGGCTGATGAAAATGTATTTATCTAATCCTGTATTTCCCCTAGAGGCAATGGTTCTGTACTTGCTAATTCAGTGTTCCCAGCAACTTCACAGAACATGACTCCCACAAGTAAGGAGAATCAACTGTTATATTTGTTTATTTCCCCATGTTCTTGATAGTCTTTGTATGATTACCGCCCTATCTATATTCTTACATTCTTTATTAGGATGCCTACTTTTATAACCAAGTTTCTCGGGATCAGAATATAGTATGCAGGTACACAACACAAGCACACAAGCAAATATCCATTAAAATAGTTCACCTATAATATTTTGACTTATTTATAATTATATTATGTATGATGATATTTTATTTATACTAAATTGATCTTTTCACAATGTATTTTTAATCTCTGGTTTTTCAAATGGAGCTCATCATGTTATTAATTTCCCTATAAAGAGATACCTCATTTTATTATGCTTCATTTTTATTGCACTTCACAGACAATGGATTTTTATGAATTGAAGGTTTGTGGCAACTCTGCATTTAGCAACTCTACTGATGCCATTTTTCCAGTAGTATTTGTTCATTTCATTTTTTTGTCAAATTGTGGTAATTCTTGCAATATTTCAAAATTTTCATTATTATTATATTTGAACTGCTGCAGTCTCATGACAAAACTTTAATGGATGAGAAGTTGCTTCTTGTGGAGGAGCAAAGAAGCTGGTTTCTTGAGATGGAGTCTACTCCTGGTGAAAAATGCTGTGAAGACTGTTGACATGACAATATAGCATGGGGAATACTGCATCATCAACTTAGTTGATAAAGCCATGGTAAAGTTTGAGAGAATTGACTCCAATTTTGAAAGAAGTTCTACTGGGGGTAAAATGCTTTCAGAGTCACAAGCTACAGAGAAAATGCTCAGGAAAGAAAGAGTCAGTACAGTAAACATCATTGTCTTATTTTAAGAAACTGCCACAGCCACCCAACCTTCAGCAACCACCACCCTGATCAGTCAGCAGATATCAATATCAAGGCAAGGACTTCCACCAGCAAAAGGATTATGACTCACTGAAAGCTCAGATGATGGTTAGCATTTTTTACCAATAAACTATTTTTAAATTAAGATATGTCCTTTTTTTTAGACATAAAGCTATTGCACCTTTAATAGACTACTGTATAGTGTAAACATAACATTTATATGTACCGGGTAAATTCATTTGACTTGCTTTATTGTGATATTTATCTTGGTGGTCTGGAACTGAACCCACAATATCTTCTTAATGCCTCATTAAAATGTTTGATTTTACCCAAATTCTGCTCTATTTGTTCATCCTAGCTTGCATAGTTCTAATCATACAACAAACCTCTGTAGACATTTTAAAACTGTTTTGTAATAGTAAACTAAGCTATTCAAAGATATTCCCACTCAGTTTTCCAAATGAGCTACTCAAAAATTTAAATGGCATTTTATAATTACTTTTCTTATTCGGTATTACAAATATCTCATTGATTTATGTACTCCAGGACTTTAAAATCAAAATCTACATCCAATGATAGTTGGCAAATATCGATAAGCATGCTATTCACAGTATAAGTGACTCAGTATAAGTGACAATGGGATTTTACAAAAATTCCATAATTTAAAAATTGATGTAATTAATTTACTAGATCATAGTTTATCATATCATATTCTTCAAAATAAAACCTAGACTTTCTTTAGAATAATCTCATACTTTTGCTTATTCAAAATATTTCAATTAGTGGATCAGTATCTGGAATAATAGACTGGACTAAAAAAATAAAGCTTTTCTACCTCTTAGCTATGCAAACATGAGCAAGATATTTAACTTCTTGGGACCTCAGATTTCAGGATTAAAAAGGAGTTTGTTTTTATGTTAAATAAAATAATTTAAATTGAGGGAAAAAATTAAATGTAGTACATGGCATGTATTTAATAACTGTTCCTATCTACTTTTTTATCCCTTCATAATTGTTTTATTAAAACACCACACACACATCATATATTTGTTCTGGTCATATAAGTTTTATTTTAGTCTTTAAATATCCAAGGAAATATTTTATGAATTATATAATGTTGCATGACTATATATTGGAGAATTTTGAATATTTAAAGAAAACCTGCTGTAAATCTCACGATGTTAAGAGACAACCCCGTCATATAGTGTAGAAAAAAAAATTTCAAAATGCTCTCATCTTAAAGGTTAGATGTTGAGTATTAAAGGGTGTTTCTATGCTGGCAAAAAAGGAAAAGGAAATAGAAAAAGAGCTCCACGTAATACTTTCAACACGGTGCTAATAGTTTCAGGGCTTACACAAAAAAGAATTTTAAACTAGAGAAAAAAAGTTAATCTTATTTTTAAAGAGACTAGGTCACTTATATACTCAGTACATACTGATTATTACAAAGCCTTTAAATGGGAAGGAAAGTGAAAAATGTCAACTTGTATTCCACTGATAGGGAATTAAATCCACATGTCACCCACTGCAGGATGTGTTGCCAAAAACACAGCCTTCATGTAGGTCTGTTAATTTTCCCAAAATTTCTCCTAAAGTAGGGTTTCAATTTAATACTAACAGAAACTGAAAACTATTGGTTCTACTTAGCCCTTATCAATGGCAATCTTTCAAAAGATCAGGGTTTTTCCCATGATCTTTAAGTTTTTTCTTTTATCTTCATTTTTTAAATAGTGAAAAAAAAAGCCAAAAAAATCCCCATATTTTTAGTGATGACAGAATCACATCTTATATTTCATCCTACTCTGGTTGAAAGTAGTTATGAGTGTCCCAAAATTATGGGAATCTACATTTAAATCTAATGTTTTCTATGAATTCAACAGGGGGTAAAAAAAACATTTTATACACTAATTCCAGTTAAGCAAAAGAAGTTGCATAGAAATTTTCAAGGTGCTGATCCACTAACTAAAGTATTTTGAAAAAGAAAAAATATAGGATTATTCTTGAGAAAGCCTATGCTTTAGTATGAAGAATATGACCTCATAAGCTATGATCTAGTAAATTAATTATATAAATTAGAATAAATATACTTATTTCCTCTTATGAGGAAAGAGAGTAGCATTTAAAATTTCAGTCAGAAGCCTGAGTGAAAAGAAAACAAAAATCCAGAGATAGTACGGATGAGAACTAAAAACTTGGGCAGACACTAGTTTATGTTTATAAACCCAATTCCTAGTTAAGCTACTCTCATTTATTCTGAGGGTTGAACATGACACTTTTTTTTTTTAATTTTTTTTCTTTTTATTTATTTCTAGGAGAGAGAGAGAGAGAGACAGCGTGAGCAGGGGAGGGTCAGAGAGAGAAGGAGTCACAGACTGAAACAGGCTCCAGGCTCTGAGCTGGCAGTCAGCACAGGGCCCGACGCGGGGCCCGAACCCGGGAACCGCGAGATCATGACCTAAGCGAAAGTCGGACGCTTAACCGACTAAGCCACCCAGGCGCCCTGAACATGACACTTTAAATTGAACAGCAGAGGGCAGAAGTCTTGCAGAGTTCTTTTTGAAGTAGGTAGGTATTTCTTGAAAATAGGTTCAACAGAATGTAAACTACAGTTCCAGACAGTTAGCATGAAAGAATTCAGAAAATTGACAGCAGTTTTCTGCAAGCCAAGCCCTGTCTCATGGACTGGATTATTATTTAGCCAGAATTCAAAACATGTGTGGTTATAATAGTGAATTAACTAAATGATGGCCAGACCTAATGAGAGCACTGAGAAAACTCAATGAGTTTCCAGGCCATAATGCTAGGCAAATCACTGACATTCTAAGATTTCCTTTTATTATCAAGGTGGCTCCTAAAATCATATAGCCTTTTTTCTCTCTTCCTACATTGATAGAATACTCCTCATTTTCCTCTGCCTATTTCCCTGACAACAATGTGCTAAAGACCCATCTTTTCCTGGAAACTGAGTCAGAGAATTAAATTTAGATGATAAGATTAGGATAAGCAAGAAAGATAAAAATAGGGAATGATCACTAAATCTAACAAGATAAAAAAAAATCCTCTAGGAACCTGAAACATGGGCCTTATTCTTCGTCGTAGATTCTATTCTTCCAGGTCTGGCTCCCCCTAACCTACCTCCTCTGACTCTGCAGCGTTCAGATCTATGACTTGTTCTGGGAGAAGACAAATGGGTTACATAGTGTATGTCAGAGTCTTAGGTCTGTTTCACCATACCCCTTCCCTTTTCTGCCAAAATTGACAGCTCTACATTTATAATGGATTTCCTTAGCACTCAGTGATATTTCCTTAAGAACCAAAACAATGATGGACCCACATTTCCAAGAAAGAAAGTGGTACCAAGGGATATTTCTAGAAAAGGACAGCACCTGATCTGTGTGTTACTTCATTGAAGTCAGAGATGTGCTCTAATAAATTCAAGCCTTCCTTATACAACCATTTGGATCTGACTTCCAAGACACTAGGAACAACTATGCTTTAGAGAAAGTTAAAGTGTACTGAACATTATCCCATTGAGTGCTTTTCTCAGAATCCAAAAACAGTATAATCCAAAAAGAAGTTCATACTACCCAAATAGAAGATTCCTTCAGCTCAGACCACATAACCAAGAAAACATATGGGAAAAACGAAGAAAAAACGTGGAAAACTAGTCATGGTAGAAAGGTAGTTTTCAGACAAGTTGCTTGGACTTCAGTTTCTTCACCAACAAAATGGAGCCAAAACTGCAGATAACAGTCATTTATCTCTGACTATGTGTTCAAGTACCACGTTAAGTACCTAACTGCATCATCTACTTTACTTCTCATTAAAGCCACACGAGATTCCCATCAAAGCATAATATTATCTGCTCTGTAAGTACTTTCAAAGCTGACTGTTCCAGCCAGGCTGTCTGATTATTACATTATGCACACCCCCTTCATGAAAGTATTCACATCATCAACCTTGCTCTTAAACCCATTCTCACTCACTTTGACACCTAAGAACTTTCCTTTACTTTCTGCCTCATTTTCACAGGGAAAAAAAAAACAAAAACAAAAACAAAAAACAAAAAACCCCCACAAACAAAGAAAATCTTCTGCTAGAAATAAAAAAGGATAAAAAAAGAAGAAAAAATATTTAATACAGATACCTTTTCCTTTTATCCATCTAATCACTCATAAGTCTCTATCATAACTCTTCCCATATCTTATCCATGGCTAACATATCTGCATATGTACTCAGATTAATAATATTATTCTATAACTGAGGTTTTAGCTAAGTCAGATGATCCATCTACAAATCAGAGTTGCAAAATATATTTTTTAATGTTTTATTTATTTTTTGAAATAAAATATGTTTTATAGATTTTTTTGTGTCTCGCTCTCTCTCTGACTCTCCCCTGCTCATGTTGTATAGAGTCAGAGAGAGAGGGAGACAAGAATCAGAAGCAGGCTCCAGGCTCTGAGCTAGCTGTCAGCACAGAGCCCAACATGGGGCTCGAACCCAGGAACCCTGTGATCATGACCTGAGCCGAAGTCGGATGCTCAACTGACTGAGCCACCCAGGCGCCCCGCAAAATGTATTTTTAATTATCCCCATATAACCCTCTAATTTTCTCAACCCCTAAAATGCACTGTCTTGGTAAGCTGTGACCTATAAAAATATAAAAAGCAAGATCTGAAAAAGCAAAAGACTAGAGAAAAATGTATGCAGAAGGCCTAAGAAAAAGCCTTAGGAAGCCCTGTGATATATGGCACTAGATGCTGTAGAAATATATTTAGAATACCAGTTCAGGAGCAATAAAAACTGAGAGGATTTTACTATGAACATCAGAAAGGCTTGCTAGTTTCCTTTTTGCTTGTTGTCTTACTACATGCATAGATTAACAACATTAAACAGATCAAGGAGGCCAAGTTTTTCTTTCAATGCAATGCTATGTGGCCCAACTGACCACAACCATCACCTTTTATCCCATGTGTACACACCAAATATTAAAAGTATAATGACCAAATTATTTGTAGAGGCCAGGGGATGAGGAGGGGTACCCAAGGGGGCACACCCAGGTAGAGGAGGCAGATGCATGACTGAAGAACTGTAGTCATTCAATTGGGTTGGAAGAGAGAGAGACACAATAGCAGATTTCAGAAAAAGAAAATGACAGTACAAATTACTTTTGTCCATAAGGAAAAAAAGAAAGAAAGAGAAAAAAAAGAAGCCAGTTTTCCTGCACGGAGCTGGAAAAGCCCTATTTTGTGCTCTGTATAAAAGCACTTTGGTCAACAATACAAACATCATGAGGTAGAGCAAAACACAAAATTGTAGCTATGATTCCACTCACCAAAAGGGCGGATCTTCAATGTGCAATTCAGCTGGCTTTACAGGAGTGCTCCACAGCAAAGCCAAGCGACGAAGCAAGCCCCAGTCGGCTTAGGCAATAAAAAGCTGGATGTAACTGTTAAAAAAAAAAAAAGAAAAGAAAAAAAAGAAAAAAGAAAAAAGATGAGATTCAAATGAGCACATAAAACAAAAAAAAATAAAAATGCAAATAAATACTATATCTCTTCAAAATGTAGGAAAGGTGGAATTAGGTGCTAAATGAGCTAAATTGCACACCTTACCCTTTAGAATATCTTTCAATAGAGAAATGTAAAATATGGTTATAAAACCCATTAATTAAATCAGTCATTTTGGCTATGGCATACCATTATCGTTAAGACAAAATTACCACAATACTATATCCATTCATTATCCTTCAAATGTGATGCTGTTTATGATATAAACGCTGAAATACATAGTATTGCAATGGGAGAATAGTTTAAGCACATCTTTCTAGCAATATACAGATTTGAAGCTTGCTCTTCACATTCACAAATGAATTATTTCATCTTCAACTATACAGTTTACTCATCCATACAATCGGAGCATTACCTTGCCAACTTTTAAATCCAAATACTTGCTAATTAGTACCACGGTCAATAGAATGCAGGAGTAATATTACATAATAGGAAAATCCCCTGACTCCAATACACCTTGCTTTGGGCAAACAACCTAAGCTTTCATCATGTAAAATGGGGATATAATAGCACCTATTTCACAGAAATGCTGTGATGAGTAAACATAAAAATCCATCAAAAGCACTTAGTACAGTGGTTGGCACACATTACCAGGTTAATACACATCATCTGTCACTGTTGTCATTGTTGTTACCAACACCCCAATGCTATACCTGGAATGTCATCAACAGAGATTTTGAGGTCACCTTCTAATGATGAACTCTTTTGAAAAATACAAACATCTCCTCCTCCCCCCCAAAAAAAGTCCACATAATTAAATGAATCCACACTAAGATGTTTGCTTTTCATTATGTTCTCTTCTCCCCTGGCCAGTAGAACTGGGGCTATGAGGGAGGCAAAGAGTGATTTCTTAAGTTCACAAAGGGATTGGTGTTAGTGGAAAAAAAAAAGAATGAGAAGTTAACAAAGAAGGAATGGCAACAATGGAAAATAAATAGCATTAATCACTTAGTTTTGCTCAAGTCATTCTCATCTTGGACATCAAATGTGTCTTCCCACCTGTAAAACAAAGGAGCCTTTCCTAAACCAGCATTTCTAAGGCAGGGTAGAATGGTCCTCTGGTGAGCTGGAGCCTCCGTCTGGCTAAGCCTATCTCCAGCTCCCATATAAGGTTACAGCTGGATACCACACTCCTGGATCCCCTCCTCATAAGGGCAAGCAATATTTTCAGACTGATGACTCTATCCTTCCTAACCACTCTGAAAGCCTCTCTGTCCTCAAAGACTCCTGGAAATGTGGAATAAATATTAGGTGCTAGCATACTGATCTTGCGGACAGTAAGAGGGCTGGCTCGTACAGTGCAATGGAGAGTATGGAATTTAAATTACAGCAGAGCTGAGTTTGAACTGTGACTCTCTCACTCATCAACCTTATACTAGGTTTCTCAGCCCCCCCCCCAGCCTCAGTCTTCTTAACTGTAAAATGGGAGCAGAGGAAATAATAAGGAAAGAAGCCTTTCTGACACACCATGGGTATACAACAAATGTTAACCACAATTTCTCGTTTCCTTCTTGTGCTCTCTTCCTTATTTTGGTAGCTTGATAATCTGACTATAAGGGAATGATACAGAATTTTCTAATCAAGACGATGCCTTTAAAAGACAAACTGACAAGACCAGACAGAATTGTAAGACTTTATGTAAAGTTGTTTTGTTTTTATTATTTTTTTTCAAGTTTCCAATTTGGCAATCAGAGCCCAGCAAAGCAATATGGTTCTTTGATTTCTTCCTTAGAAACTCTACAGCCTTTACTGTCTTTTCATCGTGTAACTTTAGCACTTAATTATATCCTACCTTGTAATAATTAGGTGTCCTTATAATCAAGTCTATTTACTCACTTGTGCAGTTCTGATCCTTTAATCTCTCCAGAATATTAGTTTTTAATGTTATAAAAAGCCACAATTTAATAATTTTATTACTAAATAAAATTGTAAGAATATTTTGAAGAAGATTCACCAATGGGTTGAATCTAAAAGTTACATTCATAATCATGAATAGTACAAAATCATACAAGTAAGCCTCAATAGTATGAACACAGGAAGCTTCCATGCCTTTTCATTGACGAGCTGCCTAGCCTTGGGCAAATCATTGACCTTCATCTTTGGAACATTAGATGAACCTGCACTTGAGTCAGATACTTGTCTCAACTAGATTACATATTTAGTTAAGAGTTCTCTTTTAGTTGTTGTTGTTTTAATATAATTTATTGTCAAATTGTTTTCCATACAACACCTAGTGCTCATCCCAACAAGTGCCCTCTTCAATGCCCATCACTCACTTTCCTCTCTCTATAATAGCAAGGCAATCTAGCAATAACACAGCTATACATTTTAGGCAAGAGATCTGGTACTTGCTTTGTTATTTTATATCATGTTAATTATAAATTTAAAAGCTTGCTGCTGGCACATAAAATAAAAACAGGTATGGTCAGAATACATAGTATATTCAGTACAGTGAAATGATAAACTTGCTAGGCTCCACAGTTAAACTGCTGTGTTTAACATGTGACGAAAACACTGAATGGCCATGCAGCCCAAGAAAAATTTTAATCTTCTGCATTCTTAGAATCTTAGATAGAATAGGAATAATAACATTATCTAACTCATAGGGTTATTATAAAGAATGCATACATAATTCACTTAATGAGTGTTCCATAATAAATGTTAGCTATTATTATTATTTATTTTTATTTTAAAATAGAATTACATCAAAATCCACTAATTCCTAACATAGGAAACTCAACTCCTATTTTGTTATATGTATTATGGATATTTGTCAAATGGATAAATGGAAATGATTTTTGATCAGTTTATGTCACTCATCAAATATTTAGTAACAAATGATACATGCTTTAAGGCATATATTTAATGTCAATATTACTGTTTATTAGGCTTTCATTTATATTACAATAGATCTTACAAGACATGTATTGATTGAACTTAAATATGTTGATAAATTATAATAAAACCAACAAAAAACTTAGTTTTCTTTTCTGAAATGTGCATTTCTGTTAGATTTTACACATGGGATTTTTATATAACTACAATGAAACCTGTATTTTCAAATATTTTTGTGGTATTATTCTAAAAAATTTGTATAGTTAAATAAAAACAGAGTAAAATCATTCAAAAGTACACTAGCCGGTGATAACTGCTGCTTAGATTTTGGTGGACATCATTCTGGGTATCTCTCTATAAATAAATTCACCTGGAATAGACAAAACTATGCAGAAATAGGACAATGCCAGCCATCTGTTTTTATTCCAAGCCCTTTCCTATACTAGAAATGAAACTTCTAGATTACTGAGGCAGTTAATCTGTGTCCTTTTTTGACTGAATCAAATCATTTTAACTTTTCATTTAATGTTTATCAAAAATTTGAGAATTTAAATACCCTATTTGAAAGTATTATAAAATGAGCTATTTAAATTAACTAAATATTACTGACATCTGACAAATAATTTAGGAATGTCTTACTTTGTATCTTTTAGATGGGCTTTTCTATCATTAAACATACAAATCAGAAAATTTAAGCACATACCTGTCTACCTATTTCATACAATAGGAAGTACTGCAAAATGAAGTGATGTAGACAAACCTATAAAACCCAGACATTAAGAATAAAAGTTGCAAGATGTTGTTATTTTCATCCAAACTACCATTTCTCTTCTCTTAATGGAAATTAAGTTTATAGGCTTAAAAGAAATATTAACAATCTTTTCTTTAGACATAGAGAGTGATGGTACAGTGTGAGAAATGGGAAATTAGTAAATGCAAATTGATTGACTTCTTACTAATGAATAAAAATAAAGATTTCAGAGACTTAAAAATCTGAGCATGTGAGTTTCATTCCACAAAGCAGGAAATGAAATGATGAGTTAGAATGAATGAGTTACAGCATACTCAAGCCACTCTGATTTTTCTACTGTTGATATAACTATTTAGGAACTGTAGCCTTATTAAAAAAAAAAAAAAAAAGGAATATTCTACAGCCAAATAAAAGATTCCTCTATTCCTTAATTAGGAAATTTGATAATAAGGCATTTAGACCAGCAATAAGATAGTTTTATAACATTGAAAATTATCATTTGATCTGGACATACTAAAATCGGTTAGCTAGTATCACTTACTTACTTATTTGACCAATATTTAATCGAGTGGTTCCCAACTATCAGAAACCACTTCAACTTCTAGGTTTATAGAGTCCAATGGAGTAGCCATCAGCTATGTGGCTATTGGCTATTGAGCACGTAAAATGTGGATAGTCTGCACTGACAGTGTGTAAATGTAAAACACATACGTGATTTTCCAGATCTAATATAAAAAAGTAAACTATCTCAGTAATATTTGTATACTGGGATATTATTTGATATATTGAGTTTAATTAAATGTATTAAGAAAATTAAGTTCATCAGCTTCTTTTGACTGCTTTTAATGTGCCTACTAGCAAATTTCAAATAACACATGTGATTTGCATTATATTTCCATTGGCCCTTTTCTAGATGACAATAACGATTAATAAGGAAAACAAGTCTTTGTATTCATGTTTGTATGCTGATAGTCAGGTGCTAATTCTGTTCAAGGACCCATGAAAGAGGCCAAGGAAGCTGCATTAAAGTATAAGGTGCATGCCAACCCCTAAAATTTTGCCATCTAGTAACATGCATCAGAAAGACATGAAAAGTTACATTATTACAAAGCTATTAAATCCTTAAATCCACTAGACTAATATACAACACTGCTTTTTTTTTTTTAATGTTTTATTTATTTCTAGGAGAGAGAGAGAGACAGCGTGAGCAGGGGAGGGTCAGAGAGAGAGGGAGTCACAGACTCTGAAACAGGCTCCAGGCTCTGAGCTGGCAGTCAGCAGAGCCCGGCGCGGGGCTCGAACCCACGAACCGCGAGATCATGACCCAAGCGAAAGTCAGAGGCTTAACCGACTAAGCCACCCAGGCGCCCCTAACACTGCTTTATGCAAAGAAATCTTTCTCATAAAGTTATGGTTGTTCAGTACATCTCACTTCTATCACTAGGGGATCATGAAGCCGACCTGTTGTTCCAAACCTACTGCTGGGGTTGCGGATGTGTTCCTCTGGCTTTGGGAGAGGAACGAGGAGCTCATATTTTATTTGCTTCTAATGGCAAATTTGTACACTGGATCAAGAGAGCGGCCTCATCACAAATGCTATTTGAAATTCACTGATATCCCCAAGCTAGCTAAGTTGGATCTTAGGAGGCGCCAAGAGAAAACATTTCAAAACATCCGGAGGTCCCCAAAGTCTCCCTAAGGATCTGAAGGCCCACTGTGGCTGTGACAAACAGATTACAGAACTGTCAAATATATGTTAGGGATTAATTAGCAGAGTATTATCTTTGGTGGCCCTGACCAACATCACAAAGAAATTATCAGCAGCCCTATAGTAACAAAAAGGTATGCTTAGAATAAATTTAAAATAACTTATCTCTATTTTTACAGTAGGTTTTAGTCCCTCCAAAGCCATTTCAGGCCAAAGAAGTTTTCTTTTCTCACTATATGGAATCTTTGAATTTTCACTCTTTAGGATAACATTTCAATTAATTTAAAACATTTTATCTCTCACGCAGAGATTTCCACAATAATCTGTCATATTCAGGCATAATTTTGCTCAAAATAAATGGTTTCTATCATAAAGATGCACTACACCAATCAAAACACAGTCATATTTTCAACATTCAAATGCAGGATCTGTGGTCCAAAGCTTATGTTTGAAGGTTTCAATAAAAGGAAAAAAAATTACAGAAGTTTAAAAAGATACTCCATGTAATACCAATTCATTAAGCAATTTTGAAGAGGTCAAATCTTATTTTGCTTAAGGGTTATCTGATACAAAAATTACTGGGGTTTTATAAAATATGCACTCTGTCCCTGCTCATTTTCTGAATGAATGAATATGAGGCCAATTTTATACAGAATCACTTCAACTTGAACTTATAATTGTGTATTACAGCCTAGCATGTTTCAGAGGGAGACATAAAAAGAAAGGCAAAAGAAAACATTAAATTGGTCACTAATTATAATTAATTCATAGCCAGTTGAGGTTTATTTGCTTTGGCTGAAGTATATAATAGGACTCATATGGAAGCCCAGAGTACAAGAGAAAGAGTACCAGATCATATAAGGACTGTTTTTATTTGCTGAATAGTTTGAGGATACAATAGACTGTTTTTCAGGATAAATTGGTATAAGCAGAAACTTGTATCTCACTAGAAACTGTGAATCCCTTGCTAATTATTTCTTTTACTTTGAGGAATGTACATGGGTCCTTTTGAGAAATTTTAGCTCATAAAGAAAAAACAAAAACTTGCCCAAAGACATTGCTTGAGATTTGATTTATACTGAAACATCCTGGGGCATTGTATTTGCATGGAAACATATAAGGAGATGTGTATAATTATCACCATCTCTTTTTAATTATGTACAGAGGGGAACTAACCCATGGAATAAGAATGCTTTTGAAATCATAAAGAAGAGTCTGACCTTTGGTCATGGTAGCCATCTCTTAACTGATGCTCCAACCTACTCTGTCGGTTTTGTGATACAGTAATCATCATACCTGATGTCTGTTCATGAGTCAACTGTTTAATTGTTCATATCAGCTATCACCCACAATACCCTCCAAGGGTTACTTGGTTATTCATCATACTCACTCCCTGCTGTGGGAACAGTTGAGCCTCTTCCTGCTCACTCATGGTCCTATATCCTCACCGCTCAGGGAGGGTTACTCAAGGAAGCACATAAACAAGTGATCAAGTAAGCCAACCACCTAAAACTTTATATCAACAGTCATCACTGGTGAGAGCATGGTCTGGGATGCTGAATAACCATAAAATACAAATAGCCATAGCATTCCACCAAAAACTATAAAACTACAAAAGAAACCAAAGGAAAAACCTTGGGGCACTCAATTTTAATGAATTTGGTTGCCAAATACATGGACAATGACCAGTGCTGGTCTGTGATAAATTTTCACAGTAAAGACAAGTAGGAAATTTTTTGCAGAAAAGAAAAAAAAAAATAACAGAATCAACACAGCAATCCATCCCATTGGCATACAAAAACTTTTGAAGCACCTTTAAATCTGCTTTATCAGCACGCAGTTTGAAATGATCAGTTTACTAAAATTCATAACTGATTCATATATTTCCATTAAAAATAACTGCCAGTTGACATCTATTTGCCATCACATTATCAGCCATCGCTATCTTTTACTTGGGGTTGACTAAAAATAGGAAATTGCATTTCTTTAAAAAATAGTTCACATTTCTCCCTTCTGTTAACTGTACTTATACAGAGGTGTGTACCCATGCACATTCATGCACACAAACACGTATACATCAACTCAATACAGGTCATTAAAATTGGAAGAGATTTATTCTATGTTCAGTACCTCAAAATAAGAGATTGGAAAAGGAGGGAGAGAAACAGGAAATAACATGTGTTTGCAATATTTTGAAAATTAAAGATTCCATATACCAAATGTCATACAGAAATAATTATACTTGTGGATTTCCTAAAAGTACAATCATTAAACAAATGAAGCCGTTAGAATATTAAAATAAAAGGTTGTGTTCTAAATTTTTAAATACACATAATGATTGTTTCAATCATAGTGTGGCAGATCCAATGGTGTCAATAAAAATTAAGGATGCACATTCACAATCAAGTTCAGAGGTAAAATACTCATTGTATAAGGTGCTAGCAGAAACAATGTCGCTTTTGCAAAAGAAGAAACAAACACAAACTGGTTATTTACCATATTAGTATCATGGTAAATACTGTGCCCTGAACTACGCCCTTTAAAATATAATTTTTCCATTAAGTGTAAATATAAACACCCTCCAAACAAGAAATCAGCATGATTATTACATTAAAAAAACATAGATTTCCCCCAAATCATTATATTAAGTAGCAAACAAATGTTTTATCCCTTGGCATTACCCTCCCCCTAATTAATTAAAGATTGGCACAGTCTAAGAACTAAATTTATTTTCAATTAAAATAAGAAGTCCGTATGTCATGATAATTTTTTGTTACTATTTCGAATGTGCAAAACAAAGGTTTGCTTTTAGCATTGAACATAGTAATCTAACAAATCCTTTAATTTTTAATAACTGTAAGGATACATGAAGAGCCGTTCTCCTAGCAAGGTACTACCTCAATGGTTAATCCTATTAAGAACTGAGCCATGCACCGCGACTAAATCCTCTGGGGAATTTGAGGCATCAAAGGCTTACTGCACACTTAGAAGGCAAGGACTTTTGTAAAGGGCTCTATTATATGAGGAACAAAAGAATACCACTTGTGTACTTAAATATCATCTGCTTTTCCTTCCAAAATACTCCATTTTTAAGTAAAGATATGTGATTTAAATGTATTTAGAGTTTAGCTTTTGGCACTACTCTCGTTTCTGAGTAGAAGTGCCATCTGTGGGCCCCATGGCTCACGCATAATGATATGCTTACAAGCTGCTTCCCTTTTCTGCACAATGTACCCTTTTCACTTTAACATACATTTTCCATAAATTTTTGAATAACAAATTGGGCTGTGGAAGTTTGTTGAAACGGGACAAGGGAAATGCCTGTAGGCTAAAAAGTGGTGATTTTACTCAAGAAATTGGTGCTATGGAAAATATCTACTACATTCACCCCCACCCCAAAACACCTATCTTGAGCTGTGATCCTCTAAAATTGCAAATGAAAAACTTCTCCCCTCGATATATTAGGTCTGTCCATTAACTTGGGCCAAGAGCCCCCATGCCTGCCACCCATTACACCTGCTGGGTGACAAACAGATTAGAGTCATCACGCAGACTCCCAACGTTCCATCTCCTGGTATCGCCAGATGTCCCCCATTTACATTCAAACATAACCGCAGTCAGTAATGCAAGTATCCCGGCTGGCATTTAATAGGGGAAAAAGTGGAATTCTAATCTAAAATCCTAACTATCCAAATCTTTCAGTGTGTGAACATATACACTATTAAATATGCTTCAATGTGTCTAACTTTCTGGCTATTAAAAGAACTGATTTCATTGGAGGCAGGCGAGCTAGTATGGACGGCATATTTTGCACCACATTTCACGAGAAGACCTGCGTCTTGCCCCATTTGGCTTCTGAATTTTTAATTTAAACAACAAAATTTACCTTCACATTTTCTGCTAAATTCTTTTTTTTATGTTTTTTTAATTTATTTCTAGGAGACACAGAGAGAGCGAGCAGTGGAGGGTCAGAGAGAAAGGGAGTCACAGGCTCCAGGCTCTGAGCTGGCTATCCGCACAGAGCCCGACGTGGGGCTCAAACCCACAAACCACAGATCATGACCTAAGTGAAAGTCTGACGCTTAACCGACTAAGCCACCCAGGTGCCCCTAAATTCTTAAATACAGTAAAACTAGTCTTGCTTGTTGGCTACAACTCAGATACACCACTCACTAAAAGGCCAATTAGCAAATTAGGGTAAAGAGACAACAGAAGTCAAGAAAGCAATGGAAAAAGGGAATCTTCATTTCTTCCTTCCCTCCCTTCCTAGTCTAATAGTACTAGTGAATCCACTTACTGCTAAGATTCAACTGGAGAATTTAAAACAAAAAGATCATAGGCACAGGTATCATGCCACATCTTCCAAATGAGTCTCCAAGGGTGAGACCCAGAAGTTTTATTAAAATTTTTTTAGTGTTCATTTATTTTTGAAACAGAGAGAGAGACAGAGAGCATGCCAACAGGAGTGGGGGAGGGGCAGAGAGAGAGGGAGACCCAGAATTCTGAGCAGGCTCCAGGCTCAGAGATGTCAGCAAAGAGCCCAACGTAGGGCTCAAACTCACAAACTGTGAGATTGTGACCTGAGCTGAAGTCGAACGCTTAATCAACTAAGCCACCCACGTGCCCCTAGACCCAGGAATTTTAAAAACATCCTTGTTAATTCTCTCAAAATTAATTCTAGATCTTGACCATGGTAAATCCTGGCAGTATATTCAGGAACAATTCATGAGAACATGACTTAACAGCTTGATTTTTTGAGACTTTCTTTCCATTCATTGTTTTACACAGAAAATATTTATAATGTGTCTACCCTATGCCTGGCACTGGGCATTTGGTATATACAGAATCCGTAAGAAACAAGGTTTCATCTCAGCAGAGTCAATACGTGGCTCTAGGTACAGACAGCAGGCTGCCTAATATGAGGTCAGAAAGATTCTTATATATGAACTAAAAGGAATGAAAGAACCCAGGGACTTTCCAGAATGTTACAAAGTTTCCACAAATTAGACACTTGAGGCAGATCTGGGGGGGAAGAAACCACTAGACTTCCTACAAAAGATATCAGCATCTATGCCCAAGAAGGGTTCTGACTCTTAGGGGAAGAGGTTGAATTTAAGCATTAAGGAGAAAGCTAGGAAGATTGTAGCTTCTTGTTGCCTCTTCTCCCTTCTTCTAGTTTCCTTTTCCTCTGCAGTGAAAATATTCTGTTCAGCAAGGATGTCATTGAGTAGTTGCCCTGGACCTCCGGCACTCTACCCCTCTCTCTGTTCCATCTTCCCCATCTCACTTATTGCTATGTGAAATTATTGTGTTCATTTGTTTATCCATCCCTTATCTGTCTCCCTACATTCACAGCAGAGCCTTGCCTATCATTAACCTGTCTCCAGGACTAGAACACACCTGGTATGAAGTAGTTATCCAAAGATGTGTCAAATGAAAGAATTAATGAATAAGATATAGTTATACTTTAAATTTCTTGATCCCTTCTATCACCAGACATGGATCTTTTTTCAGTGTATAAACTTGGATTTATAGTATTAGTGATTTTTCTCATTTGACATCCAACCTGATTCTCTTCTAAGATTATTTGGGCCTATCTGCTATCCACCTTTATTCATCAAGGATGTTTACAGATTGACTCAGTTCAGCAACAACCCATTTTTATACAAGTCCAATACATCTTCAGTCCATCTCTCCTATAATTTATAAAATATACTATTGTCCCCTAGCAGGGACAGAATTCCAAACCTTATTCAAATCATCCACTACATACTAAAGAAGCACAACCAAAAAAAAAAAAAAATTCCTCAAACGAAAAGTACCTGAAGAATTTCTATTTCAAGGTCAAGGCAATAGAGGATAAACACAGGCCATCCATTCAGAATAAGAGGAATTAAACATTGAAATCATTGAT
Organism: Hyaena hyaena; assembly: GCF_003009895.1. Lineage (NCBI taxonomy): Eukaryota > Metazoa > Chordata > Mammalia > Carnivora > Hyaenidae > Hyaena > Hyaena hyaena. Next base: position 4,782 of record NW_024080933.1, on the reverse strand, counting down.
TTAAGGCTTTTGATAACAACAGCAAAATATTAAATCAGGCTTAAAATTACTAAGTACTATCAGGCCACTTTTACTTTAGTTTTTTCTTGAGCTGCTCAGCACATCTCTGCAATTTCACGGCACCTACTAATAGAAAGTGAGCTCAGATTCTATTGACAGTTTCATGACAAGTCATACTTCACCTTCCATTGTCCAGTCTTCTTAGCTGTTCATTATCTTGACTGCTGTGCCTACGAGATAATGATACACTCTGCTTCTACCCCTGACTGGAACACATTTTTGCTCCAGGGTTCCTTTTAATTGAAACACACTGTCGGTATTACTGTTTTTGGTGCAAAAGTAAACACATTTAACACAAGAATTCAGTTTGTATTTGCTTCACCAATAGAAAGTGTGTAAAAAGTCACCAGCCTCTAGAAAAGTAAGTGATTCTTTGGAGACATTAATATTTTTACTCTCTTCTTTTACTTTCATTACCATTTGTCACTCCTGGGGATGTGATAATCAATTATCCCTGCGAGAAAAAATATTATGACCATTCTTACCCATCGAGGAAATATTGAGTAACGTTTCATCAACCCTTAAGCATAAAATTGACTGAAAATGCTTTAACTCTAAAAAAAAGGGGGGGTATAATAAATTGTGCCTGTTAAATTATCTGTGTCCATTGTAAATCCCATTAGGTAGCTGCCAATTGACTAGAACAGAATGGTCCAACTTCAGGAGTAGTAGCAGCTAAGCATAGCCAAGATGCTGCTCTTCCTAGCAGACATTCTCAGAATTTGAAGTCTTTGAAGAAAACAAATGAATTCTTTCTAACAATAGATACATGTCCAACAATAACTACACGTATAAAGAGGACTAGGGCTTATTTTCTCACCATCTGGCAACAAAAAAAGTCAAATAAGGATGGCTCGCTAACCATTTAAGAACCATGCCACATTAAACATTGTGCACCTCTTCATTTTATCCCATTCAATTTCTACAATCATATCTATGATGTTAGAACTCTCACCCTTCCTACTTCACAGATGAGAACATCTAGGCATAGAATTATTAAACATCCTGTCCAAGGACATACTGTAGAGCTAGGCCTTGAATGTGGCTCTAATACCAAACCCCAGGTTCTCGGTCACCAGTGTTCTATAATGCCTATTCTCTCTAAATTCTTTGTAGTTAAAGTATAAAAGCATTCCAATACAGTCATCAAATTACTGCTACATATTCTTATATTCAAAAGTATATGTATATAAATTTTGAAAATATAAAACGGATTCACAAACTACTCAAAATCCAGGTTGAACTAAGATACATTTCTTAGTATTTCTTCCATTTATACATTGTTACATTATTCGCCTTTTCTAATCACTGTAGCCTACAAACTTTTATTTTTTTCTTATTTGCCACTACATATTTGGGAAGAAAGAAAGAACATTTACTCTCTCTCCCAGGAGATTAACACAAATGTGTGTGTGACAGGGGAGGGGTCAGGGCATGTAAGAGAACATGGAAAGGGATTCATAATTTACCACTCTTAGAAGTAAAATGGTTCTCAGGGCACCTGGGTGGCTCAGTTGGTTAAGGGTCTTGGTTCAGGTTATGATCTTACTATTGTTGAGTTTGAGCCCACATCTGGCTCTGCGCTTGAATCATGGAGACTGCTAGGGATTTTTTCTCTCCTCCTTTCTCTCTGCCTGTACTCTGCTTGAGCTCTCATATTCTCTCTCTCTCTCTCTCTCAAAATAAATAAATAAATAAAGTTTAAAATTTTTGTTTGAAAAAGAATTAAAATAGTTCAAATATGTTAAAATGCAAATGAATCTGTTGGGAAATTTTAATAATTTTAGATCACTAGGCTCTCCCTAAGAGATTCTGATTCAATAACTGTGAGTTAAGTCCAGGGGTGTCTGGGTGGCTCAGTCAGTTAAGCATCTGCCTTCTGCTCAGATCATGATCTTGCAGTTTGTGAGTTTGAGCCCCGTGTTGGGCTCTGTGCTGACAGCTGGGAGCCTGGAGCCTACTTCAGGTCCTGTGTCTCACTCTCTCTCTGCTCCTCCCCTGCTGGCATTCTCTCTGTCTCAAAAATAAAATAAACACTAAAGAAAATTAAAAAAAATAACCGTGAGGTAGGTCCAGAAGCCAAATTGTTAACAAGCAGCAACAGGTGATTCTATTAGACATTTCATACCTATGGTGTCTGATATGATAGATAGCCAATATGGTAGAGAGAGAGGGAGACATAGAATCCGAAAGCAGCTCCAGGCTCTAAGCTGTCAGCACAGAGCCCAACAGAGACTGACATAGGGCTCAAACTCATGACCTGCAAGATCATGACCTGAGCCGAAGTTGGACGCTTAAAGGACTGAGCCACCCAAGCATCCTTAGATATATTAAGTTTAATGCAATATATTACTAAAATTGATCTCATGTATTTATTTTTATCCTTTTTAAAAGTGTAGGTGTGTGGGTAATATACAATTTAAAAATATATATGTAGCTCATATTGAGCCGTGAGATCATGACCTGAGCCCAAGTCGGACGCTCAGCCAACTGAGCCCCCCAGGCGCCCCTTATGAGTTGTCACTGCATGTAGGGCAGATGCAGAACTGTAATACAGGCTTCCTTCTGGTCTGCAGTTCAGGTTCCTAAACTAAGCTCTTCTTCTCTGCTCACCTCCTTTCCTCCTACCCTAAAAGGAAAACAGTCCATTTAAACCAACTGGGAAAACCAAATAGTCAGCAAAATGGAACAGTGAGGCGCCCCACTGTGGCGTCGCAAACCCACGCTGCTGAGGCGGGACTTCTTGGCCGGGAGAGTTAATAGGAGAATGATGACCTTGAATGAACTCCGTGTAGGCCAGGAAGGTCTGGCTGTTGAAGCCTGACGCTGGCCTGCTTCTGTCCTGACAGTACAGGAGCAGGGGCGGGTAACAATTTGAAGGAAGCACGGGGTAGGGAACACTGGTTTCCTGTCTTCATTCGGGCCATCGAGCACGGGACCTTGTTTCTTCTTCTGTAGGCCGCTGCGTCCCCGTATGCCATTGAATCCTGCCACACAAGGATGGCGATCTGGCCAAGAACATGCCACCCTTCATGTCCTTCCCGCCACCACCCAGTCATGTGGGGGAGCATCAGGGTTTGAGTCCATGAGGACTCGGGCAGCCCTTATTACTGATGTCATTTTAAAGTACCTGTTCATAGGGCCGCCTGGGTGGCTCAGTCAGTTAATGAGCATCTGACTCTTGATTTCAGCTCGGGTGGTGTTCTCACAGTTCGTGGCCCCGCCTAGGGCTGTGTGGGCATTGCAGAACCTGCTTGGGATTCTGTCTCTCTGCCCCTCCCCTGCGTTCTCTCTCTGTCTCAAAATAAATAAATAAAATACATAAATAAAAAAAAAATTTCTATTGGACATTATATTTCTATGTGGACTTATTTTTCTTTTGGGCAACATTTGTCGACACACTCATTCCCAGGAAAAGGTCACAAAAGAATTCTAAGTTAAAACAAGGACCAATGTGCATATGATAAAAATTTTAGTATATAAGATTTCTTTGAATACTTCTAGAAATCTGACAAAGATAATATTCATCAGTCATTCATAAAGTTCTACATCAAATTTATTTTTTTTGAAAAAAAGTAAACAATGACAAAAAACAAAACGTTAACTATCTTCAATCAGCGTTCAATGATTATCAAATCCCAGGTGCAGCTGGTGTTTGCTTTTATTTATGAACTTCCTTAGAGCACGATATATTTATGTTTGTGTATTTGTATGTATGGATGCTGTTTATATAGCCCATCATGAGGCATAACCTCTCATTTTGACGTCATTTGGCAAGTAAATTATTAAATATAATCCAGTATCATTGAAACTGGCAATAACTGTATAAAGAGATATTTGTATTGGTGCATGGCAACATAATCACCCTTGTCAATATTCTCTGTATTGACCAATGTATTACTAATTCTAAAGAGCCGACATAAAGTTTCTGAAATCAACATCTGATGAATTACTAATTATATTCCTAAATTATCCATTATTATTCTACTAAATGAGGTCCACATATTTCATAGCATTTTGCATGTTTTATCTGTTTTAATGATGATAAGCAATTTCAGTCTTGACTTTCCTGACTCACATGCCATATACCATATTCTGATGACAGGTTATAGCAGAGGCCCCCCAAAATTCTTAGTTCATGGTACAGTGTCTTGATAATACTTTGATTGCACCCCCAGGGCAAGAGAATTACATAACAGTTACATTTATTCAGTAGTTAGGCCCAAACAGCTTAATAGTAGTAGTTTAAGCAGATGTTACCGGCTTTCCTTTAAATATTTAAAATATCTCATAAGTCCCAACTGTGTGAATTTGCTGAAGTTCACAAAGTTACCTCAACCCAGTTTGAAACTGTAGGACTAATACAGTTTTAAATGGTCTAGAAAGTTAAAGGCAAAATTGTGTACCTTCTAAGGGAAAAAATATACCTAATACCAATAGCTATTTAGAGCTTTGCTTCTTTTAACACATTTTCAATGTTTATTTATTTGGAGAGAGAGAGCATGTTAGAGAGAAAGTGAGCACCAGCAGGGAAGGGACAGAGAGAGAAGAAGAGAGAGAATCCAAAAAGGTTCTGTACTGAGAGAGGGCAAGATGGCGGAGAAGTAAGGAGCTCCGTACTTGCACTTGCGCCCATACATCACACAGAAAAGATCTGAAGCCATTGGAAACCTTACAAAACCTGAGAGATTGGGAGAAAAAAGACGCAGAATCCACTGAGAG